>NW_003852398.1:13697925-13709791 GCF_000181295.1 Otolemur garnettii | reverse complement strand
AAAAAAAAAGAAGAAAAATTTTCTCAGTGTTGAAAGACCACTGCCATTTGTAGTGTAGTTTTTTAATAATTTGAAATTATAAAGTTGGGTCACTGTGGAGATAGTTTTAAGTCAATAAAATGATACTACAAACCAAAATTAACACCATATTCAGCCATTTTTTTAAGTTATTCTTTTCTTGCATCATACTTAGAATTTTTTAAAGTATAATAAGTACCCTTCCAAATTGCAAACTATACATGCCCTGTAAAAACCCAAAATATTCAGGCTTACTTCAGAAATTAGCCGAATTCCCCATTTGAGAAATAGAACTTAAGTCGGATGTAGAGCCAATAAAAAGATAAGATACCGCCAGACTACAGAAGACTTGGATAATTTCAATGATGTTGCCAACAGATGGCAAATACAGCGCAATGGAAGATACTTCCAGGATAATTACTTCTCAAGCCAAGAGCCAACCTAGTGAACGTGCTCTGAGCAATGATCATTCTGCTCCTTGCTCAGGAAAAAAACACACAGACACACACAGAAAAATTAAGAGGAAACAATCAAATATATAGGAAATAAGGGAATTTTACTGAGGTTAAAAATATTCTATCAGAGAAAATGGAAAAGAGGGAAAGATATTTTAAATGTTCCCATTAAGAATATAATTCCATAAAAGTAATTCAATAATAATAACAAGGTCTACCTTTTTCTATTGTTTTATTGTTTGGAATTCATTGAGGGTACAAAAAAATTAGGTTATGCTGATTGGATCTGTTAGCTATTGCTTTTCTAAGTATATTATCATTCAACTCACAATAGTGCTATTAGCTTGATTTTATTATTACTGACGTTTTACAGGGGAAGAAACTGAGGGATAAAGAAGATCTTCCCAAGATCACATAACTCATATTTGTGCAGCCAGGATTCACTGCCCGGCATTTGGCCTCCTGAGACCCCATCTTGGATATTGCATTGTGCAGCAGGTCAAATGTTGCCTGCAACCCCCTAAAAACCAGCTTAACTTTCTATCAAAAGGCAACCCAACTATGCCAGCCTGGTACATGATGACAGTGTTGCTCTGGTTACCTAAGATTCAAAGACTCACTGATCCAAACATCTAATTACAACATTGAATTAGCATTTACTATATCACAAGCAGGAGAGAGAAGACAACTCAATTCCATCTCAGGCATAGTTTATTGTGGAGAGGGAAATCGGACAGATATGTATAATGCAAGCAGAAAGTGCTTTCTCAGATCCATTCAAAAAGTAAAAATTTGCAGATTTAGTACATGATTCTATTTCATTTTCATCTCAAGTAAGGATAGGGAGATGGGAGGGAAGAAAGAGATAAGAAGTCACTGGAAAGATTAAAACACAATGTCTGAAGACATTAATTTGAAATTCAGACAGAGATCTGTAAAAACAGCATTCAAATGTCAAATCCACACTGGCAAAACAATCTAACTATATTAGAAATGCATAAAATAATTTTACTGACGGGTGCTTGAGAGGAGGGAATGCGCTCCCCAGGTAACTCTGGAAATGAGTGAAGACTGTAAGACCAAATGCAGAAGAAACTTTACAGAAGCACTACTGTCTGGATGATAAAGTTGCTGCATGGAGACACAGTCAACAACTCTTAAACAACTATCGGGTCTATTGGAACTGAAAAACCAAGTAAATGGACGGTGGCAGCCAAGTTTCTCACTATTAGACTGGCAGATAGCAAACAAAGGGACGAGACTAGAATAATCCATCTGGTAATGATTAGAGTTGGAGACTTCAGTATGAATTCCTGTCTAACTTAATATAGATACAGATGGAAATGTCCAGCGATGCATGTGTGTTTGCATAAGTTACCATAGATACATGTGTTTTTCCTTTCTGTCACCTGCAAAGATCTACAATAAGCAAAACACCAGCAGCAATGAGCCCCGATGTTGCTTTCTGATACTATTCTTGAATACCACATTGATGGAGAAATATATGATTCTAGGACCAAAGCACTAATTACACAAGATGAGTCTGGAGCACCTCGTACTCAAAAATACATAACTCAGTAGAACCTCACGCGAATGGGAATTTGCCAAAAGACTGGCACAAGAGCCATCTGCACGATCTCCTAATGGCCAAAACTGAAACAATCTGAACAATAATTAAGTTAGAGTGTAACTCAAACTGTAAAGTAAATATCCATAAGTGCATACCAATATGAAGAGCTGACTAACAGAAGGGAGAGAATAAAGAAGTTTCTCATGAGGAGAAAGCATAGGCTTCTTTTACTCCCCGAAGTTCGAACAAAAAAGGGCATTAGGTGACAACTAGAAATTAAGAGCAACATAGATTTTAGTTGATAATAATGTCAGTGTTCATTCATTAATTGTAATGTTTATTGTACTAATAAAAGGTGATAATAATAATAGATGAAATATCTTAGCCTTTCTAAACATTTCTAAAAATCTTATTATTTCTTATATATTGAGAATAAGTGCTCATTTTTCTCATGAATGAACTTTTAGGTACTTAATCTTTTTTAAAATTTCAGGATATTCGGGGTTATGCATTTTGTTTGCAAACTTCGTATTTTGCACAAATTGACTCAAAATGATTTATAAACATATTCTATCCTCAGGGAGATAAAACACAACTCCTTACCCCTCAAGTGTAGACTATTCATAGTGATTTCCTTCCAAAGATTAAAGTATGAAAGAACAGGAATAACTTGAGACTGGAGAAACCTGACACACTACTTCAGCCGGGCAATCAAGGTTAATGTCAATGTTGACAGTATGTACCCTTGATATAACAGGATGACAGTGGCTCTTTGCTTCTCTGCCTACCTCCCAAATACCTCTAACACCAATTTAATCATAAGAAAATCACAATGTAAATCACTACTGAAAAACGTGCTTCAAAAAGCAGGAACAGTGCTCCTCAAGACCATCGAGGGTAACAAAAACAAGGAGATATGAGGACTGTTTGCAAGGTGGTGTCCTGGATGGGATTCTGGAACAAAAAAAGGCATTAGGTGACAACTAGAAATTAAGAGCAATATAGACTTTAGTAGATAATAATGTCAGTGTTGGTTCATTAATTGTGATGTTTATTGTACTAATGAAAGGTGATAATAATAATAGATGAAATCAGGTATGGGGTGTGTGAGAGTTCTCTCTACTGTCTTTGTAGCTTTTTATACAAAACTACATCTACTTTAGATTTAAAAGTTTATCAAAGATCAACATCCATCACAAGAATTTAAAAAAATTAAAGAATGTAGAAAATTGAATGTTTCCAAATGTATGAGCTCTTTTAAAAGAAAAAAGTATCATAGCCCCTGAATATGTATTTCCAAATATTAAGAACTTAACACTCAATACCAGGTTGGAACTGATCAATCAAGGCATAAGCGCATATTTGAAAGTAAATCTCAATGAAAATCCAACAAGGAGGAGGGACGGGTAAATTTGCACCTGTTGGGTATGGACCACACTCTCTGGGTGGAGGGCACACTTAGAACCTCCAGTCAATTTGTGCAAAATACAAAGTTTATAAACAAAACATGTGTAACCCTGAATATCCTGAAATTTTGAAAAAGGTTAAGTACCTAGAAACTTATTCATGAGAAAAATGAGCACTGACTCTCAATATATAAGAAATGACAAGATTTTTAGAAATGTTTAGAAAGGCTAAGATGTAGAACTTGGAGGAGGAAAAAAGAAGACTCTAGCAAAAAGTTGCAGGACAAACTACTCTGACCTTCCTCAAGTGGATAGAATTGGTTTTCGTAAAGAATAAGATTATCACCCTGAATGGTTCTCTCTCAATTTCTAGGTAGTCTCTTTCTTATTTTTCTCACCAAAACATTCATTTAAAAAGGTGGGCCTGAAATGAACTATCAAGGACTGAAAGGACTATGGCCAATTTTCACAGTAATTGAACAAAATAGCATCATGGAATCTCAGAGCAGGCGAAATCACCAGGTTCAGCCCCTCATTGTTAGGAAACTGAGACCCAGAGAGATGGGCTGTTTTGTCCTATAAAATACTTGGAGCCAGTGATGCATTTGAGCTACAGCAAAGTTTTCTTTAACTCTAGGGCTATGCTTTTCTAATTAAGATACCAGCAATGGCAAATAATTACCACCTGTTATTTTGTTACTTCTTGGAGCCATTCCTTCTTCCTTTCTGTGTCTCTCTCTCTCTCCCACACACACACAATCTCTCTTCCCTCTTCCCACTTCCTTCATTAGTTATCCATATCACAACACATCTTCTCACTGAGGTTAAAATAACCCTCTGCACCATGCCTGATATTCCATAGATCTCCTACCCTAGGTAATACTTGGCACGTAACCCCAAATTTATGTTTCATCTCTAAAAGACAAAAAGTTGTTATGCCCTAAGGTGACAAATGAATATTAGAACTCAAGTACACAATTTCATCCCATAGTAAACTCAGGAACCTCATTAAAGTAATGTGTGCTTATTAAACTGGAACCAATTAAAGTAACCAGACAAAAAGGAGTGATCCGTTCCTTCTACCGTATTAATTTAATTTAGATGAGAATAATCTATACCTAAATTAATCACGTCAATGGGAGTTGCTTAAAATGGTTACATGTTCTAGCCTATCAGTTTTAAAACATGAAGAAAAACACAAAAGCAGTTTAATTTAAATAAAAGTACCGCTTTGAACTTCAAAATAATCAGATATTGAGCAGACACAGCTATGTTTTCAACTTAGAGTCTAATTAGTTTTCTCCAGTCTAAAGCTGATATGCATCCTATAAACTTGCAAATTTCGCAATTATCTGTAAAAATCTTTTCTTTTAAATAACTTGGGAGTTGTCTGCTGAGACTAAAAACATAAGCAACAGATACAGAAATGTTTAAAAGTGAAAATTTTGCCTGACTAAAATGGACTTAGAAATATATATAAAAAAGAAGTGTTTAAATAAGTTATCTCAAAATTGCCTTGTTGGACCACGCATTTCGAATTTATTAAACTTTAAAACCCTCAAAGATGGAAGAAAAATGCCAGCAGTTCATGGTAAACAAGAGTTAACTTCTTACTATCACAATGCTTCACAAACCACAAAATCAGAATTTTAAGGCAGAAAGAAATCTTTGTAACCACGTGATCCAAATCCTGTTTTTTGTGTAACTTACCCATAGAGTCTGAGTAATTTTTCAAAAAGCACAAAGGTATTTGGGATTAGATCCCATGGTGCCTGCTGCCTGCCTGTTCACGCTTTTGAGAATTACATGCAGTCCCCTGCATTTCATCTCTGCATAGCTGGGTCGCGGCCATCGCTTACGTAATAGGAAACTTGAACTCTCTTATCCTCAGCTGTGTTTTCCTGGTTCCTTTTTACCTTAAAAGTCATGAAAGTGGGAACTTTCTTTCTTCCCTGAGCACAAGACTTACCCGTTCACTTTCTAGCTTGAAGCAATAAGCTGAAGATATAATAAGACCTTTATTCTTTTCCTCTCAAAATAGGGTGGCAGTAGTAACGCATATTTTAAAGAAACATGTTAAGCAAAAGAGAAGCTATGGCAGTGAACGCCATTGACGCAACGATCATATTAAGTAGAGCTCCCTTCAATGGCAATACATTTGCTTAAGTCCACATATTGGAGTCATCCTTTCTTACTTTAAATCTGGCTTCTTTCAGTGTTTAGCATCCATGTCCTATTTTTACAGTTCTAAATCAACAGGTAGGTAAGTAGGTAGATAGATGTTAGGTAGGTGGATATGATAGTTAGATAGAAGATAGTTATGTAGATAGACAAAAGATAGATAGAATCATGGAATAAGAGGAAGGAAATTCAGCAGTGAAGTCCTTGGTGTTCACTATGGTCATTGCCTCTATTCCTCTTTTAGAAATATCAGATAAATTATTTCACTATTTTTTATCTTTTCGGTGCATCTCTGCTTCATCAAACACGTGTGATCCTGCCTATTATGCAAACCAGGGCTACTTGGACAAGTTCCTTAATTACCTCCAAGTCTCAGGCTTCCTTCTCTCTAAGTCTTACAGAGTTAAAGGAGACAATAAATAGTCGGCTATGAGTCGTCTGTGGAGATTTGGCAGCTTTTTCATCCACTTCTGTGCTTCTCCCTTTATAGCAGAGACTAGAAGCTTGGGAACTGTATTCCCAGACTCCTTTGCCAACAGGATTCTAGAGGCAGAGCAGATTCCACACATTTGGGTAAGGTTTGGAAGACAGAAGACAGCCAGAAGCACTATTTCTCTTCCTCTGGAAATAACAGGCAGTCATGATCTTTGGCAGATGGGAGATTTAAAGTGCCCTCTGAGTATTTCCCCCTATCACTTTCCTTGGTACTATAAGTTGTATGTATTTTTCTTAACACGGGCAAAAACTGCAATTTCCAGATCCTCTAAAAATGGATTGCAAATAGAAAATTGGCACCAACATTTCCTGGCCCTCACTCTTTGACACCATCCAGTGATTTTGTAAGCATTTCATATAACCACCAAATATTTAAAGTGGTATCTGTGTTCCTGACTGACCCAACGTATAAAAACATAAAGTGTTCATCACAGCACATACTCAGGAAAAGCTTGCTTGCTTAGAAGCTGTACATAGTAGCCACAGCACTGGTAGTAGAGGCTGGGAACTCAATCCTCACATTTGCTACCAAATTAGGGGGATGGGGGTAAAGAACTATGCAAATTAGAAGAAATTATAAAAATCATAAGAGAGATACTATGAAGTATTTAAAATTAGATGCAATAATTCAATTCAGCTATCATGCTATTTTATAGAATTATGTTTGGATTTGCAAGTATTGTTTGTGCATTTTATGTTCCTGTGATTTGGATGAATGGACTATTAGACAAGAAATCAGCAGCTCTCGGCTCAAATCTCACTCAGCTACTTATTAACTGTGACTTCGCACAAGTCAACTTTCTGTACGTCAGTTTTCAAAATAAACACTAAAGTTTCCAAGTAAATGCTCACAGAGGATCTATTCAGCTGTTTGATGCTGTGGCTTTTATAACTAAAAGTATGGGAAGGTTTTTAAGGTCCTTGAAGATTACTGACTTAAGTAATTTAAATATTCCCCTGAAACCATATGTATGTGATTAATTTTCCTAAGGAAGAAAATATTTGCATATCAAAAGGTACTTTTCATTTTAACATAGCCCAGCTCCTGTCCCAATTACCATCAATTTTTTATTAATAAAGTAATGCTGTCTCATTCCAATCAATTTATAGTCAGGAGAAAAAAGACCTGAAAAGCGTGCGTTTATTCCATTCACTGCGAGGATATCTCAGGGAGCAATTATACCCTGGATACTGGTCTTTTCAATCATCCAGACCAGACAAACAGTAACTTCTAGCAAAAAATAAAATAACATAAATACATTTATGGAGGGGAGGGAGAGACAGAGGAATGCAGAGAGCGTGACAGAGAGATAAAGAGGAGATGAAGAGACAGAGAGAATATGAAAATACTTTGAGAAGTGCACAGCACTAAATGAATATAAATAAAGGAGGCTTCAACTACCTATCTGAAGAACTGGCCAATAAATGAAATCTAATTTTTTATGCTATCAGAAAATTTAAACTTTCTAAGGCATTCTAATATATAGTAGAGCGTGAGCTTTACTCAAGGTAGACATGAAGTTTATCTTCAGATTCAAGGTAGACATGAAGTTTATCTTCAGACTCATTAATTACTAGCTGTTAGTAAACAATATAATCTTCATGAACCTTACTCTTATGTCAGTAAAATGAAATAATGGTAATGTCAGAGTTGTGTGAATGAGCTGACAAAATACGTGTACATGCATGTGTAACAGGTACCCAAGTATTAATATTTAATGTACATAAGAAATGCTCATTGTATGTTAGTTATTGGGAGAAGTCACCCCTCCATCCTGCTATTTCACTTCATAAACTATCTTTTGCTATTCCCTTTGTATCTTTTTAAGAAATTTCATCATTATAAGCCCAGATGTGTAAGGTTAAAGAGATTTTAACTCATATCACCCTGTACATGTGAAGACATGCTAAAAAAAAAAAAAAAAAACTAGAAGTGAGAAAGTGAATTTGACTTAGTAAGTTGTGATCTACTGCTCCAGTGATGAGAAAATGACTCAGACTGAGACAGAGTAACCCAGGCCCCACTGCAGAGCCAGCCTCACGGGTGCATGAAGGTGTACAGGAACGTGGAAGGCCTGCATATTTGGTTAATGCTTTAGAACTATGTTTTGAAATAGGTAGTAATTTTATATTTGAACTTGCATTTCATAAGTAAGTCCAATGGGACAATAGAGTATCCAAGTGACAGTTTAGTGGAACAGACTGTTTTTCCCAATCTTCGCTGGCTGGGAGACCTCTCCCCTTTTTAGCATATTAAAATTGTATTCCAAACTATAGTTTTTGAAGCCACTGAAGGATTTTAAGAAGGGAGAGGATGTATATGGCAAGAAAAATATCTGTGTTTTCAAAGACCGCTAATACCTCTCTTGAGGAGATTAACAACAAAACTCTTGAAAGTCATCAGGATATATCGTAACATCTGGGGGTATAAAATCAAAGTCCACAAATCAGTAGTCTTTGTATATGTCAATAACAGTCAAGTTGAGAAGTAAATCAAGGACACAATCCCCTTCACAATAGCTTTAAACAAAATGAAATACTTAGGAATGTACCTAACAAGACCTGAAAAATATTTTCAAAGAGAATTATGAAACCCTAAGAAAAGAAATGGCAGAAGACACTTACAAATGGAAGAACATGATATACTCTTGGCAGAGAAGAATCAACATTGTTAAAATGTCTATTCTACCCAAAGTGAAACACAGATTCAACCCAATCCCCATTAAAATACCAACATCATATTTTGAAGAACTGGAAAATTTAGTACTTAGTTTTGTATGGAACCAAAAAACAAAAAAAGAACCATATAGCTAAGGCTATTCTTAGTAATAATAAAAGCAAAGTTGGGGGCCTCACCCTACTAGACTTCAGGCTATATTACAAGTCCACAGTAATCAAACAGCATAATATTGGCACAAAAATAGAGACAGAGACATATGAAACAGAATAGAAAACCAAAAGATAAAACCAGTCTTTACTTATCATCTGATCTTTGATAAACCAAACAAAAGCATACAGTGAGGAAAAGAATCCCTATTCAACCAATGGTGTTAGAAGAATTGGATAATCACATGTAAAAGACTGAAACTCGACTCACAGCTTTAACCCCTTACAAAAATTGACTCAAGAGGATAAGAGACTTAAATCTAAGACACAAAACAAAAACATCTTAGAAGAAAGTGTGGGGAAAACTCTTGATGATGTCAGGGAAAGATTTGATGACAATGACTTCAGCAGCCAACGCAACAAAAATTAACAAATGAGGAGGTTGGGAAAGACGTTTAGCTCAGCTCTCCCTAGAACAACAGGTGAGATCATACCCCACGTGGAATACTGGCATGGAGCGGAAGTTCGGGGTGTGCAGTAAGGTGGCTAGCCTGCCCTGGCCTTGCAGCAACAGCAGGTGGAGACCAGCCTACCCATGGAGGTCCCAGAAGAAGCCTATTATATTTTTCTGTTCTCGGGAGAAGCTAGGCATTGATTGAGTGGGAAGATTGGTGAAGTGTGTACTCCCCAGCGGAATTTGGTGGCCAGAGCAGGGTGCTGTCTGGACCAGCTCTGCAGCAGTTTGGCTGCCAAGAGACATCCACCGGGAAAGTTCCCAGATAGGAGGTGGTCACTGTCATAAAATTCAGGGGAAGGCTTTGTGTGCAGGCCTCTTTCCGCTGGCCTAAGGCACAGCTGTTTGACCTGCAGAGAGTCGTCCCACACTTAGGACAGGCCCAAGATATCCCGCACCCCATAGTAACTGTTACAGGGAGAATCTGTAAGACCTGCCTATGAAGATTTTTTGAGATCTGTGGAATCACAGTTTGGTAGGGACTGAATGCCAAGTGGGCAAAGGGGGACCACCAAGAACAGTCTAAGGTGGTAAACAGGTAAAAGTCTGGGAACCACTCATGGTGCCACCTAGTGTCCATAAATTATATTGCAACATAAATATATTCCTACTAAAGTTGATGTCTAGGCATATATATGGGTGTGTATGTATATATATATATGTAATTTTTTGTTGTTGCTGTTGCCTTTTTTGTGGCTTTTTTTGCTTTTTTACTTCTCTTCTTTATCTTTTTCTTTCTTGTAGGAGTCATTGTTAATTTTTTTTTCAGTCTCTCTCTTCTTTCCTTCCTCTTATGGTTGCTAGATTGCTTACATCAGGCTATTTGAGCTTTTTTTTTTTTTTTTTTTTTAATCTTGTTTCACTGGGTCTTGTTTTTTGCTAAGTCCTCTGGCTGGTTCTTTTCCTAACTCCAATTTTTACATTCAACAAGAGCAAGGACTTGTGTTTTTTTTTTTCTTTACTTTTTCTTTTTTTTTATTGCAGAACCTTAGCTCGATCTATTCTCTCTCCCAATTTCACTCTTGAGCATTCTCTCAGATGACAGAGACTCTTCTAACCCTTCTAATCTTTCCCACATAATGTACTTCTGCATCAGCTAAAAAACTCCCCTCCCCCCTTTTTTTCTTTCTTTCTTCTTGGACTGTTCTCTCTTTTCTTTCTTTATTCCTTTTCCCTTCTCCTCCTTTATTTGATTCAATAGTATGGTTAATTTCCTTTGCCCAGTCTTGTTTTTCAGTATTTTCTCTTCTCTCCCTTTTTAAATGTGTTTATTACTATTATTATTTTGATTCTTTCTTCTTATTTCTCCAACCTTTCTTTGCTGAGAGCGAGTGTGACACAGTCGTGGCCTGGCAGGTAGACTGCGACAGTAATCTGGCTCAAGTAGGCCAGGAGAACTCGATACATTGGCCCCAGGAAAGAAGTATTAGGAAGACCACACTGCAGAACTTTTCTATTTTTCCATTTTTTTTTTTTTGTCTCTCTTTTTATTTCTTTATCTGTACTCAAGTTTCCTTTCTTGTCTTTTGGGTTTGCTCTTTTTCTTCTCTTCCTAATTTTGGGCAGAGGAAGAGTCTGAACATGTGCAGGCTGGTAAGGAGTGCCTGATTTGGAGGAACTCACACAGCCCAGCTCCTCAGAACCCTTGAGCTATCGATGTGGAGATGTGGTCTTAGCACAGGGCTGAACACTAACATTTCTTCTCTCTCTCTCATCTTTCCTTCCCATCCTCTTTCTCTCCTATTCTTCAATTTTACTTCTGTCCATACCCTTTCCCCCACTTTTCTTTTCTTTTGTTTCTTTTTTCTTTCTTGTTCATTTCCCTTACTCTTTCCTTATTTTTTTCTCCCTTTTTTCCCCTTTCCTCTTGCTTCTCCTTGCTTGCTCCAACCTTTCTCTGCCTTCTGATCCCATAACAAGAAGCCTCTTCCTCACCTAAACTCTGAGGCAAGGTAACTTGAAGCAAAGGAGGAAGTGAGAAGGAAAAATGTGCACAACAAAGTGAAGAAGAAGGAAGCACACATGTGGAGGAACCAAAAACATAATTTAGGCACCATGAAGAACCAACATAGAGCAATTCCTTCAAGGGACAATGAGAGAATTTTAACAGAAGACTCCTACTATAAAAAATTAATGGATCTGACAGAAAGGGAATTTAAAATATGGATGATTAAGACAATAAAGACACTGGATGAGAAAATGGAAAGACAGAACCAAAAGTCAGATGAGAGATATTTAGAATATAGAAAAGAAATGGATGAACTTAAAGAAATGAAGGAGACAATCAGAGAATGTAAAGAAGCTGTAGAAAGTATCAAAAATAGATCAGACCACAGAGTAAAAAGTAGAGGATAAAGTCTTTGAGTTAACACAGGTAGTCACTGAGTCAAAAAAGAAGAGA
>NW_003852398.1:13696362-13696903 GCF_000181295.1 Otolemur garnettii | reverse complement strand
ACACCCTCTGACAGACTGGACAGATCCTCTAAACAGAAACTACACAAGGATACAAAGGATTTAAACATGACCCTAGAACAAAAGGGTTTAATAGACATATGCAGAACACACCATCCCAAAGTAATAGAATATACTTTTGTCTCATCAGCCCATGGTACATACTCCAAAATAAATCAATCCTAGGATACAAATCAAACCTAAGCAAAATTAAAGGAATAGAAATTATTCCATGTCTCTTCTCAGACCACAAGGCTATAAGAGTGAAGCTTAACTCCAACAATAATGTTCATCGCCCTACAAAGTCTTGGGAACTAAACAACATTATGCTGAATGATAGTTGGGCTCAGGAAGAGATAAAAGAGGAGTTTGTTAATTTCCTTGAAACATAACAACAATGAAGATACAAGTTACCAAAACATCTGGGATAGAGCAAAAACAGTCCTGAGAGGAAAATTTATAGCACTGGATGCCTACCTTCAAAAAACAGAAAGAGCGTGCATCAGCACACACAAACCATCTTAGGGAATTGGAAAAAGAAGAT
>NW_003852398.1:13693102-13694588 GCF_000181295.1 Otolemur garnettii | reverse complement strand
TACTTTCAAGACTTGGAAAAATTGGTTCTGCATTTTATATGGAGTCAGAATAAAACCCATATAGCCAAGGCAATGTGATTTTTTTGTTTGTTTGTTTTTGTTTTTTGTTTTGTTTTTTTGCAGTTTTTGGCTGGGGCTCGGCTTGAACTCACCACCTCCAGCATATGGGGCCAGTGCCTTACTCCTTTGAGCCACAGGTGTCACCCCAGTCAAGGCAATTCTTAATAATAAAGCTGGGGGAATCAGCCTACCAGACTTTAGGCTATACTACAAGGCCATAGTGATTAAAACAGCATGGAATTGGCACAAAAATATGGACATAAACATCTGGAACCGAATAGAAAACAGGGAGATGAAGCTAACATCTTACAGCCGCCTCATCTTTAGTAAACCAATCAAGGACATACACTAGCCAAAATTAAATCAGAGATTAATGAAATTGAAAACAAAAAAAATTCAAAAAATCCCTATTCAATAAATAGTGCTGGGAGAACTGGATATCCACATGTAAAAGACTGAAACTGGACCTGCCCCTTTCTCCACCCACAAAAATTGATTCAAGATGAATAAAAGACCTAAATCTAAGGCATCAAACAACAAAAATCCTAAAAGAAAGTGTGGGGAAAACACTTGAAGCTATCAGCCTGGGGAAAGACTTTATGAGGAAGACTTCCGTGACAATTGCAACAACAACGAAAATAAACAAATGGGACTTAATGAATCTGTAAAGCTTCTGTACAGCTAAGGAGACAACCACTGAAGCAAATAGACAACCTACTTAATGGGAAAGAATATTTGCATATTTTGAATCAGACAAAATCTTGACAACTAGGATCTACAGAGAACTCGAATTAAGAAACATAAAAGGAGCAACAATCCTTTATACCACTGGGCAAGAGAGACAAATAGAACCTTCTCTAAAAAAGACAGGGCAGCACCTGTGGCTCAAAGGAGTAGGGCACTGGCCCCATATAGCGGAGGTGGTGGTTTCAAACCCAGCCTGCTCAATTTACAATTGCCAAAATGTGGAAACAGCCTAAATGCCCACCAACCCAGGAATAGATTAATAAGCTGTAGTATGTGTATACCATGGAATACTACTCAGCCACTAAAAAAGAGGAAGACTTTACATCTTTTGTATTAACCTGGATGGAAGTATGTAGCAACCTATGTAACAGGATATACAGCAACCTATGTAAAATATGTAGCAACCTATGTAATAGGATATGTAGCAGTCTACTTAATAGGATTTGTAGCAACTTGTGTAATAAGATATGTAGCAGCTTATGTAACAACATATAATAGTGATCTATGTAACAACCTATGCAGCAAGATGTATAGGAACCTGGACAGCAGGCTTGCAGAGACAAAGTGGCAGTTTTTTGAAACATGCAAGCAATCACTAAACTTTAACAAACAGACTTTGGCAGTTGGAAATTGATCAGCTGTGGTATTCCAGGGTGGGAGGTTGCTTGGGGCCTTTTCA
>NW_003852398.1:13689333-13691808 GCF_000181295.1 Otolemur garnettii | reverse complement strand
AGACTCTGTCTCTTAAAAAAAAAAAAAAAGAATGGAGAAGCAAGAATCAATGTACTTTATTCTAATATGAAGGCAGTAGGTGATCTAATATAAGAGGTTGGATAGGGAAATAGGGAAATGAGGGATCAGGGAGAGGGCAGGAGGGCAGGGATGGGGGGGGTCACAGTGTATGGCTCACCTCTTAGGGGTTGGACATAATTGTAAGAGGGACTTTACTTGATAACCGTAATCAGTGTAACCTAATTCTTTGTACCCTCAATGAATCCAAATAAATAAATAAATAGGGAAGACAGTGGTTTGGCTATTGTTTTTTGCTTTTGTTGTTGTTGCTGTTGTTTCACATTGTGCTGATTTCTCAGTCTCTTAGAGACGATTTTGGTTTTCTCTCAGACATAATTTTCATCCAGAAACAAACACACAACTGGTTCTCACATTTTAAAAGTCTGTGATAAAACTTAACACAGCTTGAACTATTATAAATAAGAAAACCATTCAACAGTGCATTCAAATCACTCCCTTTAGCTTCTAAATTTTCTAAAATGCAGAGTTAATTACTTAGTGGGCCATAATAGCAAATAAAATTAAATGGAAAGAAGGCACAGAATTGTCAATAGAAAGATCTCAGAAACAAAACAACTGCTTACTTGTCAGTAGATAGAGCAAAGAAAAGAAAACCTCTTTCTAAAGGTTTTAAAAAAAGAAACACAGCACATGCATTGGATGAACAGTCTATATTTTATATCTAACAATACCATACATATACAGAAAAGCATTTGGTCTCTGAGCTCTTACAGGCCAACTCATTTAATCTCTGAGATCCATATGCCCACTAGATAAACACTGATTAAATGATATTTACAGCATTGCCAATAAAGTCAAATGGATTTCAACTTCAGAAAATGCTTACTTTAAAGCTTATTTCAGTTAAGATTTTGTGTTTGTGTAAGCCCCACATGCTATAGTGGAGAAAATAAATATAAATGATGTAAAATGACATCTCCCAAATTATAAAGAACATTTAAAATTTAGACCAGGATACGTCTTAGATCAGGGCTCTCTTCACCACATCACACTTTTTTATTTTTACCTCCCTCTGAGTTCCTCTATTAAAATGAGTTTCTATTCTATCATGTAGATTAACCCCAAAGCCATTACTCTAAAAATGCAAGACAAGTGAAGTCAGGCTTGTATTTGAGTTTTACTGAATCATCCCCATCTGCTTATAAGCAAATTAAAAGATAATAAGGAAAAGTGGGCTTCGAATGCTATATCCACAATGAATCTGTCCCTTAGGTAATATTAGCCATGAGTTATGCTGAGTGACTGGGCACCAACCCAAGCTTGGTGGTGAACTAGATACCTGTAACTGGCTTTTGTTCTGCTTCTGGGACTATGTACACAATTGTTAAGAATCAGAGTCACTTAATTTTAGATTTTGAAAATACTGCTGTTAAAAAGAGAAACATACAGTTTATAAAATCTAACATACATGTAAAATGAGATGTATTAGGGGAAAAGGACCCAAACTCCATAAAATATTTTAAAGAAGTTTATTCTGAGCTCAATGTGTGTGACCAGCCAGGAACACATGGCCTCAGGATGTCTTGAGAAAGTGTGCCCTTGGTAGCTGGGTTACATTTTGGTTTTATACATTCATAGAGACAAGATTTACACCTAAACCCATACATCAGTATGGGAAGGGTGTACACTGGCGTGGGCCAAAATGATAAGATGTCTTAAAGGAGTGGGGGCACGGGGAGCTTACAGTTAATAGATTTAAGATTCTTTGATTTGTAATTGGTTAAATAAATGAAGCTTTGTGATGGTATGTTTTAACTTAAGATGTCTATTAATCAGAAACACCAGACATTTACCAAACTCAAGTGATCTGTTAAGGAAATTATTAAGTATAGCCTTAAACCTGTTGATCCATTAGCACCTTCTTGTTACAAAGGGTATCTTCAAGCAGGGATGGGGGCATTGTAACTGGAATCTCTCTCTCTGTCTTCCTTGGTATGAGAGCATAAATCCAAATGCCACCATAAGTAAGCAACAAGACAGAAGTTATTGATAGATAAAGAAGAAAGATAAAAGGCTCTGGTGCAGTGGAGTGGGGATCCTGAGCAAGTTGAACCTTTGGGCCTCTGTCTAGGAATTTTTATGAAGCCTTGTTCACTCTGCAGGTAGGGGGTTCAGAGAACGTATGTCTAAAGTATATCCAGAACCATTTGGCACCAATGGCCTATGAGCAGAAGTATATTTTAAAACTGCCCTTGTGCAGGAAAGAGGTCCTGCTTGGGGTGTGCTCTCTGCTCTGGGAGTGGCAGATTAGGGGCAACAGTGGTCAAACGGGTTTTATGAGCCTGCTTGGGCCCAGAGAATATGGTCTATGTTCTGGTCCATGACCCTACCTGGCTGTGTTCAGCCCTAGGTGAAAGTGACCTGCTTCATTCCTCCCAGACTAGGGAATCTATG
>NW_003852398.1:13679152-13689313 GCF_000181295.1 Otolemur garnettii | reverse complement strand
TTCAGTTAAGATTTTGTGTTTGTGTAAGCCCCACATGCTATAGTGGAGAAAATAAATATAAATGATGTAAAATGACATCTCCCAAATTATAAAGAACATTTAAAATTTAGACCAGGATACATCTTAGATCAGGGCTCTCTTCACCACATCACACTTTTTTATTTTTACCTCCCTCTGAGTTCCTCTATTAAAATGAGTTTCTATTCTATCATGTAGATTAACCCCAAAGCCATTACTCTAAAAATGCAAGACAAGTGAAGTCAGGCTTGTATTTGAGTTTTACTGAATCATCCCCATCTGCTTATAAGCAAATTAAAAGATAATAAGGAAAAGTGGGCTTCCAATGCTATATCCACAATGAATCTGTCCCTTAGGTAATATTAGCCATGAGTTATGCTGAGTGACTGGGCACCAACCCAAGCTTGGTAGTGAACTAGATACCTGTAACTGGCTTTTGTTCTGCTTCTGGGACTATGTACACAATTGTTAAGAATCAGAGTCACTTAATTTTAGATTTTGAAAATACTGCTGTTAAAAAGAGAAACATACAGTTTATAAAATCTAACATACATGTAAAATGAGATGTATTAGGGGAAAAGGACCCAAACTCCATAAAATATTTTAAAGAAGTTTATTCTGAGCTCAATGTGTGTGACCAGCCAGGAACACATGGCCTCAGGATGTCTTGAGAAAGTGTGCCCTTGGTAGCTGGGTTACATTTTGGTTTTATACATTCATAGAGACAAGATTTACACCTAAACCCATACATCAGTATGGGAAGGGTGTACACTGGCGTGGGCCAAAATGATAAGATGTCTTAAAGGAGTGGGGGCACGGGGAGCTTACAGTTAATAGATTTAAGATTCTTTGATTTGTAATTGGTTAAATAAATGAAGCTTTGTGATGGTATGTTTTAACTTAAGATGTCTATTAATCAGAAACACCAGACATTTACCAAACTCAAGTGATCTGTTAAGGAAATTATTAAGTATAGCCTTAAACCTGTTGATCCATTAGCACCTTCTTGTTACAAAGGGTATCTTCAAGCAGGGATGGGGGCATTGTAACTGGAATCTCTCTCTCTGTCTCTCCCTCTCTCTCTCTCTCTCTCTGTCTTCCTTGGTATGAGAGCATAAATCCAAATGCCACCATAAGTAAGCAACAAGACAGAATTTATTGATAGATAAAGAAGAAAGATAAAAGGCTCTGGTGCAGTGGAGTGGGGATCCTGAGCAAGTTGAACCTTTGGGCCTCTGTCTAGGAATTTTTATGAAGCCTTGTTCACTCTGCAGGTAGGGGGTTCAGAGAACGTATGTCTAAAGTATATCCAGAACCATTTGGCACCAATGGCCTATGAGCAGAAGTATATTTTAAAACTGCCCTTGTGCAGGAAAGAGGTCCTGCTTGGGGTGTGCTCTCTGCTCTGGGAGTGGCAGATTAGGGGCAACAGTGGTCAAACGGGTTTTATGAGCCTGCTTGGGCCCAGAGAATATGGTCTATGTTCTGGTCCATGACCCTACCTGGCTGTGTTCAGCCCTAGGTGAAAGTGACCTGCTTCATTCCTCCCAGACTAGGGAATCTATGTCCAGCCTGGAGTGGAAGAACCTGCATCAGCCTGATGAGGCATGTCTGACCTTCCTTGTCATGCCCAGAAACTAAGCTTTAGGGTATTTCTGGGACCCTCTTAGCCAAGAGGGTGCCCATTCATTCAGCTGAAGGGTGTAAGATATAATTTTAGTTGACAGATGTATGACAGAGTTTCCTCTAGGAAACCAGAATTTGGTAGGAAATACTTCCTATATTTGATTAGCTTCTGTTCATTACCTTATCTCATATATTTAATCAATGGCGATAATCCCCCCAGTGGAAAGCGCTAGGCTTTATCTCTTCTCCAAGTTCCAGACTCATATCCACTTCATATTCACCTCTCCACTTGGCTGTTCCACAGAAATCTCTAAAACTCAACTCCAGATTTTTATCTTCTCCTTCCACACCTGTCCCTCTCTTATCCTTTCCCTATGCCATTTAACTGCCTTATGGTCACCTAGTTTCTTAAGTCTGAAACATGGTAATCATCCCACTTCTTTATAACCTACATAAAATTTATCAGCAAACCCTATTGTTGCCATATACAAAACATGCATGGAATCTATACATTACTCTCCAATTCTGCTACCTCTGCCATTGTCAAAGCCACTATTGATTCTTTTCTGCATAACTGCATTATCTCTGTTACCAAAAGTTTGGCACTTGTCCCCTGAAGCCACATCAGAAAAAATGGGGACAAGAGAAAAATGGTTTTAAGAGAAAGAAAGTTTATTAATTTGTAGGAAAATGAGGCGGCTGGCAGATTACTATCTGAAATATAGCAGATTCCTCTTTCTAAATAGAAGCACAGAGCTTTTAAGGTTTCTAATTAATAAGGTTTTTTTCCTTCTCTTCAAACTTATCCTCATTTTTCTGAAGCAGTTTTGGGGTACAAGTGCTGAACTGTGATAACATTTCCTCTCCCACCTACCCCTCACTACTCCTCCATGTAATCACTGTCTCTGAGCCACAAAACTAAGTTAGAAGCTCAAAAACCCTGAAGTCTTTCCCACTTTGCAATTTCTTCATGTGCTCAACTTTTTACCTGGAATTTTCTTCTCTCTGCTTATCCATAATTGTTCCTTTTAATCCTTCTGTACTTGACATAAATGCTGTCTTCTCCAAGAGTACTTCCGAAGTCACTCAATCTAAAAGGAACATCCCCTCTCCTCACTTTCATTCTCTACCTACCAGTCTGATTTACCTGTTCATTTGTTTTTTCAGGTTTTTTATTGCCTTACTTTAATTGGCAGATGAGAATTGTATATATGTCTCTTGTACCACGTGTGTTTTGAAATACATATACATGTGGACCAGCTAAATCTAAGTAACATATACATCACTGTGCATATTTATCTATGCCAACAGGTGATTAGGCACTGTCCTCATTGTTCACTTTTCCTTCATAACCTTTTGTGTGTGGGGGGGGGGCTTTGATACATGGAAAGCCTTTGATAAATTTCTGTCAAATGAATGAGCCATACAGTTAAGCGACAAGTGCTCCACCTTGGAGCCTCAGGACTTGCAACTTTGAATTCAGAAACTGCTCTGGCAAGAAGTAAAAAACAAAAAGCACAAACTGGCCGTTTCCACTATATAGGGCAGGTTTTTTCTCTCTCACAGGAAATATGCTGACCATAAAGTGTCCTTTTGAAGCCTCGGATTTCACAACCCTTCCTAGATCTGGAGATTTGTTTTTAATCCTTGCCCAATTTAAAATGAGTGTTTTGGTCAGCACTAATGGGTATGCCATGTTGATTTCAGAGCAATGAAATGAAAATATAAGACTTCTATTTTGAGAAAGTAAATTATGTCGAATGCTATAAGATGGTAAAGTCTCAAACATTTTTAGTCTTTTCAATCAGCATTTTTCAAAATTTTTTTCTAAGGAACGTAGTTATTCCAAGAAGTGACAGCACACCATTCTATAATGTATGCAATACATACTGTCCTACTTACAGACTTGTATACAGTTCTCATATAATCAAAACTATAGGAGACACTGAGTTAAATAAGATTAAATAGATCTGTAATTGGCTGTCTTCTCAGAGGTTTTATTAATACAGGCATACCTCAGAGATATTCTGAGTTCAGTTCCAGACCACCGAAAAAAAGTGCCGTCACACAATAAAATGAGTCACATAATATTTTTCCCAGTGCATAGAAAAGTTATGTTTACATTATACTGTAGCCTATTAAGTGTGTAATAGCATTATGTCTAAAACATTATATATCTTAATTAAAAATAATGACCTGCTAAAAATGTTAATAAACATCTCAGCCTTCAGCATTTGCCACCAGCATTTGCTGGTGAAGGTTCTGTCTTGCCTCAGTATTGATGGCTGCTGACTGATCAGGTTGGTGACAAAGGCTGGGGTGGCTGTGACAATTTGTTAAACTAAGACAATGAAGTTTGACAACTCAATTCACTCTTCCTTTCATAAAAGATTTCTCTGTACCATGCGATGCTCTTTGATAGCATTTTACCCACAGTATAACTTCTTTCTAAATTGGACTTCATTCTCCGAAACCCTGCTGTTGCTTTATCCGCAAGTGTATGTAATAATCTAAACCCTTTGCTATCATTTCAACAAGGTTCACAGTATCCTTACCAGGAGTAGATTCCATTTCAAGAAACCACTCTTTTCATTCATCAAAAAAAAAAGCAACTCCTCACCCATTTACATTTTATCATGAGATTGTAGCAATTCAGTCACATCATCAGGCCCCACTTCTAATTCTAAGTCTCTCATCATTTCTACCACACCTGCACAGTTATTTCTTCAATGAAGTCTCAACCCCTCAAAGTCATTCACAAGAATCGGAATGAACTCTCTCCAAACTCTTGTAAACATTATTATTTTGTTGAATCTCAATTGTGATTAATAACATCTAGAATGGTGGATCCTTTCCAGGTTTTCAATTTACTTCACCCAGATTCACCAAAGAAATCACTATCTGTGGCACCTGTAGCCTTATAAAACATGTTTATTAAATAATAAAAATTGAAGGTCAAAGTTCTTCCTTTACCACAGACCCCAGAATGGATGGTGTGTTGGCAGACATAGAAATAACACTATTTTCCTGGCATATCTCCATCAGAGCCCTTGAGTGACCAGGTGCGTTGTCAGTGAGTACCAATATTTTGAAATGAATTCTGTTTCTGAGCAGTACGTCTCAACAATGGACTGAAAATATTCAGCAAACCTGTAAATGCTGTAAACAGATGTGCGATTATCTGGGCTTCATTGCTCCATTTATAGAGCACAAGCAGAGAAGATTTAACATAACCATTAGGGCCATAGGATTTTTAGGATGTTGATAAGCACTGGCTTCAACTTATAGTCATCAGCTATAGCCCTTCACAAGAGAGGCAGCCTGTCCTTTGAAGCTTTGAAACCAGGCATAGACCTCACCTTCTTAACCATGAAAATTCTAGATGACATCTTCTTCCAATATAAGGATGATTATCCTTCACTGAAAATTTGTTATTTCATTAGCCACCTCCACCAGGTATCTTAGCCAGGTCTTCTGGAGAACTTGCTTCAGCTTCTACATCCGCACTTACTACTTCAGCTGGCACTTTTACAGAGACGGCTTCTTTCCTTAAACTGCATGAACCAACCTCCGCTAGCTCCCAGCTTCCTTCAGCAGTTATGTCGCATGCCTCAGCTCTCACAGAATTGAAGAGAGTTATAGACAGGCTCTGAAGCAGGCATTGGCTTGAGGGAATGTTGTAGCTAGTTTGATTTTCTAGCCAGACCATGAAGCTTTCTTCATATCAATAATAAGGCCGTTTTGCTTTCTTACCATTTGTGTGTTCATGGAAATTATTCTTTTAATTTCCTTCAAGGACTTTTTCTTTGTATTGGCAATTTGTCTACCTTTTGGCACAAACAACCTTTTGACTTTACGCATACCTTCCGCACTAAGCTTAATCACTTCTAGCTTTTGATTTAAAGTGAGATATGCAACTCTTCCTTTCCTTCAAATACTTAGAGGACATCACTGAGTTATTAGTTCAGAAAATTAAGTTCTCAAATGCATCTTAGAAAAAGTGCTACATAGCTCACTGCTGAGTATCACTATGGTCACCACTGAGTATTTCCCTTGGGAAGCGATGCACCACTGTTAGCCCCTAGTCCAGTGGTTCTCAACCTGTGGATTGTGACCCCCTTTTAACAATGAAAATATATTGCAGCATTAGGAAAGTCAAGAACCACTGCCCAAGTCCATGCTTCAAAGTAATTTTGGAACTCTTTTCTGGAATGGCCCTCAGAGCTGTCATTGTACAATTAACATTGAGTTAATTGGCCCAATCTCAATATCCTTGTATCTCAGGGAATAGGGAGGCCTGAGGAGAGGGAGAGAGATGGGGGAATAGTCCATTGGTAGCACACTCATAAAATAAACAACATTTATCTATTAAGTTTGATATCTTCTATGGGTATGGTTTGTGGTACCCAAAATGATTATAACTGTAACATAAAAGGTCATTAATCACAGATTACCATAACAGAAAATAATAATTAAAAAGTTTAAAATATTGTATTACCAAAATATGACAGAGGCATAAGGTAAGCCCATGCCACTTCAATTTGTAAAAATATGGTAATACAGTATCCGTACGGAATAATAAAGCAAAGCACAATAAAACAAGGTACTCCTATACAAGTATGCAAATATGATTGTGAATCTCCAAAGTTATGCAAGTTATTCAGCATTTCCCAATCATATTTGACCCTGAAGTTCTCATCATCTGTAATTATCTTGCAGAAGCACCATTCTACAGTGCAAAATGTAGAAAATCCTTTTCCAGAGAGTACTTAAATGGTAATTCAGTAATTTTTAAATGATGGGGCAAGAAGGAATCTCAAGAAATGAT
The DNA here is from genome assembly GCF_000181295.1 of Otolemur garnettii. Taxonomy (NCBI): domain Eukaryota; kingdom Metazoa; phylum Chordata; class Mammalia; order Primates; family Galagidae; genus Otolemur; species Otolemur garnettii. The sequence goes on along the minus strand of NW_003852398.1, from coordinate 13,682,841 downwards.
CTCACCCAGCCTCTTTATCAGAAATCACAAACTCAAATGCACACCCGCGTCTGGAAGGTAACACAGATGAAACAATTGGATTAGGTGGGGACCACGGCAAACTAGAAAGCGTGTACCCAATGTAAAGGACAAAGGGCTTTAGTTTCAGCTTCAATGTTAAATGATGACACTGGCGCAACCGATGTGTCATTCTTTGATTTTCTAAAAAATGTAAGCTACCCAGCATTTAAATTAAAGTTTCCCATTATTAGATGTTTCTAACTAGTTCAAAATAATTCTTTTCAAACACTGTACAGACCAGACCAGATTTATTACATAGACCATCAGTTTTCAATCTGATTTAAACAACCTGGTACTGATATTTTTCTATTTCGTTTTTCATATTTTTCTTCTTAGTGTCTTGTTCGTAAGTATCTTTGATCTGCTTGTCCCGGTAGATCTCTATGAGTCCTTAAATGTGTCAGATTTTTCTTTAGCTGGAATATACAAATATCAAAATACTCAAAATTTTCTTTGCATATAGTATTAAGGGCTATTATATATATGTATAAATGGTGCAGCCGTTATCTGCTATGGAAAACAATATGAAGATTTCTCAAGGAATTAAAAATAGAACTACCACATGGCCATCAATCCTACTTCTGGGTATTTATACTGAAGAATTAAAATCAGAATCTTGGAAAGATATTAGTATTTTTATTTTCATTGCAGCACTAGTTGCAACAGTCAAGAAAACAGCCAATAGACAATAGCCAAGTGCAAATAAATTACTGTCAATGGTGAATGAATAAAAAGAAAAGGTGCTAAATACATACGGTTATTCAGCCTTGGAAAAGAAGGAAATCTGTCAGTGTGCAATACGTGGATGAACCTTGAAAACATTACACTACGTGAAATAAGCTGCTCACAGAGGGACACACAATGCAAAGTTCCACTTACAGGAGCTACTTAAAATAGTTAAACTTACAGGATCAGAGAGTAGAATTGCGGTTGCCGGGAGCTAGAGGAAGGGAATAGGGAATTATTATTCAACAGGTGTAAATTTTCCATGATGCAAAACGAATAAGGTCTAGAGATGTGCCGTACCACATTGCACCTATAGTAACAATACTGTTACTGTGTGCTTCAATCTTATATTAAGATCTAATCTATGCTTAGATCTCATGTGAAATATTCTTACCATGATCAAATTTTAAGAAACAGTAAAAAAAGGATTAAAAAGAAAACACTAGATAATGGTGCTAGGGTAGAGGATGGCCTTCATGAAGAGCGTCATTCCACTGAAGACAGCCACTTACTGTCACACAGACTATAACACGTTATTCTACTCAAACAGAAATATCTGAAATATTTCATTAAAGACCACTTCCCTTGGGGGAAAAAAAAAACCAAAAATCTTCAAAGGGAAACTTGAACAGCTCCTGGAAACAATAATTTTCATATTATTAGGACCTAGGGATTTATCATTTATAAAGTAGGAAAAGAAAAATTAGCAGAATAAGAACATAGGCTTTGCAGCAGATGCCTGAGTTTCCTTCCTACCCCATCTCTTACTGGATGGCTTCCCTTCAGATTCTAGGGCAGGGGTCCTCAACCTTTTTAAATAGGGGGCCAGTTCACGGTCCCTCAGACTGTTGGAGGGCTGGACTGTGGGCCCCGGGATGAGTCAGCTGCTAAGCAGGACAGGCAGCGGCGGCAAAAACACCCGATGGGCCGCATAAATGTCCTAGGCGGGACATATGTATCCCGCGGGCCGTAGTTTGAGGACACCTGTTTTAGGGTCTAGGATTCTTAGGTTAAAGTGAAGAAAATTATAGTACCTGTTCAAAAGGTCATCGATGACTTCACTTATTTAACATTCTCAATGTAATAAAATCATGGTGATTGAAAAGGGATCAGTAGTTGTCAGGGGTTCGGCTTGATGTGTACAACTATTGGGTAACAAGTTTCACACATGGATTGTGATGGTTACATAAATAGAAGCATGTGGAAAAATTTCATACAACTGTAATATAATTTTAAAAATATACAGTTGATGCTTGAACAACACAAGTTTAAACTGTGCAGGTCCACTTGTACTTGTACGTGGATTTCTTTTTGCCTCTGCCACCTCTGAGATAGCACATCCACCAGCCCTCCTCGTCCTCCTCCTCCTCCTCAGCCTGTCCACTGTGAACATGATGAAGACAGAGACTTTGATGATCTACTTCCACTCGAGCAGTGAATATATATTCTGTTCCTTATGATTTGCCTAATAATTTTCTTTTCTCTGGTTTACTTTTTTTAAATGCAGTATATAAAAACATAAAATATGTATTAATTGTTTACTTTATCAATAGGCTTCAGATCAACAGAAGGCTATTAGCAGATAAATTTTTAAAGAGTCAAAAGTTATAGACAGATCTTGGACTATGAGGGGAGTCCGTGTCCCTAACCTGTGTGTTGTTCAAAGGTAAACTGCATGTCCCTTGACCATGTAAACCATGTAAAAACTGATCGAATCTGAATAATATCTGAATTCAAGTTAATAATATTTTACCAATGTCAGTTTCCTGGTTTTGACAATGTATGTACTATAGAAAAATATTATCATTGGGAAAATCTGGGTGAGGACTACACAGAACTCACTATACTACTATTTTATAACTGCTAATAAGTCTTAAACCATCAAAATAAAAAAAAAATCAGAAGACAAAACAGAAAGGCTTGCTGAAAAGATTACATATGTATAAAAATAGTTAAAAAAAAAAACTTAGCTCAATATTTGGCCCATTATAAAAACACTCTCTCAATGACATAATTATTTTTAAGTTTTACTTTATTTTTAACTGACAATCGCTTCTCGGCCTTTTGGCTAAGATCAAGTGTAGTATTTTTAACTGACAAATATTTTATGGATTCAAGGTGATTTTTCAATACATGTGTATACCCACATACATGGTAAATGATCCATTCAGGCTAATTAACATATTCATCACTTCAAATACTTAATGTTTCTTTGTGGTGAGAACATTTAAAATCCATTTTTTTAGTTATTAATAAAATATGCAATATATTATTTTTAGTAAGCAACCATAACTTATTCTCCCTAAGGGAAGATGTTGGCCTTTAAAGGGTAGATATAATTATTTTTATTATTAAATCCAAGACTTGAAAAAGAAATTTGAAAATAGAATCTATATCATTAAGACATAAGATGTTTATCAATTATAGAAGCAGATAACTCAAATGGAATCTTGACTAGCAAGGGCAATAAAAGGGCAAAAGATGAAATAATACCATTAAGAACTCATCAGCTTCAAACTCATTTCTCATTGCTCACCTATCATCATTCCAGTCACTTGACATTATACCCAAGAATCATTAACACATTTCTGAAATATTTGTTTTGCTTTAAAGGGTTGCATAATCTACTGTAAATGTCACACTAAACTTTTCCATCTTTATACACTTTGATACTAATGATGCTTTGAATACGGACAGCATACTAATAGCTACAGTACATTATAAATAGTTTATTACCTAATTAGCTATTTTAATTCACAGCAGATCGTAAGCAGTAGGCAAAAATAAATTGTGATAAATCTTATAGACAAGCTAAACTGAATTCTGGTGTATATAAATGTTCCCTCCTCTTGAAGTAAACTCAGAAAATAGAATTATCAGAAGTTTAAGGTACCTTTAGTTTC
>NW_003852398.1:13668495-13678029 GCF_000181295.1 Otolemur garnettii | reverse complement strand
TCACCAGCAGATTCGTGTTCTACCCCTGGCAAAATGGAAGTGATATCTCTCACAAAATTTATTTTACATGTATTGCAAACATTTTTGAAAGACCCAAAAATAAAAAGAATGACGTAAAAAAATGACAGCAATTCTAACATGTAAAAATGAGAATTCTGAATCTGCTACTCTTTTCCACCCGAGGATATCCTTTTGAAAACCTGCTTTTTTCCACAGAGGCATTTAATGTCCTTCAAATCATTAACTTTTCCCTCAAATCATGCACCTTTATTGGTTTCCAGCCTGTATAATTATAAACAACGCCATGGTAAACATGCTTCTATGGGACTCTCTGCATAAATAGCAGGTTATTTCCATAGCATATATCCTTAAAGTAGAATTTGAAAAAACAAAGTATGGATACAAATTTAGTGTACTTAACATACATTGCCAAATTTCTCTCTAGAAACTTATTTCAACATGTGCCTGCAAGACTGTTTTTAACCATTCCGGGGCTTTTCTCAGACCTGGAAGCCTTCTCTTTGTCAGCCTTACACTGTCTCTTTCTGTTTGTTCCTCTCGGGAGGAGGTCTGTTCCCCGTGGGGCCGACCTTGCTGCTTCATCCAGATGCAAGGCTGCGTTAAACAGACACACTCAAAACCTCCCTAGGTGCAGAGCTAAGGCCAATGCTGTTGATTCTCTACATAACTGTCTTTCTTACCTTCCTCACCCACTCACAGTGACATTATTATTTTAGGTATCAGATTGTCAACAATGTATTGTATTTGAGGAAAGCAGGCTCTCCTTGTAACCTGAGTTAAGAAGGCACAATTTTATTATTTGTATCAATCTACGGGGTACGGGGTACAAGCGTAATACTGATACACAGAATGCAGAGAGGTAAAGTCAGAGCTTTTAGGGGTCTATCACCTGAGCAGTGTACATGGCACCACTAAGTAAGTTTTCCTCATCCGCTCCTTCCCACCCCCAGCCCCTCTGGGTCTCTGTCCCCTCTATCATCTCATTCTGCATTTCTGTCTACACATTGTTCAGTTCCCACCCACAAGTGAGACCCTCACGCATTTGTCTTTTTTGTATCTGAGTTGTGTCTCTTAAGGACCTTCAGTTCCATCCATGTGGCCGCTAAGCACACGACTTCTTTCTTTTTTATCAGAATGGTATTCCATTGTGTGTATATACCACGTTTTCTTTATCCAGCCATCCACTGATGGATTCTTAAGTTAATTCCTTTTCTTTATTTTTGTGAATAGTGCCATGATAATTAGTGTATGAATTCAGGTATCCTTTTGATATAACGATTTTTCTTTTATTGGAGGGAGAGTAACCAGTAGTGTGATTGCTGGATCCTATGCTAATTCTATTTTTAGTTGTTCAAGAAATCTCCATAGAGGTTACAAGAACTTACATTTTCACCAATAGTGCATAAGCATTCCCTTTTCTTCACATCCACATCTATTTTTTTTTTTTGTCTTTTTAATAACAGCCACTCTGACTGGTGAAAGATGATATCTCATTGTGGTTTTGGTTTGCGTATCTCTGATGATTAGTGGTGTTGAACATTTTTTTCTGTGTTTTTTTCTAATCTGATTAATAAGGGGAAAAATCTTTTCTCTAATTCCATTGTCTTTGCCACAAATTAGTGGTATGTGAACTATGTCTAGCCAATAAAACATAAAGAGAAATATTCTGGGGGCTTCTGAAATAGCAATCTGCCCTTCTCAGATAAAAGACAAGAATTGGTTCTGTAGCTGGCCCTTGTCCTGTTTCCTACTTTTGAATGAAAATTTGATAGGTGGAAATTTGGCAGCCATGTATAACTATTAGTCAGCAAGTCTCAGGAAAAAAACAAAGGTCAAGGGTGGCAGGGTGAAAGGATAGCAAATGCCTGGCTTCCTCATCACATCACTGAGATACTGAACAAATCTTAAATTGCCCACCTGGACACTTATTATAATAAGTGAAATAATACAATGTCCTTATTGCTTAAAACCACTGTTTTATTACTTGCTGTTGAATGCACCTTATCCGATGAACTAAGATATCTAATCAATCCTTCTATACGTAGATATTTATTTGTTTCCCACACCACCACCATTAATTTGTGTATGGGGAGGAGGAATGTTAAGCCTTAATGGGGGCTTTAATATCTTAACCTCAGGATAACAGTTAGCTAGTATGCTGGCCCATAGAGTGTGCCTGCAGAACTCATCTACAGGAAACTTAATTGGCCAAGGACTCAGCTGCCACATTTTCAAATTCTCGTCTGCATCTGTGCTAAATCCAGATACTGAGGACAGGAGGGATTCTAAGGCAAGCTCATCATACCTGGGAAACATAAGACTCCTCTGAAGCCAACTTTAATGTGAAATCTCCCGATGGCCTCCCCACACTTTCCTTAGATGCACAGCAACCTAGGGTGGATTCAGACAACCTTCCTTTCTTCTCACCTTCATTCAGGACTAGACTTGAGCTGCAGTCCAATGGTTCTTGCAGCTTCCCCATGGTTCTCGCAGCTTCCCCAGCTCTCACTCCATTTTCCTACTAAAATCCTTGCAATGTTAAATCTTATCCCAGAGGACTTGGGCTAACACACACAGTATCAATATCAACCACTAATTCATGATCTGTGCCTTTCCCACTGTGCCCAGATTTGTCCTCTAATCATTCCCATCCCAATATTCCACTGCAACCACTACTGAGCAGTAATTTTCATGCTGGATGACACCTTTGTGTCCCATCTCTGCCCCAGCCCAAACAAGTCTCTATTGCTCATACTACAAAAGTTGTGCTCTACCGGAAGGTGAAGAAAAATGAAGCAAGATCATCACCAGCACATCCTTCCCAGCCGTCTTACATACTCCAAATAGTACTGGGCCTAATATATTGGGTTAGGAAATCAAAATGACAATACATGTTTTAGCAAACAGATTTGGTTAGGGAGGGTTTTGTTTTGCTGTCCAACTTACCGATTTCTCTTCAAACTGCACTGGACTTGTTAAGGGGTTAGCACAGTGGATAAAATCTGGTGAGATTGATCAGAGGACAGCAAAGCAAATGATAATCCCTCCCTACAATGGAATTTTGAGAGAGGGAATTCCAACCACTTTTAGCATCATGATGTCAAGGAAAAGTTACACAGGATGAGTTCAACAAGCAAGGAAGATCTTATTCTAAACTGTCAAAATGCAGGGGAAGAGATTGAACTCAATTCCATTGGATCGAATGGCTGAGTTTCTAAGCACTGGGTGAGCTAGTGGGTGCTGCTGGAGGGGCTCAGGGGAGAGATTGGTCAATGTGATTAGGCCATCTGTGGCGTTAAGTGGCAGCTACTGAAGTTGGCCCCTTTCCTCCCACAGAGACTGGGAGTTAGGAGTACTAACTTTTTGTGATAGTTACATTTCGAAGAATGACTTCCAGGTCCTTAGAAAAGGAATCCCTGGGTTCTAAAACTGGCAAGAGGCTGGGAAAAGCTTTACATAGCAAAGATTATACAGCAATTTATAGTCACTAGTTTTCTAAAATAAATACTCTAAGAAAAGGGAGCTTTGGAGCTGACAGGCAGAGAGAAACCTGTCTCAAGTTTACTCAAGCTGAGGCAAACATTAGGCCACAGTCATCAGTAAACAAGCTGTTTGTCCTTCTGAGTTGCATTAATCACCCCTTATTTTGAAAATCTACACTAAGGAATTAAATGAGCCTTTGATGATCTGTCAGCAAGTTCCCTTTTGCCCAAAATGGCTAAAGTCAGATTCTGTTGTTTACAACCAAGTTCCCCCTAAAGAATCAAGATTGTACTCCTTCTCTGCTTTGAAAATTAGGAAATAAAATTGCATTTCTCATTGAGAGTAAAATTATACCAGGCATAGTAGGGAGACTATATCCGGGTGTGGAGACCAGAGATCTAGATTCTAGTTTTAGTTTGGTCACCATGTGTCTGAGCTCTAAAGCTCTTCTGTCTCAATCTGACCAGATGGTCTCTGAGGCGCCTTCCAGATCTGGTATTTCAAAACTCTGCGATAATTTTGACCAGTTAAATAAATGCATATTTAGAAATGGAAAATAAAAAAGATGGCTCCTTTAATCTCAAATTTTCATTGATTGGAATAAGTAAAGATAGCTATGCCAAAACTGTCCATGGTTTAGCAAAAGTGAAATCACGGGCAGAATTTCAAGTATTAAGTTTTGATTAGATGGGAGTTCAAAGCAGCCATAATTTACTTGCTCTTCAAGGAGGCTCTTAGCATAGACCTACACAAATTACCAATGTGAAATGGTTGGTACAAAGGAAAAGACAATCTATATGGAGTAAAGAGTTATCTTAGATACCAGCGATTGCTTTAGAACAGGAACTTAAGAAAGTAGAAACATGACAGACTGAGCACTAGAGAATAAATTCATTTTTTGAGCAGTCTGAAAGCAGAGATCCCGAGTAATGAAACAAGACCAGCAAATCACACTGCAAGGGGAACTGAAGTTGTTCTTCGTGAGAGGAGGATAAAGGGAATGTGTCACAGGGGATTAGGTGTTTAAGGAAGTAGGAAGTTCTCCTAACAGCTGTGACTTATGGTGGATCTTAAGAATGTTTTCCAATGGGTAGATAAGGTATTAAATCCTTGCATTTTGCCTGAACTCAACCCTTTTGGGAAAGAGAGTAGAGCAAGAGTTAGGAGCTAAAATATATTGCCAGAAAATGTTGAATATAATTTGAAATATAACTTTTTTATTTGAAATGTAATGCATGCTCATTTGGGGGAAAACACATACTGTCTTTACTCATCTATACCCAACCCACTTCCTGGTTTTTCCTGGTAAAAGATTTCAACTATCACAATAAGAGAGTTATTCCTTAAACCATCAGTTTTATGAGGTCAGACAACTAACTTCACATACTCATCCTGAAGGGAAGGGTACAGGCCTCACTGCTGAACATCACTATGGTCATCACTGAGATGTTTCCCTTGGGAAGCTGTGCACCGTTGCTAGCACCTAGTCCACCCTTCAAAGCAATTTTGGAACTTTTTCTGGAATGATCTTCAGAACTCCTCTTTCATTTCTCATGTTTTTTGTTTGAGTTTTTCTCTTTTTTTCTTCATCTACCTACAGGTTTCTCAACTTTGTTTACCATTTCAAAAAACCAACTCCCCACCTCACTGAACTTTTCTCCTATTTTTCTGCTCTGATATTCATTACTCCCTCTGCTAACTGTGGGCTTAGTGTACTCTTCTTTCTCCAGATCCTTGAGCCGTAAAGTTAGGTTATTTGAGATTCCCTTTTCTCAATGGAGTTGTACTATAAACATCTCTCTTAGAACCTTTTTTGCTGCATCCCATAGTTTCGGTGTGTCAAGTTCTCATTTCATTTGTCTCCAGGCAGTGTTTTTGTTTCTTTTTTGATTTCTTCTTTGACCTACTGGTTGTTTAGGAGTAATTTGTCTACTGTCCACATATTTTTGAATTTTCTAATTTTCCTCCTGATAGTGATTTCTGATTTTGTAGCATTGTGGTCAGAAAGGACTATGTGATATGATTTTAATCTTTTGAACTTGCTAAGACTTGTTTTATGGCCTAATATACAATCTATCCCAGAGAGGTGCTGTGTGTACTTGATAAGAATGCGTCTTCATCTTCTGCCGTTGTTGGGTGGAATGTTCTGCCTGTTAGGGCCATTTGGTCTTTTGTGATGCTCAACTCCCCTGTTTCCTTAATGATTTCCCTTTTTGCTAGTCTGTCCATTGTTGGATGTGGGGTGAAGTCCCCTACTTCCATTGTAAATTGCTATCTATTGGGTCTGGAGAACATTATGCTGAGTAAAATAAGCCAGGCATAGACAAGTACTGCCTGATCTCACTGATACGTAGAACCTAAAAAAAGTCAAACTCATAGAAAAAGAGAACAGAGTGGTGGCTTTTAGGGAACCGGGGTTGGGGGTGAGGAAAATGTGGAGATATTAGTCAAAGGATACAAAGTTTCAGTTATGAGGATCAATGAGTTCTGAAGTCTAATGCATAGCATGGTTACTATAGTTAATAATACTGTATTGTATATAGTTATTATGATACTGCTAATAGTATGGTATTATATACAGTTGTTTACAGAGTTAATTTGCTAAGGCAGTAGATCTTAAATATTCTTAGAAAAACGTGGTGGTAGATGAATATGCTAGTCAATAAGCTTGATGGTGATAATCATTTCATAATGTATAGGTATATCAAAACATCATATACAGCTTAAATACATACAATTTTTATTCATCAATTATACCTCATTAGAGCTGGGGGAGGAAAAGAAAACAAGTTCATCATTTGTATTGGTGTCTGCAAGGTTCTGGGCAGCACTAAACTAAGATGCAAGGATGAACAACAATTCATGTAGTAAAATGTGGTCCCCATCAGTTATGGTTAAAAAAACAAAAACATGCTGCCAATTGCCACGTCTGAGTTCCTTAAACCAAGCATCAAAGGAAGCATTGCAAAATGCATTGATTGGTTATCTTTTCCAGAAGCAATCTATCATTTTAAAGGGACAGCTAAGACATTACATGTGTGATTTACTGATAGGGTGGATTTAGAAATTATAGACTGGGACTAGACGGGGGTGGGGGGAATGACATTCAGAGAGAAAGAGTTTGGGGCAGCTTTTCTACAAAATCATGGAAAAGGATTTCAGGATCTTATATTCCAGAAGCACTCAAAAAATAGGTAAGAATCCCGAGGTGAATTATAGAAATAAAAAAAAATTTTTTTGAAATATTTTTCAAAAATTTCCAGATGTTCCTAATTTATACACTTAAAAGTATAATCTGACACAACACTTATGAAAACAAAATTAGGCTCTTTGTTTCATAATATTGTCTCAAATATTTTTTTCCCCCCTTTTCTGAGGCAGGTTTGTTCCCTGTTGCCCAGGCTAGCATCATCATAGCTCCCTGCACCGTCCAGCTCCTGGGCTCAAGTAATGCTTGGTCTCAACCTCTCTAATAGCTGAAACTACAGGCACATACCACCATTTCCAGCTAATATCCAGCTTCTTTTTTTTTTTGGTGGTAACACGGTCATGGCTCTTGCTGAGGCTGGGTCCAAGCTATCCTCCCATCTGAGCCTCCCAAAGTGATAGAATTAAGGAATGAGCCACCATGCTCCACCTGTTTTATGATATTGTTATCCCCATTTCGAAGATAAAAGAGAGAGAGCTGTCATGAGGCAGGCAAATTATGCTAAGAATAAAGCACAAACTCCTTTCTACCTCCTGGAAGACTCTGAATGAACTACATCTGCCTCACTCTCAAATCTCACATCCTGCCTCTGTCCTCTAAAAATTTCAGATTCTGTTCTTACTTTACCCTCACTTTCCTCTACGTGAAATAATCCTTTGCTCAGTCTTCACAGAGCTAACTACTTAGTTGGGCTTCATTTCCAATTCCTTGTTGGAAATCACAAAAGACAGTCTGTGGTGTAGCAGTATGATTTTCATCTTCTTTTCAACACTGAGCTACAGCTTATTAAATTCTCACCCTGGGGAGTGACCTTGGGCCATTCCTACAGGAGAAGTGACCCTCTTTGCTTATTAAGTTCAATGATAAATTTTGGCGCTTCATCAAACCTAAAAATGAGTTGTGCAAATAAAATCTCTGCTTTGGAGTTAATGCTTAGCTTTCCAAAGAATAATCTTGCCCTTCAACCTGGTAAAGAATTTTCCTGGAAAATAATTTAAACATTGATCAGTGATTAAAACCCAATTTTTTTCCTTCCTGACATTTTCTTGCTTTTCCTAATTCCAAGAAATTTTATTTAAGCAAAGACTAACTTTTCTCCTTCTTCTTTTTTTTTTTTTTTTTGAATCTCAGTCACCCTTGGTAGAGTGCTGTGGCATAATAGCGCCCATCCACCTCAAACTGTCTGGGCTCAAGCAATTCTCTTGCCTTAGCCTCCCTAGTGTCTGGGATGGTAGGCACCTGCCACATTGCCCAGCTATTTTTAGAGACAGGGTCTTGCTTTTGCTAAAGCTGGTCTTGAACTCCTGAGCTCAAGCAATACACCTACCTTGGCCTTCCACAGGGCTGAAATTACAGGTAGGAGCCACCGAGTTGAGCCCTCTGAAAATAACTTTAAATAATTCCAATACCTCCTCCTTTGAGGCTCGCCAGGTTACTGCTAACATGTTTTGAATCTGACTGCTCATAATTGCTTTCAATGGGATTAGTACCAACTGCCTACACATATTTGTTGTTCATGTCCATGTCTTTAAAACTCCTCAGTTGGGGCCCCTAGAAAGACATCAAATGATAAAGCAGGTGATTCTCTACCTTCCTTTTGGTGTTGGACATCATTAATGTGATTAATGAGGTGACCAGAAACCCAAATCACTTGTCTCCTTTAGACTGCTAATGTAATTGCCAAAGGTAAGGAAGGTTTGAGAAATACAAGTTTTTTTCTTACCTCTTCCACTACTTTATTAAGGAAGCAAACTACCTACTCTTACGTGAACCTTCTTGTAATACAGTAGTAAAATATTCTCTAAATGCTAAGAAGATGACAAGTAAGTGTTTGTTTGGTTCCACATCATTGGTGATGACTAACAAATAATTACCTTACCTTTTATTTCTGATCCAATTTTTCTGCCACCCATATACTGTGGGAAAGAGGTTGGTGGATTCCTGGTAACTATTTTCCAGTTTTAAAAGACTAAAACATAAAGATAAACTCACCTGATGATTTTATTATCTATTTTAGGTTACATCAAATAATTAAAGTGGTTTTTGTTTATTTTTGTTGACAATTTTTTTGAGACAGAGTCTCACTCTCTCATCCTAGGTAGAGCGTGGTGGCTTCCTAGCTCATAGCAACCTCGAATAATTGGACGTAAGCAATCCCCTTTCCTCAGTCTCCCAAGTAGCTGGGACTACAGGTACAGCCACAGTGTACCTAGTTTTTCTATTTTTAGTAGAGATGCTAGGATTACAGGTCTGAGCCACTGTGCCCCACTCAGTTTATAATTTTTTTGTTGTGAGCACGCTACTTCTTGAAGCAATCTTCAGGATGAAGTCCAAGCTTCCCCTTGCCTGTCTCACAGTAGAAAATGGTTTCTCTCCTTCTACCTTCCTCATTTGTTCTACTGCAAACCATGCAATCCTGTGTTGATTATTTTTCACTTCATATTATAAAATGCATCTTCCAGTTAGGCTTTCCTCAGTATCAGAAAATGATGGTCTTCCCCTCTTTCTTGAATCTGTATTCCTCGCATTCCTCACAAGCTGAGTGATGAGAATTCTCCTGCAAGAAAGATGCGTCTGCACCTTTTCTCCACTCTCTTTATCTAATGAATAAAGGAGATGCAACTTCCATCAGCCAAAAGAATAATCGTTTTCGTCATTTGTAGAACTTCCTTGTAAATTCGTAACAGCCACATTACTGATCTGCTCTGTCCACTCTTCCCATAAACTCTGTGTATTCTAACATAACTACTGGTTTCTCAAATTGAACAGGCTCTTTCTTCCTATAACCAGTATCAGCTGTGTTTCAGGGGCCAGTGTCCTGA
>NW_003852398.1:13666029-13667013 GCF_000181295.1 Otolemur garnettii | reverse complement strand
AGAGACCAAGAATCTGTCAGAATTGTTGTGTTTGATGTAAGGAGCCAGTCCCAGGGGAGAGGGCTTACTGTATTTGGAGTCTCCCAGGACACTTAGGCGTCTTTGTTCAGTGAAGGAAATCAGCAGGCACATGCCCAACTTCTCCTTCAAAAAGGACACATCTGCCCACTTGTTGGAAGTGTCCCCACTGACCTGGAACACTTGAGGAACTCCAGGAAGGGCAAAAATGCCCCTATTCCTTAGAGGGGGAGAGGGCTGCCATGTGTACCTTAATTTCACATGATACTTTAATACCAGATGGACTGAAGATTTAAATGCAAAATGTAAAACCATTAAAATATTCTAAGAAACTTTTGAAGAATATTTATATAATCTTGTGTTAGAGAAAATCTTTCTAAGCAGGTGGAAAGTATAAACACATTTTATTATGTAAAAATTAAGCACCTTTTATGGCCAATAAACCATGAGCAATGTTAAAAGAGAAATGAGAGAATGGAAAAATATTTTCAATGTTGATATCAGTGAAAGTATGTATATTCCCTCATATAAAATGTTCTCCAGAAATAATTAAGAAGAGTAACAGAAGGGAAAAATGGTCAGGGCGGACTGAAGAGCAAATCTCAATGGCCCATAAACACACGAGAGTTCTCTTAACCTCTCTATGGTTCAGGTAAATGCACATTAAGATAATAAGGTGTAATGTTTTCATTCATCTGACATAAAAATGCTAACACAGTGCAAATACAGTACTCACAAGGAAACCGAGATCTATAATCTCTGATATGCAATAACTCACAAATTGCAACAACCACTTTTGAGAGTGATCAGGCATTGGTTATTCAAATTGTAAAGGCTTACCAACCTTGACTTACATTAGGGAATCTTGTGTTCTATGCACAAGATGTTTATCCGATAGTATTTCATAGTAACAAAATCAAAGAAAAATGAAGGGCCACCAATAGGGGCAGTGGATGGAAGTTCACA
>NW_003852398.1:13663776-13664856 GCF_000181295.1 Otolemur garnettii | reverse complement strand
TAATTTAAAAATGCCAGCAAATCAACAATTACATGACTATGGAATCCAAAAATTATATCCTAAGAAATCACACAAGCTGACAACGTGGGCCAGAATAATCACTGTGATTAGGTAAAATTTCACTCATGATGCTGACTTTCTTCTTTTAATTACTTACCTCTTGAATATAGTCAATAGTCTGATGAGCTCTGATTATGGAGAACTGAGCTAAAAATATTTTGAATTAATAATCATTTGCAATGTGACATTCGGGACGGTAAAACTTTTGTCCACACTCGTCCTCTTCTTTTTCTGTGAGACAACTTCAGGGTTATGACTGACATGACTCTCTGATGACTAACGCCCAGGTGATTGGAACTTTGCATATTGCTGTAACATTAAGAGGAGCATTCACTGGCCCTTAATAAAGGCTACAATGCACTAAAAAGAACACAGGCTTAAAATTTCCCCAAGCCTGAAAGAAATATTTCCACAACCTCCTCTGTCAAGGTGGTCTAAATGACATTTTTCTTAGACAATCATAAAAAGAAACCTTTGCCACTAGACTTCAACTACATCAGATTTAGATAATTTAAATAAGCTAACAAAGTCCACTATAATTCTTTAGAAGCCAGTCTCCTTTCATCTTCCAAGATCACTGGCTTCATTACCGTTGCAAAGGCTTTCTAAACCAGAATTATTTCTGTGCCTTTCTATGGAGCCACTCGGAGTCCTGAGAAAAACCCAACTAATTTTACAAGATATTTTAGTTCTCATCAGATACAGACAGAGAAAATGCTTTCTGCCTCAGCTCTAAAATGTATGCTCTGCACTAATGTATCATGCTGATGTATATAATCTTTTCCTTCAAGCAAATGTTTGAGAACCTACTACGTCCTAGTTCTTGCCAAGCACTTCAAGTACATAAGAAAATAAACGATATGACATAAGGACTAACATATTACAGCAAGGGTCTCCTCCTAGAAGGGTCCTTAAATATTCTTTACTAACTCAGGAACTGCTTCATCAGATGTTGCCTGAACTCCCATGGTATTTCTTACCCTGTTAGTGAGTAACCAATGTATTTTCCTATTTTGCTTT
>NW_003852398.1:13657185-13662947 GCF_000181295.1 Otolemur garnettii | reverse complement strand
AAGGGCAATTCTAAAGAATTTATGTTACTGATATTCCCACCAGTCCTTTGAGATTCACAGCCAGATCTTACAGGTGAGAAAATGCATACCCTTTTGCAAAGTTTCTCCCATTAACTAGAGGAACTACAGGACTCAGGGGTGGAAGAGTTCAAGGGCACCAGCCCCCTTCTCCAACTAGATACTAGATTTCTCATATTTGTGGTAGGTGATGACCCACAAGACACTTATCTGCATTTGCAACAACCACCTTTTGAAAGTTCGATGCCATGCAGTAGGAGTTTTCCTGGAAATTTTGTTTTAAGTAAAAAGTGCTTTAAACTCCACCCTAGAATTCTTAGAAAGGAAATTTATAGAACCCACACTGAGGCTTTCTATTAGAACTACATCAAAAAGAATGTGAACCACCATCTCCAACTGATGGTTAGAAAAGAACATGCTGGAGGTAAATGCCTGGGTTTGATTCCCAGCTGTGCGATTCTGCACACATTACCTGGCTCTTCACATATAAAATGAAGACGAACGTAGAAGCCACCTCAAAGAGTTGTTGCAAAGATAATAAAATAAGGTGCTCGGTACAATGCCTAGTAAATAGCTCCCCCTCTATAAATTCATCATTCACCAAATACGTAAGTGCTACCCTTTGATCGTTTTCAATATTATTATTCTCATCATCTTCTTACTATACTCTGAGGGATTTATTAGTTTTATCACCATTTTCAAAGAACAAGATTTGTATTTATCTTTTGTAGATTTTTATTTTAATGTTGGTCATCCTTTTCTCCAGTAACATCTTTTATCTCTATTTTTCTCTTCTTGTTTTCTTTGTTTTTTTTTTTTTCCTCTAGATATAATTTTTGCCTCCTTTCTTAGGTTAGGTTTTAGTTCTGTGATTACAGCTCATACTACAACCCACAGGTTTGAGTATAGTGTGTCTCATTCCATTGTTTCCTGGAGTTTTCAATGTTCATGTTGATTTTCTCTTCGATTCTGAATAAGAATAATCTGGGAGTGAATTTCTAAATTTCCATGTAGTTGAAATTCTTTTGAGGCATCTTTTGGTTTTTAGATGCTGTATTTATTTGAGAATACCTTTTAAGTTAAGAATCACCTCTATTTAAAAGATATTTATCTTAAAAGCTAAAATCATCATTTAAAAGCAGCTCTTTAAATTAATAAATCTGATAACACCCATAATAATTTCCAAGAAAAATTCCAAATGCTATAGAGCCTTAATTTTAAGAAGTATAGAACAATGAGTAAAATCAAAAGAAAGTATCTGAATGTCTGGGAATTCAATCCTTATTGCTTTATTATAAATTTTAAATATCTAGTAGGTATCAGGCATGATGGGGCATACAAAACTAAGCATTCAATCCCACAATCGTACTCTCTGCTGTTCACCCAATGGGTTGATAATTCATGCCCTCATAAAAAATTATATATGGATTTTTTTTTTCATATGTATGTTTATAGCAGCTGTTTCATAGTAGCCAAAAACTAGAAGCAATCAAGATGATCCTTCAATTGGTGAACATGTAAATAAACTGCTATGACCAGAAAAAAAAATAATAAAGTATTCTCATTTGCTTACACATTATTATTCAATCCATTTTTATAATGTCATCCTAATATTAGCCAGTCCAGGAAGTTTTCTGAGACTAAAATTCATAGAAACTCAAGAGCTAAAGCAAAGTACTGCATGTAAAGGAGACAGGCAGACTGGCTGAAGTCAAGCCCATAGTTAAATAGTAGAACCTCCGTATTTGACCACCTCCCTACACTGAGCCCCTCCTTAAGTTGACCTAATTTTCACAGACCAGGCTTGCGCCACATGTACGTATCAGTACAGTAGGTCTAGTTCCTTATGTTACCAGCTCTTTGTTGACCGGTTTGTTAAAGTCCCTGGGGTGACCAACTTACAGAGGTTCTACTATATATATACATTATAATACACCACCTAAATATTATGTGTGAGGCATCAAGAGAAGGCAACTTTCTTACTGTGGTACTTCTGCCTCAAAAAGAAAAGAAACTGCATGGGTGGTGCCTGTGGCTCAGTGAGTAGGGTACCAAACCCATATACCGAGGGTGGCGGGTTCAAACCCAGCCCCAGCCAAACTGCAACAAAAAAATAGCCAGGCGTTGTGGCGGGTGCCTATAGTCTCAGCTACTCAGGAGGCTGAGGCAGGAGAATCACCTAAGCCCAGGTGTTGGAGATTGCTGTGAGCCGTGCGATGCCACGGCACTCTACCAAGGGTGATAAAGTGAGACTCTGGCTCAAAAAAAAAAAAAAAACCGCAAAGAAATTGCAGGAACAAATGGATTGACTTCCAAGACCCAGCTAACAAGGTACAGAGACTTTCACATTGGTTTTGGATCCAGACGTTTACTTTTAATCCAGAGCTCTCTCTGGGCTTTTGTGGGATTCTGGAAGGGAAAGACTAATTATTTGTACAACTCTGGGCATGTGGTGCTGATTGAAATTTACTTTCTGATAAACAGCTGTGAGATAACAAAAGGCCTGATGACATAATCTGTATGGTTATTTTAGCTTTAGTATTTAATAGTTCTATAGGCTAGTTAACATATGTCTACTCTAAGCATTCAAAACATATTAATACTATTCAAATAGCAGGGCTATGAGAGTTTGATTTGAGTTTTAATTAAACGCCTAGGACCTTAAAGGGCTCCTTGTTAAGACTAGCATTGAAATAATCTTGTCATTGATAACAACTTAAGTCTTCAGCTATGAAGATTAATCGTATCAAGTTATTTTGTGATGCATAAATTTAACAACCTGAAAGAATAAAAAGAAAGTAAACTGAGTTCCAAAAAGGGGCCAAGAAATATCTACTAGGTGTGCTACATGTGCCAAAGAACTGGAAATCATAAAAATGAAAATTGCTTCAGCTTCTAATAGGCGCTGCTAGTTCCCTAACCACATCCCTCAGGTCTTACTGACACTTCAGTTTGCTCTTGCATGAACATTAACCAGCAGTACAGTGTCTGCATCTCTTAATACAAGAATTTCTGACTCAGCACCCTTAGTTCAGTGGGTAGGGTGCTGGCCACATACACCAGGGCTGGCGGGTTCAAACCCAGCCTGCTAAACAACAGTGACAACACAACAACAACAACAACAACAACAAAAGCCGGGTGTTGTGGTGAGTGCCTATAGTCCCAACTATTTGGGTGGCTGAGGCACAAGAGTTTGAGGTTGCTGTGAGCTGTGACACCACAGTACTCTTCCGAGGGCAACATAGTAAAACTCTATCTGATTAAAAAAAAGAGGGGGGTTTCTGAAGCTGTGGAAGGCTCTGTTGCCTCCACACAGAAAACCAACAGCTGGCTTGTTCAACCTGCAGGCAAGATATGTGTTTCACATCGTTTCCCAGAATTCCCAGAGGTGTCAAGGCCAAGTTGCTGATAGCACAGGCTACCTTCATGATCCTCCTGACCATGACTGCCTCCTTCCCCTCTTTCCTATTCATGTTTTCTGCACCAGCCAAATAAACTACTTGCTCTGAAGTCCTTATCTTGTCTCAGGATCCACTTCTGAAGGAACCCTTCAAATTGTAGTCTTGTTCTTCACCACCACTTAGCCACACACTCACTTTTTTTGCCCAAATTGAGAAACAACCTTGCTGAGAATTTTATACATCCAATCCAGAAAGTGATAACACTTGCCCTGGGAGCAAAGAACGTGGCAGACTCTTTTTTCACAGATGAAGATATTATAGCATGCGGGATGAAAGCCTGCCCTTTTATTGCCATTTCTCTGCTCTTAGATAAATTTTGAAGATATTGAAGGAGCATATTTTACCAGGGAAGGTGAGCTAAGGGTACATTCTGCTGAATACTGCTGAATACTAATTCTCAATCTGAAAGTAAAATTCTGGCAGAGACATGTCAGACGTATACCCTTAGCTTGGAATAGTGGCTGGAACACAGTAGGAGCTCAGTACATATCTGTAAATATATACTGAGGACCAAAATGGACTAGGCAGGGCATAGCAGTGGTTCACAACCTTCCTAATGCCGCGAACCTTTAATACAGTTTAAAGGGGTTACGACCCACAGATTGAGAACTACTGGCTTAGAGGCTAAGAAAATTAACTTGCTATAACTAGCTGGTAACTCCAGGAAGAAAATTCAAAAGAAATGTCAGCATTTCCTTCCAGTTCATCTCAGCAAATTAGGAAAGAAAACCACTTGTTCAAAAACTCCATAGGTGTGGTCTGTCAAGGGTTCAGAGATAATGACAGAGAGTGTGGTGGAGATTCTCCAATAGAAGCAAAAGGAAACTTCCCTTGTACCAATTATATTTTCAATATGAAGGCCAAACCAAGGCAAGCTTTAAATGGTATCTTCTTAGTACTAAAGAATTAATTATTGTTACAATATGGTGAAAATTATCCCTCCCCAAAGGTCTGCTTTCTTATCTCTGAATCATTCATGAGCAAACTCTGCATTAACTGGATGTTGATTTTATCTGGTTTGACCTTTAGGGAGCCACTCATAGTAACAGGCCACATCTTTCATAAATGTCTTCTGATTGAGAAAATGAACATTTAATGTCTGACTGAACCCAGACTTCTTAGCTCCCATTATAAAGAATCTGGTCTACTTTTTCTCATCCTCATTCCCTTTCCTCTTCTGTTATCTTTCCAAGGGCAATTCTCTCGGTAATCTCAATCCCTGGGATCTCTAATTCTAAATTTGGAGATTGGGAACAGTGATATCTGATAGGAGGCATGAGGATGCTTCAGAACACAACAGACACACAATTTGGGGATGAGTAAGGCAGGCAGCAAAGTCAGAGAATGAAGCATCAGGACCCCCCATCCCCATGGTTGTGGAAAGTTGGAGATGAATGGAGCTTCTCGTATGTTTAGTATTGTTGTTTTATAAAGTTGTGATTCAAACATAAATCATTCGAATGCTAATCTGAGAGTATAAACTTATAGTACAGGGTAGGATGGACTGTCTAGAATACTAGGCTGAAATGCCTTGCCTACCTTATCTCACAGAACCTATACACACTGGTGCCAATGGGTCTACAGAGCAAAGCAAAATAATTCTGAAATACTTCATTAGATAACCCAAACCACTAAACAGGCATTCAGCTATCATTTCCCAATCAACAACAATATCCTTTCTGCCTCTAAAAGATAGATGTTTAAAGAGAATGTGCATGATCTATCTGGAGAAATGTGGTAATTTTATTTCAGCTTTATGTATGTCATTAAGTTGCTGAGAATCATGAAAACCTAAATTACACATGCAGGATATTTCATGCACTGGCATCTCTGGTAGGAAGAAAGCAGCCATCAAATCAGTCAGCCCAAATGCCACTGGACATTAACAAGGAGGCTGCCTATAGGATCATTTTAAGAAATGACTTTCTCCTCCTATTAGCTACTGATTATCCTCTAGCTTCAGTTCCAGAAGCATGTCACCAGACAAGTCTCCCCAAATTTGTACTTAAAAGCTACATTTTTTTCCAGTGTTTGTATTCAAGTCAAAGATTTTTTTTTTTTTTAAAGGAGTGAGACTATAAAGAAATTGGAGCCATAGCAGTTTGCCTCTCTTTAGCAGAAGTAGTCATCAAGGCAAATATTTACTTTTTGGGTTGTTGAACATAGACATGTGGACAGAAGTTTAATATCTGTGCAATCTGTTTTCAGCACATTAACCATTACAAACAACAAACAAGACTCCTTCTTGTTTAAAATGTGTTCCACAAGCTCCAAATCAATCTT
>NW_003852398.1:13656329-13656713 GCF_000181295.1 Otolemur garnettii | reverse complement strand
TGTTTGCCTATTATGTGCCAGACTCTGATCTAGGGTCTGGGCTTGCAAAACTCAACACAAGAGGCTACAGTTCCCTTCACACTTTTAAATGATGGAGTTAATAAGGATGACTGAAGGCAGATATATGGTATGATAGAACAGGAGAAAGGTTAGAATGAGAAAAAAAGCACAGAATGGAACATGAATTATTAAGGGGTGACATTTTAAATAGGACGAGTTGAGGTCACTGAGAAGATGACCTTGGATGTTGACTTGGAGGAGGGGAGGGAGTAACTCAGGCAAACATCCCTTCAGAGAAGGGGCCTTCCAGGAGAACTGAGTGCAAGACTCTGAGACTATACCTGATAAGAGGAGAGGTGCAGACAGCAGCACAGAGAGATGAAG
>NW_003852398.1:13620531-13656237 GCF_000181295.1 Otolemur garnettii | reverse complement strand
TGGTTTACATTTGATAGAAGTAATAATTCTTTCTCATAGGTTTACTATAAAGATTAAATAAGACAATTGATGTAAAATGCTTCTCATGAGGTATGGCAAAGGGTTAACATACAATATTCACTGCTGTGATTATTTTTGTTACCCAGGCAAAGATTAGAATAGCATAATGAAAAGTGAAAGTCATTTCACAATATTATACATTATGTTTCTTCTTTTTTTAATTTTACTTTTCTCTTTCAAAAATTAAAACAACAGCTCAAGGGGAGAAAGAAATAATAATGAGATGCTTTGGTTCAAAGATCAAGTGAAGATAATTTCTGAAACAATAAAGTCTTATTTTAAAAAAAAAAAAAAAGTAGAACAACAATATTAAAAGTAAAAAAGGGAAGGATGTTAAATTTTCCAGGTCAATCTCTCAATATTCTAAGCACACAAATAGACATCTTTTGGAAGCCATTTGAATTGATGTTTCTTCTAATTTGGGGCCAAGAAGTGGCATCAAAAGATGTTTGGATGACTTTTGACAAACAGTTGTACTCAAAAAATATAAAGAATTTGTTGCAAATAGATTCCAGGTAAGCTACTGATAGGCCTCCCTGCCTGCTGAGCAAGATCAGTGAAATAAAATAAAGCAAACCAATAGGTACTATTGCCTACGTAAGCATTCAGGCACAAAAATTAATGTGGTAGCTGGACATTAAAGAATAAAAATAAACAAATCATGTTCAAAACACCATGAAAGCAAAGTACCTCATATTTCCCCCAGTAAATCATGAGAGGTGTACAATAGGCACAAATGAAATCAAGAATGGAGAAGGATTTATGATTTGAACTTTCAGAGAACATCGCAGGACCTCGTTTTAAGCAGAGCCCAAGGAATGGTACATTGTATCTCTCATTTTTATATAATTTTATATATTTTGCCCTTTAAAAAAGCATTTATTGATTACCTGTTATGTGCAAGGAGCTGTGGAAAATAGAAAACTGTGTAAGACATGGTTCTTGCCTCCCAAGAAACTCGCATTATGGCCAAGGACAAAACACAGACTATATTTCATTGAACATAAGACACCAACTTAAGTTAAGTCAAAGTAATAAGTTTATATAAAAGAAAAGAAAATCATGAAATGTGCATGGAGCTTTTAAAGGTATATATAATTTTCAGAAACATTAAACTTTGAAAAAAATGCAAGTCTGAATATATAAATCAGGTATGTATGTATCTATTCAAGAAGCATAAGTGTCAAGGATGCCTTTGGAAATTCAAGGTCCCAGGGGGAACAAAGAAGAAGGCATTAATTACCACTGGGACAGAGGGGTTAGCAAACCCCAGATGCTGTTAATATTTCAGTTGGGCTTTAAAAAACAAAAAAAAAGATAGAAATTCTATAATGGAAATGGTAGGTAAAAATGCATATTCCACTGTCGTGGAAATGATGGGGAAGAAATACACTCCAGGCAGATGAAATACCACATGCAGAGGCACAAAGAAACAACTCCTTTCACAGGAGAGCAGCCGTACACTTAGATTGACAGAAAAAGGTAGATATTAGTCTCTGTGTAGAGGACTTTAAGTGTCAAAAAATGATTGTAAATAATTGCCTGCCAGAGACCAGAAAGTTTTCAAAGTAAAGAACATTGCTCTCACATGTGTGGAGTAGGAAAATTAACAAAACAGCAATCCATAATGAATGGTAGAAAAATTCAGCTGCAGAATGGGATACCAGTAAGCAACCTTTCATCATTATCTAGGGAAGAGCCTGAACCAGGAAGCCAAGAAGTGTGCTGGAAAGAAAGGAATGTGTCTCTCCCTTCATTGTGCTTTTATTTACATGATCATATGTGACACACAGTAATGTGACACAGGAAGAATTCTTATTCCAGATCAGATGAAGAAGCCAAGATAGGAACAGCAAACTTTTCCTTTTTCTTTTCCTTCCTTTTTTTTTTTTCCACTATATCTAGGGACAGACAGGGTCAGCCACAAAAAACAATTCCACTGCCTCAGAAGGCAGATCCATTGTTTTCTTCCCAGCACATCACCTAACAGTTAAGTAGATCAAGAATTAAAGAATTAATGTTTTAGGATAAATTGGATATTACGTTTTGAAAGATAAAAGCATTAGAGAACAAAGTATGCAGCGCTTTACCAAAGATGACTGGGGACTCAACAGGTCAATGTCATTTAATCTCCAGACCCAGCCTGTGGTCTTGTAAACAAAAGGTTAATACTGATGGCTGTTGGTGGCATGGAATAAACAGTAAAACAAAGTTTTGGCTAATTCATTAAGCAAAATTGAGTTTAGAGTGCTCTGCTAATTCCACATTCCTATTTCAAAAATATATATTTCTGGCTCAGTGCCTGTAGCTCAGTGAGTAGGGCACCAGCTACATACACCATGGCTGGTGGGTTTAAGCCTGGCCCAGGCCTGCTAAACAGTGACAACTGCAACCAAAGAATAGCTGGGCATTGTGGCAGCTGCCTGTAGTCCCAGTTATTTGGGAGGCTGAGGCAAGGGAATCACTTAAGCCCAAGAGTTTGAGGTTGCAGTGAACTGTGATGCCACTGCACTCTACCAAGGGCGATAAAGTGAGACTCTGTCTCAAAAAAACAAATATATATGTGTGTGTGTATGTGTGTGTGTGTGTATTTCTGAAAGAGATGGACATGTATGCATCATCAAAAGAAATGTTACTTAACACCGATAGATTACTTATCCATCAAAACAGAGTAAATTTCACAAGTGTCACTTGGATACTGAACGTTGATTCTCTATTTCCAAAGAATTCCTTCTTCAGATATTTTGGTACAGTAGTTTGAAAATGATGCTGTTGAAGCAAAGGAAAAATTTTCCCTTTACTTTCAAATGGTTTACTGAAAAATCAACTCTCAATAAAGCAGATTAATAAGAGAAAAATTATCAAATTTATTTAACATGTGTTATAAATGGGGATTCTTCTCTCCAAGAGGGTTCTGAAGCTTATAGATCTTTTCGATACAAAGGTTATGGGAGAAAGGAAAGAGGAATTCTGTTGAGGGTCAATGAAAGATTACTAGGGAGGATTAATGAATGAGGGACAAAGATTAACTGGTAAATCATTCCCTTTGGGATTTTGTGTAGATGTGGCCTTGGTCTTACAGGGAAGGAAATAAAAGAACAATTGTTCTCCTGGGAGGCTCTATATCCCTGGCAGATGATCAAGCTTCAACTATTTTGGGGAAAGTCAATGGTGGTGGGGTATAGGAAGGTCAGGCTTCTTTAGTCAATCCAGAATGACAAAATGCCATCTTTTGGGGTAAAAATATTTCTAATTTCCTTCAAAGGCCTAGGGGAGAACATTATCAGAATCACCTTGGGTACATCATAATTCAGATTATAATTCAGTAGAACTGGAGTCAGGCCTGGAAATAATGTAGCAAGCAGATTTGAAAAATATTTTTCCAAGAGGTATTGTGCAATAAATGGTACATACAGAATCCATGCAAACAGGTTACTTTTAATCTTCAAATACCATAAAAGCTTACATTTTTTAATATATTCCATGCCATAGTCTTCCCCAAGCAACCAATCTCTATCTTTCAAAAAAGCTGTATTAGTGTTAATACTAAACACATATGTATTCTTCTGTGTCTGGCATCTTTTAAAATTATGCGTGGTACGGTGTATGTCAGGGGTTGGAGGGTCCTGATTCCCCAACCACAGATGACCTAATTTGTTTATTGGCAGACAGAAAATTCAACCAAGGCATGGAGGAATTGAAAGCAAAAATATGTAGAAACCAAAAACAAAACTGGAACAACAGAGGCAGTGTGAATAGAAAACAAAAGTAATTTTGCACATTCAAAGAGAGTTGGAAGTGGGTCGCTGTCTTGAGTAAGAAGAAAGAGATGGAAAGGCAGTGCAGAGGGATAAATATGCTCTCTCTCCCCATTTGAAATTGTTTGTAATTCTTTCATTGGCCTCTCTGCACCTTCAGCCACCTTTGTCCTTTTCTACTGGTCACTGATTCCCTAGGTTACCTTATATCCACATTGTTTTCCCTTTTCTGGTGAGAGTTCTGAGTGGTGATATGTTTCTGTGGGCCCTCCAGACTTCCTTGTTCAGCTGACCAAGCTTTCCTCCCATCCCCCTGGAAGCCTTTTTCCATGTCCCTTCTCAGTAGTGTGTTCCTTTTTATTGCTGAGTGATATAAGGTCAAGGATGAAGGAGTAATCCTAATCACACGTGGATTTTTCAGTTATGAAAACTAATCTTGATTAATAAATATTTACGTATATGTCATTGAAAGCTGGAGACTTTGTCCTAGAGGCTGAATCACTTAAAGCAAAAAACTAGGACAAGTAGTTTAAGGAAGAAAGGAAAGAGAAATTTATTACTTTGCCAGCAAATGAAGAGAACAGAAGACTAGCATCTCAAAAGACACCACCTTGTCTTTAAGCAAAAACATGAAGCTTTTTAAAGGGGAGTTTGGGAGGATTGGGATGTAGTCTATGTGACCAGTGTCCCAAGCCACAGCTTTTGCTGCTTTTGGCTATTGTTGCTTAACTATAATGGGTGGGTTCAGTCCTTGGTTATTAAAGCCTTATCTCTAGATGAAGATCTTGTGAGCCTTGTCCAGACAATTCTGTTGACTCATCTCCTGTGGTTATTGATAATAGAAAACAAACAGCAAGAGCATTTTTCTGCCCCTTTGATTAATGGCCTCAGAAAGGAATTCAGGTTTAATTCCCCCAAGGGGGGTGGGGGGAGGAATGGGAGGATTAAACAGTTTAAAACATTTCATTGCCCTTTTGCAGACCTTTACCTCTGTTACATACATATTGTATACATACATGATACAAAGTTTATCTATGGTTTCAAGATTATTCCATTCTAGTTTTAAAGCTTATGTTGTTTTATTGGCTTTCAGAGAGTGCTCTATATTTAATGCCTCCCAAGAAGTATTTTGTTCAACAAAGAAAAGAATACAAAGGTCTCCTTTTTTTGTCAAATTCTTTGTAGGATGGACCTTTTAAATTATATTTGTGGTGAATGTGCTTCACTTCTCTAGTAAAACACTTGAGGCATTTCATGACAATTCTGGTGAACCAAACACAAATATTTCATAGAAATTTGGCTTCAATTCTAAAAATGTCATCAGACAGTATGCTAGGGGAAAAAAAAATACTCTAAAAAAAATCCACAAACATTTTATATAAAGAGCCAGACAGTAAATAGTTTAGGCTTTGTGAGCCATATGGTGTGTGTGTGGCAATCACTCAATTCTACCATTACAGTACAAAAGCAGTCACAGACAATATTTAAGTGAATGAGGATGGCTGTATTCCAATAAAACTACATTTAAACATACAGGCAATTAACAGTAATAAAATGCCACTACATACTTATTAGAATGGCTAAAATCCAAAACACTGTCAACATTAAATGCCAGCAAGATTATGAAGCAATGGGAACTCTCATTCTCTCCTGGTGTTAATACAAAATGGTATAACCACATTGGAAGGTATCCTGGAAGTCTCTTGCAAAGGTAAATGTAGTATTATGAAATGATCTGACAACACCATTTGTAGGTATTTAGTTAAATGAGTTGAAAACTTATGCCCACATAAAAGCCTGCACATGAGTGTTTATAGCAGGCTTGTTCATAATTATCAATGACTGGAAGCAATCAAAATAATTCAATTGAAATAATTCATAATTATCAATAACTAAGATGCAATCAAAAAATCTGTATTATAGCCACATAACAGGATATCATTCAGCAATTAAAGAAAATGCCCTATCAAATCATGAGAAAACATTGAGGAACATTAAATTCCTATTACTGAATGAAAGAAGCCAGTCTATAATTTAAACTATATGACATTCTGAAAAAATCAAAACTATAAAGGCAATAAAAATATCAGTTGTTACCAGGGGTTCAGGGTATAGAGGGGAAGGATGAACAGGTGAAGCACAGGAGAATTTTATGACAGTGAAAGTATTCCAGATGATGCTATAATGATGTGTGTATGACATTATGCATTGGGTAAGATGCACATATGTGGATGAGGGGAAAAATCCTTGTCATACTGGAAGATTCCCTGGAAGATAATCTCACAATAAAGCAGATTAATACTTAGTAGGTGAAAGACAATTGTTGATCGTGCACACAGGGAGACCCACAGAGTAATTATACAATATCACAGTGGGGTCCAGAAATTTATATACCCTCATTTTAAGGGGAAAGGGGAGATGAAGAATGTAGGTAATTGTGTTTAGGGGCAATAAATGGCTGTCAGGAAAATGAATAGATACTTGGAAGAATGAATGGATGGGGGGAAACTGATTGATTTGTAAATGATTCTCTTTGCAAATTATATTAACCTGAGAGACAGGAATTATACTTAAAATAATTTGGGACAGATCAAGTTGCATTCTTGATCTATTTCTTGTAAAATATTATTGATCATTCTTTTGATGAACATGGTTTTTTATAAAGAAAGAGGGAAAATCCCTTCTAAGGCCTATTGATCTCAAGGCCATTTAATTCAAAATACTCTTTATATCAAGAAGTCATATCAGGGTGAAATTTTCTGAGCTCCTTCACACACAATGTACAAGACAAAGAATGAACCCTAATGTGAAGTATGGATTTGGTTAATGACAATTTATTAATATTGTTTTATCAATTTTAACAAATGTATCACACCAATGAAGGACATTAATAGTGAAAACTATGGCCAGCATGGGAGATATTATATGGGAATTCTCTATATTTCTATTCAATTTCTTAGGTAAACATAGAACTGCTCTTAGAAAACATAAAAAACGGCTCGGCGCCTATAGCTCAACCAGCTAAGGCGCCAGCCACGTACACCTAAGGTGGCGGGTTCGAATCCCCAGCCCAGACCCGCCAAACAACAATGATGGCTGCAACCAAAAAATAGCCGGGCGTTGTGGCGGGCGCCTGTGGTCCCAGCTACTTGGGAGGCAGAGGCAGGAGACTCGCTTGAGCCCAGGAGTTGGAGGTTGCTGTGAGCTGTAATGCCACGGCACTCTACCCAGGGGGATAGCTTGAGGCTCTGTCTAAAAAAAAAAAAAAAAAGAAAAAAAGAAAACATAAAAAACAAAACAGAAAACAGGCAATAAGCTCTACTTGGCCTGTGAGCTACCGTTTGTTGACCCCTGGTTCTAAAGAATGACAATATCGTCCAACAACACTTAAAGTTCATAAAAGTGTCCTTGAATCTCATTAACTTCATGGATATTCACTCAATATGGCTTTGAGAATTTTGTTTGGAAAAGCAGTCTCCTCATAATAACCCTCCTGAAAATCCCACTCTTTTCTTATTTCTCTAGCAGAAAGCTACCCACTTACTATCTTCTTTTCATACACGCCAACAGTTCATCCTACCCTTCTTGCTCTAGCATAAGGTGACTTCCCTACAACCCAGCAGAGCACTGCCCTGAGAACCCGGGATATCTTATCACAAGCACAAGCAGAACTCAGGCTATATCTCACTTAGGCGGCTTGAATATTCTCCATGTGATTAGAGATTTTATGGCTCTCTTTAAGAGTCTCATATTTTATGCTTTAAAAAGCTTCATCTACTAGAGTTTTTACCTATTATGTCACCAACAGTAACAGAGAGAATAAGCCTCATATTTTTCCAAAAAAGTATTATGAACTTTACCTTCTCAGTCTTTTATGGGTACTTATGGTAGGAGTGATTATTACATTTTAAGATACTAATAGAATTAGTTTTACTTAAAATGATACATGTACTTTTGGCAACAATACCATTAATAATCTGTTTTGTATTTAATGTAAAATTAAAAACACGTATCACCCAATAGTGTCATTATTCTACATGTTGATTTGTTTCTGTGTTTCAAAACTGTAGCAATAATGTATGCTTAAACTGCAATCTCGTATGCAACTATGACTTTTTATTTTCTTATAATTAGCCACAAATCATAAAAATATAATGCCTATAAAGACCCAGCTGTCATTTTTAGAAAAAGGTGGCTTTTCCTTCTTATTGTATAGTGGAATCTGTCAAGAGTCGAGAGAAGAATTTTAGCTTCCTTGGCACCCCTTTGCTGCTAAGTGATCATTTCCTTTAAGACAATATATAACTGACCTGGGAATTATAGCATGCATATTTTTGTCTCTTTCATGTTATTTTCAACAGAGAGTATGCTTGTTAAAAATGGTAAAGTAGGTGAACTTCACCCATTCAGTTTAAGGATCAAATTGATCAGCTTCTAGGGATAGGATGGCTGAGCTGGAATGAAAGACTTAATGTAGTATCTGTACGCATAAGCTACTTTCAATTCATAGAAGACTGACAACATTCTTTCCTGACTGTGTCTGTAATTAGGCCAATAGCCATTTTGAAAAGTGGTGGAGAGAGAGAGAGAGACATATGAAAGAGAGAACTCATAAAGCATCAGCATCTGAATGAATTGAATTAGTTGTGAACTGAATGTATCAAGTGAACTATTCTTGAGAAAATATAAATAATCTTTGAACTATTCTGGAGAAAATATAAATAATCTTTTTTTTTTTTTTTTTTTTTGAAACAGAGCCTCAAGCTCTCCCCCTGGGTAGAGTGCCATGGCATTACAGCTCACAGCAACCTCCAACTCCTGGGCTCAAACGAGTCTCCTGCCTCCGCCTCCCAAGTAGCTGGGACCACAGGCGCCCGCCACAACGCCCGGCCATAAATAATCTTTAAAGGAGTAATAGAGACATCTTTGGCCACCAGCAATTTACCATGTACTATGCTATCATAGAAGCCAACACATAAAGCAAGGTTAAATAATAAACAAGGCCTCCAGTGCCATATAACCACAGTCTGTACCAGTATCTTCTCTATTTTTCTCTGATTTTTATGTGTGGAAGGAAGGCAGGGAGGGAATCGGAGCTTGCAAAGAGAATTTGCCTTGTTATTTTGCTAATTTAATGTTCAGCATCTGGTCCACCTGCTGCCGTGCATGAGCTCCAGTAATCTGACACTGATCACGGAATGCGGATTGAAAAATAATGAAGAGTAGACTTTAGATTGAAATTCTTTGCTGGGAAACTAACAACATTCAAGCTTATTAAGACCAGTCAATAACTAACTAAATTTTTGTTTCTAAACTATTTTAACAGATGGCTGCTTTATGCTATTTCATATATATTTCATAAGTTCACAAACAGTGCTCATTTGCATTTGCTTTACCTCTTACAAAATAATTGTTTTGGTTCTTCACTTTTATTCCCTTATGCAATTAAGTTTCTGTGTTGAAATTTTACTGTAGTCTTTTTCTACTTTAGCTTAGAATAAGTTAGTAATAATTAAGTGTGGGCCAGAAGTATGTGTAATTTTCAGCATATGCCTTGGAAACTCACGTTGCCTAAAGAAAACACACCACTCATTTCTTCTACGGCAAAATGTGAGATTCTGTTTGTCAGAGTATCGGCTTATATAAGACAATTTTATAAAAGTGAGAAAAGCTTTAAGGCAATAATATTACTTTCTCTAATAATGATAGTGACTTTTTTATAATGGCAAACAGATACTGAAGGAATCACGACAAAATCACATCTCTGAGGTGCTTATAGAGCAAAGTTTTCCAGTGGCTCTAAGCAGTAAAAATTTTTGATGGTTGCATTATCTCAATCACTAGATACTTTCCTCTCCTATTTCCTCTTGAAACACCTGAAATATTGTTTTTCTCTCATTGACAGGGCTTCCCTGTAATCAAGGATAATAACTTCTATATGAAGGAAGAAGTAAGCCTTGATTTTTGAGAAGACACATCAAGGCTTATATTGTGGAAATGTGGTCAATTCAGTCTAATATTCATAAAACTTCTGAAAAAAAAAAAGAAAATTAGTAGCAGGTTTAAGAATATCATCATTAGCATCTGAAGACACAAGCAAACAAGTTAACATAAAAACTAGTTTAACCGTTCTGTAGTTGATCAGTAACGTTACAACCAAACTTATCGAAAGTACTCAGAGAACAGTTTGTTCTTCTTATGGCCCCATGCAAATATTAAAACAAGACTGGTGTGGTAGATTGGTTAAATTAATGGACCCAAACAATGGCTTCTCTACCTACCCCCAGGGGTTTCATTTACCCTTAACTATAGTCCTTCCCACTCTGGCCTGGGCCCCGCCATTTGACTCGTTTGGCCCAATGGGCTATAGGTCACTATGCTGCATACAGAGGTTTGACAGGGACACACATGTTTCTGCTTTCTTTTTTGTGTAATTGGGTTGGCTCACTCCTTGACCCTTTTCATGACCCAATGAACATGGCTGGCTAGTCTGGTGAAAAGATATGAGAAATTTATGGATTAAAACTGGATCCAAGCTAAAGCCATCCTAGTCTGGACATGTTCTAAAGCCAGTGGTTATCAACCTTCCTAATGCTGCCACCCTTTATGAAGTAGCAACAAAAATAATTTTATGGTTGGAAGTCACCCCAACATAAGGAACTATGTTAAAGAGTCACAGCATTAGGAAGGTTGAGAACCACTGTAACCTAAACAGATGCTAAACTGCCAGTTCACAGCAGATGCATGAGCTAGACCAGTTCAGACAAACCCCAGCTGATACCGGCATATGCACCCCACCATAAAAGTATGTATTTTCAATCTATTTTTGCACAATTTGTTATGCAACATTATTATTATGGCAATAAATAATTGATACATATTCTGAAAATCTAAAATTTTACTAAATGGCTTTTGAACTAAATTTGTTGAGCAACTTATTAGAAAAATGTTCCCCATCTTTCTCTTTCTCCTTCACCCTTTTTGAAATGAAATGTTTCATTACCACTGTAAATATCTGGTAGTACTAGTATTTGCATTTCAGGTGTGATTCACTAGTTAACCAAAATGCTTATTCACCTTCCAGGTAAATGTTTGACAATTACATTATGCTTTTTCAGGACATGCAATTCTTAGGACTACATTCCCTCTATTTGAATCTTCAATAAAAGTCAGCGTGCTAGTCCATTTTGTGTTGCCTTAAAGGAAACACCTGAGGGTGTGTAATTTATGGAGAAAAGAGGTTTATTTGACTCATAGTTCTGCAGACTGTACGTGAAGCATGTTGCCAGCATCCACTCCCGGTGAGGGCTTTAGGGAGCTTCTAATCAAAACAGGAGGGGGAGGGAGGGGGAAGAGGGTGGAGGGAGAGGGATTCGAGGGTTCACTTCTGTGGTTCATCTTGCAAGGGTACAAGTGAATCTTTCTATGAGTAGAATATGAATGTTTTGACATAATAACTAAGAAAGTTACATGAAGGCTATGTTAACCAGTTTGATGGAAGTGTCTTGGATTGTGTATGAAAACACCACACTGTACCCCCAAAGTGCATCAAAGTACACAGTTACCATTCAATAAAAAAAAAAAAAAAAAAACAGAAGGAGAATCTGAATCACATGGGGAGAGAAGGGAGAGGTGGTGCCAAGCTCCTTTAAACAATGAGGTTTCATGTGAATTAAGCAAGTGAGAACCTACTCATCATCTCTGGAAAAGCACCAGGCCATTCATAAGGGACCTTCTCCCCACAGCCCAAACACCTCCCACCACCCATCTCCAACCCTGGAGATCAAATTTCAACATGAGATTTGCGGGGGCAAACATCCCAGCCATATCAGGCAGCTTGATAACAGCTAGAATCAGTCAATCAATTTATTTGTTACAAGTCAAAAATCATTTTAAAGGAACCCTCTATTTCTTGTCAAGTTGTCCATACCTTTCCCAGGGACTGTACTATGTCAACATTGGTATGCCCATTGAGTAAAGTGAAATAATTCAATAAATTATTTCACCTTATTCCTGTGATATCTTTCCATAAAAGGATAAGAAATTACCAGTAATTATTATATGGAAAGGAAATCTGGAGTATTGGGGAGGTCATTTGCTTTTTGCTCAACCTCTCGGACTCTTGTTTTTCCCCTTCATCACCAATCAAATAATGTTGCTGGGCAGAGAAATGTTTGGACAATATGATACCCTGCCCTCAAATAACCATTCATTCCTATTTCTATGGGAGTAGAAAATTAGTATGAACCAGAAAACAGAAATAATTTGAGGTTTAAAATTTTTTTTTATCTCCTAACATTAAAGGGGGTACACATTATTTTGTTGCATGGACATCTTTTATAATTAAATTGGGAGTCTGTGGCTCATCCCCGTAATCCTAGCAAACTGGGACGCTGAGGCAGATGGATCACCTGAGCTCAGGAGTTCAGGACCAGCCTGAGCAAGACCAAGACCCTGTCTCTAAAAAATAGCTGGCATTGTATCAAGTGCCTGTAGTCCCAGATACTTGGGAGACTGAAGCAAGAGAGTCACGAGCCCAAGAGTTTGAGGTTGCTGTGAGCTATGACACTACAGCAATTGACTGAATCATTAGTTAATTTTAAAAATAAAAAATAATTTGGGAGTTCAGTTTTTGTTTTTTTGAGACAGAGCTTCACTTTGTCACCCTCAGCAGAGATCTGTGGTGACACAGCTCACAGCAACCTCAAACTCTTGAGTTCACATGATCCTCTTGCCCTAGACTCCTAAGTACCTGGGACTACCACTACCTGCCACAACACCTGGCTACTTTTTCTACTTTAAGTAGAAACAGGATCTCACTCTTGCTCAGGCTAGTCTGGAACTCCTGAGCTCAAGCAATCCACTGGTCACAGCCTTCCAGAGTACTAACTAGGATTACAGGTGTGAGCCACTGACCCGGCAGGGAGTTTGGATTTTTGATGTGCCTAACACCAGAATAGTGTCCGTTGTACCTGATAAGTTGTTTTTATTGCACACTCACCCTCCTACCCTTTCTACTACTTTAGTAGCAAGGGAATTGAATTTCAGAAGTCCCTCATGCTTTTATTTTGTTTTTCTCTTAAATTCAACAACCCAAACAAAGTTCTGCACAGAAATTTAATATGAGAAAGTGGTAAACTATGACGTTCTAACGTAAAACTATAATACTATTTCTAGGAGGTTTACAGCATGCAGAGAGAACGTAGAGTAAAAACAAAGAGTTGTGATTGTTACGCTAATAGTCATTTCTTATTTCCTTGCTGTTGATAATGATAATAACTACCATATGTCTACTTCTTGTAAGTCAGATTCTCTAAGTGTTTTCTAGACACTTAATTTAATCCTGTAACAACCATATGATTCAACAGCAAATAGAATCAGTTGGTAGATCCAAGAGTTGTTTTTCTCTCCCTTCTCCCATACTGCTTTCCACTGCCATGCTAGAAAAGTCAAATACTCTATTTTTCAGCCTTCCTTACAGAAAGAGATGCCAGAAGACAAAATTTCTTAACAATAATACATAAGGAGAAGTAGGTTTAGGGGATTTCTAGAAAAGCTTTTGTTTTCCTGATCCAAGAGATCACCATGACTAATGTGATCCCTCCTCTTTTCTTACTACCTTGAAAGTGGATTTGATGTCTGGAACCGGGGCAGCCATCCTGCCACCCTTTGAAAAAGCCCAACAGGATTACAAAGAAGCCAGGCCTGATATAACTGAACCAGTAAACCAATTCCAGCAGCCACGTACCTTTAGATTACTTGATGTGAAAGGGAAAAGAAGCCCCTATTTACTGAAGTCACTGTTAGGAGAGTGTTTCATTACTTTGACTTATAAATACACCTGACATGGGATATCTCAAATCCCCTTGTTCTTAACCAAGGCCAGTACTTCCCCTCTCCCTGTAGTCAATATTAGACGAGGCTTTGCATCAATAATGTCTGCAAAACTTCCCAACACAACTTATCCCAGGTTCCAAGTACATGTAAGGTACTGGTTGTAACCCGATTACTTGTTGATTTTAGTAGACTCATCATCAAGAGAGGTGGAATTAGTAGATTCACTTGCCAAAAGGTTGCTATTTATTTGGCCATCACATAGATTTAAAAAAATAAGAAAGAGAGAGACCAAGAATAACACCAAAAATAAAATGTAATTCTTTCAGAGAGCATATTTCTAGGAGCAAGCCTTTCATGGATCCTTTTATTTCTGAAGACTCTGTCATCCTCAAGCTGCTCCTAATTTAAAGAACTTTGGAACTACTAGAATGATTTACTGGGAACTTTGAGTTATGAGGACAATTGAAATAAAACTTCAATAAAGTACTGTGATAGTACCACGATTTTAGTATCATAGAAAGAGATCAGGCTTTGCAGTCAGATGAACATTTACTAGCTTAAGCACCTGGGTGATTTATTTAGCATGCTTGTGTTTCAGGGTACTCGTGGGTAACCCAAAGATTACAGAGGCAATGCATTTAGACTATAACTTAAAGAGCTTGGCAGAGACCACAGCATATACATATTATTAATTCAGTAAAGATTTTTTTAATTTGATTACCTTTCTGATACACTGTCTTATTTTTATACAAAACCAGGGTAAAGAATGCCATAGTATGTTCCATCAGTCTCATACTTACTCAAAATTATTTACTAACTTTGAAATAGAAATCAAATGTTTCTTTTTTCTTTCAGCCTGTAGGCTGTAAGGATAAGGCAAAAAACTGTGGTGAGAACAGTCTTCGAGAACTGATGAGATCCCTGACCGGTAGGAACAAACACTGGGTGAACTCCAAGTTCAACAAAGGCTGAGAAAATAAAAACAGCAAGTTCTGTTTGCTCCATCTGCCTAAAATGTGAAGAAAGCGTAAACGTTGGGTCCTATTAGCCTTTGTTGTATTTGTTTAGCAAATGTGGAATTGATAAAGGAGTCTGCAGTACATTTCACAGCCTGGGTTACAAAATATTAGCTATAAAGGAAAACCAAGTCTTATACCATCTTTATAATCTTTCTTCCCTTCATGTAACAAGTATTTCAGCTCCTTCTGTTTGTTAGGCACTGATGTGCAAAGATTAATAAGACACAGTTCCTGCCCCCGTAAAGACCTCCCAATCTGGTAGGAATGGGAGACCTTTAAAAACTGGTTTCTGGGGCAACCATAATGGGAAACAATGGAGGCTGAGAATGAGTTGTTTGCAGAGATTATGAAAATAAATGCTCTACAGCTCAAGTTACTTATCATTGTTATGTCAGAAAAGGTCTCCTTTTCCTTCGCCTCCCGCTATAAAGCTTTTCCACTTGAGTGCCAAGGCTGGCAGACCACAGCAAGGCAGGTAAGATTTTTTAGGCTTTAGGCTTAGACTGAACTAAGTTTATAAAACCAGCCTAAGACAACAAAAAAAGAATGGGTTATCTGTTCCACAGAGCCTGACTCAGAAATGCTAACTGTCTGCTGTGCCAAGCAGCCCAGGTGGGCCGTCTGGGAGCCTACTTATGTCCTCATGTGCTAACCTCATCCTGAGCAGGAATGGTGCAAAGTGTACCCTGATAACGAATTGGAAGGCTCTCGGGTTACCAAACCCAACCAGCTCCATTTTGCCTGCAATTTCTGTGCTGCCCCCTCCCTGCAACAGCTGAATGAACAGAGATGGAGGAATGATGATGAGATAGATGTTCACTACGTGAACAAGTAGTTATAATGCAGTGTAATAAGGGAAGTATAGATTAGTTAGCGATGAATAGACCTCAATCCCAGAATCAAATGCTTACAGGAAACTTGTCAGAAGACTGCTCACATGCTTTTATGGAAGGAGGATAGAAAGATTAGAGAGATTTTGTGGAGCTGGTGCAGGGAAAGGGGAAAGCCAAGGAGAGAGCATGCTTGCCAATGGAAGCACACACCAAGTGCAGGGAGGTAGGAAGCAACTCGTGTGTTATGGAAAAGACAATCTGCCCTAACTAGAGGGCAGGTGCTGTGTGTGTGTAAAAGATAAGAGGAGCCCTTGATCCCAATGAGATATCCTCAACATTTATCAAAATATCATATGCTACCCTATAAACATGGGCAATTGTTATTTGTCAGTTAAGAAATAAATATTTTAATGGTGGGGGGAAAAAAGAAAGTTAATCCAGATTAGAAATGGCCTTTTATGCCTTTTATGCCTGGGTGATGCAACTCAAATTTGCTTTGCAAAAGGACATGTTTTCTATTTCCTATAAATTACATAGTAGGTAGATTTTACATTTTGAAAATCCATGTTTTTGTTTTCTCTTGAAAATTTAGATGGTGCAACAATCACAGAGATAAGGTACTGCAGCTTTTCAGAGGAACAAATGATCCAGTTGGCTACAGGCCCTGCTCGCCCACTTCACTATTTTTTCTGCCAGACCCTGGAAGGTAAGTGAACTTTTCACTTACATGATCAGTGATGAAAAGATAGATGAAATGTTTCAATAGGAGATAGACAAGTTCATATTAGTTATACGTTCAACACAGTGATCAAACAAAGAAGGGTATACCACATAAACTCTACTAACCCTAGCTAGCAAACCTCTCTCTGTTGCCCATGCAATTTGAGTGGACCTCTGAAATTCAGTTGCCTTGCTACTAAAGTCCACTTTTTCTCTGCTTTAGTAAAAGGATTTTCAAATCATATAGTCCATGCCCAGAAAAACCACAGGACATAAATTATTTTAGTGTGCTAAACACTTTTAAATAAATAAAATTAAACCACTCAGTGAACTTAATGCCACTCATCTATAATATTTTAATGGACATTAAATTGCAAGCTTTGCTCCAATAAGTTAAAGTTTGTCCTAAATTTGTGATGTTTGCAAAGCTCTCCAACACGTGTGTTTCTGTGTCATCCAGCTTCACTACTTGATGGTGGCTTAGTTTTGCCAACTCAGAGGGAAGTAGAGTTTATCGATATCAGCATACATCATTGCATGCCCTGAATTAAAACCAAATTAAATCCTCAGGTAACCCTTACTATAATCCAGGAAGTCTTCTCAAAAGAAACTAATTAAAACAACTAGGAGTTGGGTCCATTTAATTTAGGTTTTCTTTCAAAGTTTCCTAATCAGAGCTGTTTTGAGACTCTCCAAGATGCCTACCTAAGATGTAGAAAAATGTAAAGTTTCTGGAGGAATTGAGGTTGCAGAGTCCTCTAAAGAAAAATGTGGCCAATGGGAATTATAAACAGACATGTCTCGTGCCTTCATAATGAACACAAGGTGAATACAAATGACTGACAAGTGAGTAGAAGAGCTCAAATACTTTCTGAATACTTCCACATGTCAGTTGCTGTCTCAGACATTCATGTACATCTAAACCTACAATAAACCTGTGTGAGGTTTCTGTCCTCGCCGTACAAGTGCAGAAGCTGATGTTAATGCAAGATCACACAGCTGCAAATCATACCGAATTTTGAACTCAGAACTTGTCTGATTCTAAAACCAGGTGAAAGTAAACACTTAAAATGATCCAGAGTTTTAGGAAGCATTATCCAGTCCTACTAAAGGCCCAGTTAGCCCCAAGTGAGTGGGGAATCTGAAGCTAGATGCACACACCGGGGAAGGGAGACTGATGAGTTCCCTCTACTAATTCTTCTATGAAGGCTGCTCCTGCAAGGTTCCATAAACCATCACAAACACACGCACACACCCCACCACCACCACCACCACCAATCTGACAGCAAAGCTCTATGTCTAGGAAGTTAAGTTACGAGAGTGCAGGCCATTACTCCCACCCAAAGATTTATGCCATTTTTAAAAATGTCAAATGTTGGACATCTAGACAACCAGTGACCCTTTCACCGCCACAGATGAATACACAAGATTATCCTACAAGAAACTGTAATAATTACACTCACATGCTGTCCCTCTTTGCCAACACTCTGAACTCCACTGTGCACCAGAAGCCACTGGCCATGTTCTGTAAAGAAATCCTCAAAACAGAGACTTTCTTTCACTTGCTTTTTTAAATATGTTGTTAAGTTTGAGGAAGAGGAGCTGGCAAATCACTGCACCCAGTAGCAGTCATCTTACCCTGATACACTTGTATGCAAAGGAGCCAACCATTAAGTCTTAAGGATAAGGATCACAAAACTGCTGAACAAGATGTGTGTGATGGCAGCATGAAGCGGGCAGTGACTGCTGGACATTCAGAAGGACAGAGGGCGACTCTGAACTTCCAGGAAAACAAAAAACCCTCCTTGAGCCCCTCCAGAACTCTTTAAGTAAATATCAGGACCCATCAGAAAACCCAAAAGAAAGATTGTAAAAGAGCTGTTCTATTTTTTTTCCTGTGCGTGTGAAGTATATTTTATAATAGAGAGGCAACAGAAATAAACAGATAAATTAACACCATAAGCACAGATGCTAATAAAACCCATGTTGAGGCCATGTTAATAATAATATTTGTGTTCTAACTTAGATGCTTACACCATGGGGTTAATGAAAAAACATGTAAATTTTCCTGTTTCTGTTCTTTTCCAGGGGTGGGGCACATCTTTTCACCTCTAACTTTGATTCTCAAATATAGATCATTGCACTGATATAATTACATAGGAGAATATAGAAATAACAAAAATAAATTTTACATAACCAAAAGAGCTGTTCTATTTCTGATAGCTGCATTTCATTTACAGATTCACACAAGTACATACCTACTTTCAAGTTTTGCTACCCAATGCCTTTGAAGAAAAAAAAAAACACCCCAGTAATAGCAGTTATCAGAATTTTAAATGGAATCATTACTCTACTCCACGTCTACAGCTCTGCTGTAGATGGGCACATTGCCAAGAACTTGACATTTATATCCAGCTTCCATAATTTTTCCTAGTTACAATAGCATATTCAGGGAACACTTATCTTTCTGCCCATATATTGTCCCTGATTTTAAACTCCTAGAGGCAATGATATATTTTACACTTAATTTTATATAACCCGCTGCGCTGTCTTTTAAATAATAATGCATTGCTTTTATAAAGCAGATTTTGGATTGCACTTGAGTGCTTCCATTGTAACATTTTATTTGATTCTCATTGTCTTGTGAGGAAGACCAGGATGACATTATCCCAATTTTACAGATAAAGCATAAAAAGAAGATAGTTTCCCAAGAACACACAGCTAGCTATTCAACAGGAAGATTGAGGCAAGAACCTTAATCTTTTGATCTATGGATAAATGAATCCAATTTTTAGATTCATTTACTTTCAAAGAAGAAAAAAGCTGCAGTGATTTTTGTGTAATCTTCTTAAGTCTGCTTGGACTAAATCAATGGTGGGAACCCATGAGCGAAAATCTCTGGAATACATGTTGTTTAGCCCAGATTCCGGTTATAAAATGTAAAAGGGACAGTATGAAACATGACCAAAATACTTGGCGGAAATGTGAGTTTGATAGTTCTACTGAGGAAGACATTAATTTTGATTGGATGTATATTTTTAATTTATACAATGGTCTTTTGAATGGCTTAGAAATAAAACAAAGGTCATTACTATGGCCTGATTATTTGTTTGTGTCCCCCAAAATTCATGTTGAAAACTTAACTCCCAGTAGGATGGTATTTGGAAAAGAGGCCTTCGGGAAGTCACTGCAGTTAAATTAGGCCAGGAGAGAGGGGCCTTGATGACAGGAGCAATATCTTTATTAAAAAAAGAAGAAACAGGGGATATTTTTCTGCTGGCACCCTGATCTCAGCCTTTCAACTTCCAGAGCTGCAGTAAATAAACATCTGTTGTTTAAACCACTCGGCCTATGGTATTTGGTTCTAACAGAACGAGAAGGGAGAAAGAGTCAGGAAAATGATCAGGTATCCAGCATGTCCCAACATCAGCAGCTGAGCACTGATTCCTTACACCCAATTGATGCTTTTGCATTTCTCTGTCATTATTTGAAATTGTGATCCTGTTCTTATATGATAATTTGCCCTTACCATCTTAAGAAACTGCATTGAAAATGATATTTTTTGTAAGTCATAACTCCTAACATGCTACCAATGAAGAACTACTCAAAATAAAGTTAAAATACAGATCAACTGAATAATACTGACTAATGAAGTCCTTCAGATGTTTGCTTCAGTACATCATTCACTGTTTGCTACAGTATCACACAGTATTCTCTAAAATAAAAGCAAAAGATCTCAATAAAAGACCACCTCAGAGACACTCTTAAAGACATAATACTTAAACACACTGCTTAATACAGTATTAATATGCATTAACAGCATCAGTACATTTCCAGGGAGAAAATGTAAGCAGTATATAAACATAAGAAGCATAAGAGTCAAGGTTCCAAAGGGATGGATAGGTCAAACAAGTCTTTGTCGATTCTTGAACCTGAATATTTACATATATGAGTAAAATTCCTAAATGAAATGCCTGTGCTTAGTCATTCCACCAGGCATAAATAAAGAGGGTGAATTAAGTCAATACAAATTACTGAGCTGGTTTGGTCAGAAAAAGGCTGGATTTAATCTAATCTTTGTTTGCTCTTCCTAAGAAGCCAAGTTTTTTCCCACCGGGACCAAAATCCACTTTCATTGATTCTGTATCAGTATTTACTTTAAAATATTAACCAAACACTTACTTCTGGGCGTCATTCTTGACACAAAGAACAGAATAGTGAATAAGATAGACAACGTCCTTGGCTTAATAGAACTTACACTCTAATGAAGTAAAAAGCTGACAAGAAATTTAAACAAATAAATAGGGATCTATATAAAGATGGTACTTTTTTATGAACAAAATATGACAGATTCATTTGATAGGCAGTGCCCTGGCTGGAATGTATTCAGATAACCTGACGCTAGCAAATACCATTGTCTTAAACTAGTAACTTCTTTTACTTCCTGTTCATACTTTCTCTGATGATTAGAAGTGAGATAATTGTAGTTGTCCCAGGGCCATAATCTCAGAAATTATTAACCTAATTTAAGATTTTACACTGTACAAATTATATCCACATACATAGTCTCATTGAACTCTCATACTTAGGAGCATAAGCAGAGTAGACATTTATCCTTTTCAGGTATCTTGCCTCATTTTCAGTATCCTAACCACACCCTATGTCCTTTTAAGGAATTTTCTGTCTCCAATTTTTTGTTGTCTGGGAGGGATTATAAATTGAGATGTCTGTCTCCCATTATGAAACCAAATTAACTAGATTATTCCACAATACCCATGTATATGCAGCAATTGAAAGTACACTGTCTTGTGGAAATTTTAATCTTTAATGCAAAAATGGAAGAAAAAAGAGGTTGGATGTTGTTCATTCTGATTGTGGGGCCTTAATCAAATTTTTCCTGCTCCCAGATGAGTGCTATAATTCCTACATTGTAGGCTTCAGAAGAGGCTTTGTTCCACACCATTCTCCAACTTTCCCTTTGATTTCTTGACCTCTAGGTAGACTTCCAGTTAATACCTTTTGCTTGAGTTCTGCAGTATCTGCAAGCAAACACTCCCAAATAATAAACTAGGTTATTAGGCCCATGTTGCCATTGAGACTGAGAAGAGTTACCTGTCTAAACTCACAGTACTATGGAGTATTGGCACTGGAATTTGAACCTAGGTCTTATTTACACGTGGCATTCACATGGCATGCAGCCAATGAAGTGCATCAACACCTTCTAGTTAAAGACAATAAATTGAAAATACTCATTTCCTTTTCTTCTCTCCTACTAAATGAAAAAAGAGAGTTATGTAATTTAGAAAATATAAACCTAGAAGGATAAAAAAAATAAAATGGGTGTTAATAAAATTCTAGAATGCTAGGAGCAGAAGGATAAATGGCACAAACAATAAAACTGAATCCTAAGCTAATAGAAAGATGGCTAAAAAGCAACCTGAATAGGATGACAAATCCATCAAAAATACATATGTTGTTTGCACATATTACTTTTAGAGGTGAAATGTAAAAGTGTGGCCAAGAATTGAAGGATGCTCAGAAACCTCAAGAAATTATACTTCAGATTCCCTTCCCAACCTAACCAACTACTGGAAATTTATTCTACAGAAAGGTAAAACTG
This sequence comes from Otolemur garnettii, assembly GCF_000181295.1. Lineage (NCBI taxonomy): Eukaryota > Metazoa > Chordata > Mammalia > Primates > Galagidae > Otolemur > Otolemur garnettii. The sequence goes on along the minus strand of NW_003852398.1, from coordinate 13,634,390 downwards.
AACTTCTGAGCTGGTGGACACAGGTCACAAAGGGAACAATGAAGAAATCCAAGGAGTTAAATATGAGTTTTTATGGGAACATTAAAATGCATAGCCACCTCCTCAAATCAGCTTCCAGAATACTAAATGAGGTTTACATTATTCAGGCAAGAAATAGGAGGAATCTTCCCTGGGCCACCCAACTAGTCCAAGAGATAAGATCTGAAGTTACAAACACCAAGTGTTTCCCAATAAAATGGAGCCCACATTTGAACACACACACACACAAACATGGATCCTCCAATCAGCACTTTAGTGTTAAATGTGTGCAGACAGAAGAAGATCACCAAATATCTCAGAAAGTTTCAAATACCATATGAAATATTAATATACAAACCCTAAAACATAAGCTGAAAAATGACTACTTAGAAGGAAAACAAAACTGTGCAGAGAAATAAATACTTCAAAAAGCTATCATTGATATTCTCAGAGATATAAAAAGATCTTGTCTTCCTGAAAAAACCCAAGATATATATGTACACACAGATATGTACAACACACACACATATATGTAATATACACACATTCACATACACACATACATATATACACATACCTAAATATATGAAGATCAAGAAAGAATTCTTAGAAATTAAAAACATGGTAACAGAAGTGAAAGATTCAATAAAGAGTTGGGCAATATTGATAATCAGATCTCCCACAGAAACAAAATTGAGGAAAAGGAAAAATATCTTTAAAAATTAGAAAATCAATTAATAACAAAAATGGAGAAAAAGAAAATAGAGAAACAGAAAAAAGCAATCTATGGGGATAATTATGAAAGTTTTGAGATGCACAAAAATCATGTAAAATCTGCACAGATGGAAACAAATGAAGCCCTCTCTGCAACCGTGATAAGCCAAGCCAGGTTGAAACTTACACTAGTTTCTGAGGAAACTAGGCTATTGACTATTTCTTGGAAGTGAAATAATGGACCATCACACAGTCTATCTCAAAATTTTCATAGTGACCTATGTATGTAAAAAAAAAGTCACAAAAAAATTTTGAGTACTAAAAGATTTGAATCTCAAATTGAAAGAAGCCATCAATTGTTCAGGAAAAAAGAGTCAAGAAAAGATCAAGGCACACTACTGAAATTTCAGAACACCAGAGACAAAGAACAGATAACTTTAGGGGCAAGGAAGGAGGAACCAGGATACTTACTAAGCTTCCTGTTTAAAGATGTTTCAAAATCAACACTGGAAGCACGAAGACAATCGAACAACGAATTCAAAATTCTCCCAACCAAATTATCAATAAAGTGTGTTGGTACATGGAAAACATTTTCATACATGCAAGGTCTCCAAAAATATCCTACACACCATTTTTCAAAAAGCTACAAAGGATATACTCCCCCCAAGTAAGGAAGTCACAGGATCCAGGAAATACAATAGACAGTCTAAGAAATAGATGAACAGAATCGACAGTCTAAGAAATAGATGAACAGAACAGTGTAGTAATAGATGAACAGAGTCCCCAAGATGGCAATAAAGGGAAAAATCTAGGCTGACAGCTGAGTAGCTGGATTGATTGGAAAAGGTTAGAGAGGCTCTGAGATGCTGTTGAGAAGATTAAAGTAACACAGTACTTGATGTGCTTGAGCAGGTTAAAAGGAGAGAGACAGATGTAAGAAAATTAGTTAGGTATGTATGCGTAAGAAAAGATTATCAGCAATTAAGAAAAAAACAGAAAGCTATTCAACAAAGAAATAATGGTCAGAGTATACTCCACACCTCTGTTGTGACTAAGATTTATATGATCATATTAAATATAAAGTCTGAAAATTAATCTACCCCAAATAATGAGATAACCATGTTAGCTGAATGGGAGTGGGGGTGTGGGTTATATTATATACCACTATATGATGTTTTCCTTAAAATGTTTAAGTGGAACAAAATTAGCTGAGATGTACACATGGGGGATACAACCCTCCTTGCCCCTGAAATACTCATGGTCATACAACGTAAAATCTAATTAATCTAGGGTCTATAGCCATAGACCAGAGAATTATCTACCTATAACTTTCAGGAAGATTAATTTATACAGGGAGAGTGATGAAGGAGAGAGAAACTCTCCTCTTCCATGGTGGAAAGTGAATAGACTCTGGTCAAAATTGAAGATAGTATCACAAGCCATTATTCAAAAATGTAAAGCTGCATTCTATTAAAGACTGTTGAAAACAGTTACCTCTGGGAGGCAGAAAATGAGCAGGAGAACCTAGGGATAGACAGGAATCCTTCCAGAAACTTCATAGAACTTTGAGTCTTTAAACTAGGTGCTGGGGAAAAAAACTTTAATAAAAATAAGAATTACATTAACAACAATCAACTGACTATCCTTCCCCACGTTAAATAAGCCCTGCTTCTAAGTATAGGTCTGACTACTTAACCACTTATTCAAACACACACTGGAGATTGCAGCTCGTGTGTATGTCGTACTCTTAGGGTAAACATTCCCCTCTGTAGTCCTGCTAACACGGGTGGCTGCATTAAGAGGGTAGCAGAATCATGTTTACTACATTGGAAGGGAGACCAATTCGCTTTGTCCCCAAGTGCACTGGAGAATTATGAAGCTAATTTCCAAAGACCCTGTCATTCTTTGTCCTACATCTTGGGGCCCAACCATCTTCTCTGCATTGATAGGTGAGAACCAACACAGCAAAAAACCCTCCCCTAATTTCCCAGGTGCTGAGAAATAAAACTGACAGATGAACGTAGCCAGAACACCTAGACAAACAGTGTAATTATTTAACATTTAAAATTTCCTGATTAAAGAGGATGCACTGATTTAACAGTATTTATCTAGTCATCTTGGGTTACAGCTTCTTCACTAATGTGTCATTAGAAATCTATGTGTCTTCTTTGAGGGAGAATTTTTTATCCTTACAGGGATTCAGGGTTTTTTGAGACTTTTCCTCTGAGTAGATTAAAATAGGGATTTTTTAATGTTTAAAACTCTGTGCCACTATATGATGCTTTCCTTAAAATGTCTAACTGGAACCAAATTAGCTGAGATGGACACATACGAGATACCACCCTCCTTGCCCCTGAAATACCCAAGGCCATACAACATAAAATCTGATCAATCTGGGGTCTGTAGCCATAGTGACAGGTATTTTAGTTTGTGTTGCTTTGTTTCTTCAATAGTTTTCCATTCTCCTTAGCAGTGACTCTCAGTATCACCTGAAGTGCTTTTTAAAAATGCAGATTCTCAGGCTCTCGGAGATTTGGGTTTTTTATACACATTCTTCATTGACTTTATGAATCTGCATTTAAACACATCCCCTCTGCCCTCTGACTCCACTACCATACTTGCAATAAACCAGCCTGTGCAATAATGTAAGGGTACATTTCAAAACAACTAACAGTAAATTATAAATGTCTTATCACAAAAAATAAGTAAGTGAGGTGATGGTTATGTTAATCAGTTTGATGTAAGCACTCCACATTGTAAATCAAATCATCACATTGTACCCCATAAGTGTATAGTTACGATTTAATAAAAAATTGAATTAGAAATATAAAATTTAAATCTTTTTTTGATATTAAAATTTTTTCATTTATTAGTTTTTAGAATAGCTTTCAGTTTTCAGAAAAACTTAGCAGAAAACACAGAGTTTCCATTTATCCACTTGTCTTCCCCTACAGTTTCCCCTATTATTTATTTTTTCATGACCCTCACTGGGTCATACAGGCTGGAGTGCCGTGGTAAAATTTAAATCTCTCATACCCTAATAAGCATAGATATCCTAATCCAGGGATCCTCAAACTTTTTAAACAGGGGGCCAGTTCACTGTCCCGCAGATCTTTGGAGGGCCAGACTGTGGGTCCTGGACGAGTCGGCTGCTAAACAGGACAGGCAGTGGCAGCAAAAACACCCCACGGCTGGATAAAGGTCCTAGGTGGGTCACATGTGGCCCGTGGGCCATAGTTTGAAGACGCCTGTCCTAATCTGACCCTTGCTTACTTCTATATTTCTTATATCCCAGAATGAATCCTCCTGATTGAACTCACACATTCCCTTGCTATTCAAATATTTCTGACATATTTCACATTACTCCCTTGAATATATGTCACATTCTAACCAATATTTTTCATTTGATTTCCCCATCATTTCCCTTATCTCCTGGGAATCATAGATTCTTAGGGGAGAGGATGCTTTTCTATCTCCAAATGCGTCTTTCTGGGTCTGCCAACCAGTCTCTACTCCCCTCGCCATAGGAAAACAAAGAAGGTAGGTGAGGCCAACCAAGTCTTTTCCATGGGACATTCAAATCAGAAATGTTTTAAAGTGGTAGAAATTTAATAGTGAAAAACTGAAAAACATGAAGACCAAGAGCTTGTTCATTGCAAATGGAGGAAAGCAGCCAAAGAGAATGAAGCTAACATCCACACAGGAGCAGAAACAGTAAATAAGTGTAAGCTGATTAAATGTAATTTTGATAAAAATAATTATTTTAAAATTTTAAGCTATACATTCTGAAATAATTATTACTGTTATAATTATGTCCTTTTATAAAATGACCAGGATGGCTACAGACTGAGTCCTGCATGGGTATATTCTACATAAGAAAAATGTATTCAATCCTAAAATTTATTTAAGATATTAACACTGTCTATAGTTTACTTCAAAAGGTAATAATTTAATATGATAACATATATTAATATGTAGCCAAGATAAATCATTTCTTATAAAGCCCTCAGTTGGCAGGAAATTATAACATTTTCTGGGTCATAGATTCTTTTAAGAAACTGATAAAAGTTATAGATTCTCTTAGGGCAAAAAAAAAAATTCATAAAAATTCACATTCACACAAAATTTCACAAAAAACAGTTTCTGGTGAATCATAGATACCCCTGAAGCCTCTCCACAAAGCTTAGAAATCCCAGGGCTTAATGAGCCTTCTTTCTGTTCTGCTTTCCAAAATCGCCACATCAGCCTACCTGTGCACATAAGATTGAACAAAATCAGCTGGCATTAGAAGGGTTTGAAATGTATTTGTTTCAAGGTTAGATATGGTAGACAATAACCTAGATAAGAGAATTTCAACTGGCAAGAATCAAAGAAAAATCTTAACATAACCAATTTTAAAACTATGTATCTATTTTTTGTTTTGGCAGTTTTCATATTTTTAGTTTATTTTTAAATTTCAGAATATTAAGGGGTATACATGTTTTGTTTACATGCTTTGCTTTTTGCATAAATTGAGTCCAAGACAGTGTGCACCATACCCAACAGATGTGAATTTACCCATTCCCTCTCTCCCAGCTTGATTTTCATTGAGATTCACTTCCATACGTGCACGTTGATCGATCAGTTCCCACTTGGTATTGAGTTCATGTGTTTGTTTCTTCATTCCTGTGATGTTTCACTTAAAAGAATGGTCTCCCGTTCCATCCAGGTTACCACAAAAGGTACTAGATCACCATTTTCTTTATGGCTGAGTATTACTCCATATGCAGGTACCACATTTTATTAATCCATTCATGTGTTGGTGGGCACCTGAATTGTTTCCATGTCTTTGTGACTGTGAATTGTGCTGCTATAAACATTTGAGTGTAGGTGTCCTTTTTATAAAATGACCTTTTTCTCTTTAGTTATATACCCAGCAGTGGGATTGCTAGATCAAATTATAGGTCTACTTTAAATTTTTTGAGATATCGCCATACAATTTTCCATAGAGGTTGTTCTAGTTTGCAGTCCCAATAGTATATAAGAGTTCCTTCCTCTCTGCATCCATGCCAGCATCTGCTATTTGAGGACTTTTTCATACAAGTCATTCTCATAAGCAATCACAGCAATAACAAAAATAAACAACTGAGGCCTGATTAGATTAAAAAGCTTCTACACAACCAGGAACACAATCAAAAAAGCAAATAGACAACCCACAGAATGGGAGAAAATATTTGCATGCTATATATCTGATAAAGGACTGATAACCAGAATCTACAAAGAACTCAAGCAAATTGGCAATAAACAATCAAACAATCCCATTTAACAAGTGGCCAAAAGACATAAATAGAAATGTTTCAAATGAAGATATACTACTGGCCAAAAAAGTCATGAAATACTGTCCAACATCCATAATCACTAGGGAAATGCAAATTGAAACCACAATGAGGTATCCACTCACTCCAATGAGTTTTTCCATTATTTATGTCATTGTTTTTGCTATTGGTAGAAGTGTTGGGTTGTTTGCCTTCTTATGATTATTATTATATTAATGTTGTTTAATGCAAAATACAATTTTTTTTTCTTCATATTTCCTTTTGATTTTTATCTGATGCAAAACTAAAGTGCTTACTGGCCACATTTCAGGTACTTTGTATTCATATGTGTATCTGTTGACTATGATCATGGGACAGCACTTTCAAATATCAAATAGGTAACTCAAGACTAAATAGAGAATTCTGCATATTGAGTAGAAATTCTACATTGTCTACTGCCAGTGTCTCATGAGAAAATTTTTATACTATGCCATAGTCTGACATCTAAGAATATATTTTATACTGTTTCTAATAATTACATGCCTATTTATCTTCTTTATCCTACTGTACAGTAAATTATTCAGGGAAGTAGTTTAGGTCTTCTGTTTCCCATGTAATTTTCACATGATATTTTGGTAAACATTTTGAGTAACCAAAACAATTCAAAGTGCCTTGGGGGATGAGGAGGAAGCTTCAAAAAACTGAAGAATACAATGAATCATTCTTTCTTCTGACAGAGATGGACCCAGATGTTCAAACAATGCTATCAAAGATCAATACTTCTACAGATCGAACAGCTTTTCCCTGTGTTGACTTTCTCATTTGATGGTTTCTTTCCATTTGGAAGCTCTCAGCACCCCCAGGCTTACATTCCCCTTAGCTCCTCTTTCTCAATTCATAACATTTCCAGAATTGAGTGTCACATACATAATGAATACTGGTTTCTGAGTAAGTCTGGAGATAAGGGTCAACTTTGTCCAGCTTATATGGGTTAAAACTGAGAAAAGGTACTTACCCAAAGAAAAATCAAAGAATGATTATCAAAAGAATGGCACATATCAGAAGTATATTAAGAAAACCGCATGTATCCACTAGACGGAGTCTATTATCTTTAAATACATATGAAACCCCCCTTGGTTGATGTAGCATCCCCTCTCACTCAAGATTGAAGATAAATGATGATTTTTTGTCCTTCTCACATAGGGCCCATTTGATTACCAGGCACTATAACTCATTCAATACAGTTCAAGTAAAAACTGATTTTATTTCATTCTCAACCAGTCTCACTATGAGAATTACAGCAAGGCCCCCAGAAAGCAAAAAAAGCAACTACAAGGCCCAACAATTAAGTTTGTGAACTTGCCACCATGTACTTACAGTGGGAGCACTGTATAAACAATTCAGCAAGGTTTTCTAATGTTGGGTTATCAGTGTCTCACAGTTGTGTTCACGCCAATGTGTCAGGTCTTGCTATGTTTGTGTCAACATGTGGCACCACTTGCTGAGTGGCGTTCATTATTGTTGTTGCATGTTTTCATGTGCCATACAATGACAGTTCTGATAATTCCAAAAAAAGAGTTCCAAAATTGCTTTAAAGCGTGGACAAGACACTGGCATCAGGGCATAGCTTCCTAAGGGGAAGAGTTCAATGGTGACCATGATGAAATTCAGCAGTGGGGTGTGCAGCACTTCTCTAGGATGAGTTTGAGGGCTTAATTATTAGGCCTGATATACAGGGACTTATAGCTCAGCTGCTCATGGGAAGAAAGTGTTCATTTCCATTTTTTTAATATCAACAGGTCAGTTCTCTGGTCCAATTCTGATTGGCCCTGTGGAAGTCAGAGATCCCCTCTCGGTTTCCTAGATGACCAGTCTGAAGTAGGAATTAGAGTAGAGGGGTTCAGGGTCAAAGGGCATCTGTCTGTGGTGCTAGAGGTAAATGGTTGTGAAGGCAAAGAGAAATTATTTGATATCTTTTAAGGCAATTTGATAAAAAATTTAGTTCTGCATCTTACCTTAACTAGAAAAGAATAACACAAACAGAAGTAAATAAGACAGTAAGACTCTAAGAATAAGAATTCCATTCTATTTGTCATGCTCAAGCCAAATTTCAATTTAAGGAAAATGGTACCCAAAAAAAAGAAGAGAGAAAGAAAGATGATTTATGTATAAAAATAAGAATTTCATTTATTTTCAAGCAAGGTTACTAAAAATGTTTCATCTTATAAATTAGATAAGTAATGGGTTATAATGGTAGAATTTGAAGTTTTAAGGGATATAAAGGCAACCAACTTTTAATTTCCACCAAATGTAAGAATACCTAATATTAAAATATGTTCATATTTATAGATCTTTCAAATTTATGTTGGAATGCCAAATTAGTAGAGAATATTTATTTGAATAAATATTGTATTTCAAAAACACCAGTGCAGTATATATTACAGTTTCATTTTTTAAGATTCACTAATAATAAATGTCAGAGTTTTTTTATTGTTTTAGGTAAAGAAATAGAAATGAACAGACTTTTCTGTTAGATTTGAGTGCATTGAATTAACCACACAGAAACATGTTCCTTTTTAGTGTTCCATTTAAAATTAACCAAGAAAAGCCAAATGCTATTTGCAATAGCACCTTCCAACAGAGGGAAAAACAAAAATTATCTGCTTCTTTGTACACGGCAACATTTAGACTATCAGGCAGTACCGAAACCACCCTTACCAAATGACGAGGGTGAGAACTAGAGTAAGAGCCTCAAAATTCTATGAAGGAAACTGCTTAGCTACAATAATGATAATCATCAGTCACAATCCCCTCATTTGCTTGATAATAGTCACTGTCCTTTTGTTTGTTTCACTATAATTGCTCCTCTAGAGGGCACTGCTGATAATTCTGAACTTTTTTCCATAGATATAACATCACCTGGTCAAAACCTAGGGGTAGTTTTTGAGGTATCTCCCAGGTCTTTCATTCCATTGAATTGACCCAACTGTTCTTGGACCCCTCCCCCAAGGATCTTTATTCCAGTGGATTGGCTGAGCCACCCAGACAGCCATCTGTACCAAAGAACTGATGGTCTGCCCCCAAACCAGCCAATTAGCAGACTCTCATTGCCTAACCCTCTACCCACCAACCTACCTTTAAAAACCCTGTCTCTCCAATTCTCAGAGAGCCTGTCTCCTCATTTAGCGCTCTGTAAAATGAACTCTTTCTCTGTTGTAAACCCTGCTGTCTCTGGGAATCGACTTCCTCTTGGGTAGCAGGAAGATGAACCTGGCTAAGCAGTGACAGTAAAAAATCTGCCACAGATATTTTTCTCTCTTTGTTTTTTCTATTTGTTTGTACAAATCTATACTTTTTCATGCTCCTACATAGGGTGAGTAGCCATCAATAGGCTGCAATGAACTAATACCTCAGTTACATCCTTGAACCTTTCCTTAACTTTGTCAGCTTGAGCTCATTTGTTGTGGTCGGGACAATTCCGCTGCTGTGAAATCTCTAGTGCATGAAGAAAATGAGAAAAAAAATGGAAAGAATCTCACAGAAAATTCATCATCCATGTTCACCTTTCTGGGGAAGCAACTTGGCAAAGTAAAGGCATGGGGTTTAAAAAAATAAATAAAAATAAAGTCAGAGAAATGAAATCCCTCCTTCTCTTACTGACTCGAGTACCCAGGACCAGTTTATTGCCTCTTCTCAGCCTGTTTCCTCTTTATAAAACGTTGTCATTTTATAGGTTGTTGTGTGGATTAACTGAGATAAATTGGGCAAAACACCCGACACAAACACTCAAGTAATTGTAACCCTCGGTGGGGGAAAAAATATTATTTTAAAAATAATAACCACAGCTCAGCTCTACCTCTGAGCTTCTATATACTGCTTTTATAATACATATGGTGATTAGTATTACACATCTGTCCTCCCCACCTTCATCGGGCAGTAAGCACCTTGAAGATGGTGATTTATGTTTTCATAATTAATCTTGGTACACATGAGCTGCTAAACAATTTCTTGTAAACAGATATAAAGCTAAAAATAGCTACAAGCCAATTATTTCTTCTAGGTGCAGAACCATGCAGCTCTTTATTCTGCTTCGTATATTTGAAGTGTATAAGACATGCTGCCCTCTGAAGCCTTCCATCAAAGGCAAGAATAAAACACACAGGTGTTCGTGGTAAAACAGGCTGTGGCGTGCTTTTCGCTGGTAGGGTTTAAATTCTCAAGGCAAATACTGAGTTGATATCTAACAAAACCTGACCGCTATTTCATTGTAAGTTCTGACAGTGTTCTGAGCAAACAGTGCAGAGGAAAGAGGCGGCAATATTCTTTGAGACGCTGCACCCGAACTTTTGGTTCAGCACTCCAACCCTTGCTGCGTCAATTTACATTGTGAAGGTTATCTTCAAGGCCAGAAGGGTGAGGAACAGAAAGGTTTAAAATAAAAATTTTCTATGGTTTGTGATATCTGAAAACCCTGCTATTTTAAAATTGCTTTTGCCTCAATAATAGGACTTTGATTGTGGTAAGAAACAGACTGAACATTTTTTTCTCCCTTGAAAAATATATTTTTCCAGTGATGGAGAATACACCAAAGTACTTTTGAAGTTATGTTCATGGATATTTCCAACTGCAGTAGACTTGTGAGTCCTGGAAAAATTAGCATTTTTCTCCTCTAGAACCCTGACAACTCCAGGACTGATAATCAGCAAACTAAACTGAATCTATGTGAGGACCTTAGAGCACCTCCCACATGTTTCCGAAGGTGTCTAGGGGGCTTACCTGGCCCCGATAAAATTCAGCAAACGCTGAAGATGGGTGCTGAGCTACGGGGTGAGGAGAGGCTGACTAAAGTCAGATAACCTAACACCTGCGTGCAGAGTAATGAAGAAATATTTATTCTGATCTAGGAATAGAAAAAAAGATGAGTTTGCAGTAAGGAGAAAACGAAGGGGGGAGGAGGAGGAGGTGAAGGGCAAAGCATGGAAGTGGAAGGTTCTAACCAACACTGCAAGTCATCCGAGTTACAAATCAAGAAAGGTTCTTCCCTTTGACAAAGTGGGAGCTCCTGTTTAAAATACCCTTCCGCAATTGTGGAAGTCCCTTGGCTTCAGCTCCATCCTCTTTTCTTTCCTATCAACCATCCCCCTGCCCTTAGGATCCTAGTCTAGTCATATGACTCTAAGTAATTTAAATAGCCCAGTGACTTCCACATTTTCATCGTCTGGTATCTACCTGCTACTTAACACTTCAATGTGGATGTGACGGCCACCTGACTGTATCACCTCTCTTACAGAATCCTGGATATTCCCACCACATCTATTCCTCTCCAGGTTTTCTCCATCTCAGTCAATGATGTCACTACCTCCTCCTTCTAATTTCCTAGACAACAGCCTAGTCAAGGTGACCACTGTATCTTATTTGGAAAACTATCTGTGATACCAAATAGCCTTCCAAGATCAGCGTGGTCCTCCAAGCATCCACTCCTCAAGCTGAAGGAAGAGGGGTTTCTTTTTTCTTTCAAAGAACAGTATTTGATCATGTCACCCTCCTGAATAAAGACTTAACGTGATTTGCATTTTCTTTTAGAATTTTATTTTTATTTATTTATTTTGAGACAGAGTCTTAAGCTATTGCCCTGGGTAGAGTACCATGGCATCACAGCTCACAGCAACCTCAAACTCTTGGGCTTAAGTGATTCTCTTGCCTCAGCCTCCCAAGTAGCTGGGACTACAGGTGCCCACCACAATGCCTGGCTATTTTTTGTTTGTAATTGTCATTGTTTGGCCGGCTGGGGCTAGATTTGAACCCACCAGCTCCGGTGTATGTGGCTGGTGCCCTAGCCTCTTAAGCTACAGGCGCCAAGCCTAGAATCTAACTTTAATATAACCTAAAGGCCCAGCAGAATCTGGTGCCTTTCCATTGTTACTTTTCTTCTCTGTCTTTATATTCCAGACATACCATTTCCTTGAACACACAAAGTCCCATCTGAGTAAAGGACATCTGCAGACACTCTTTTTCCACCCAACCCCAAACACTTGCATATGGTAGTTCCTACTCATCTCTCCAGACCTAACTTAAATACCACTGTGTCTGGAAAGTATCTCTGTCACCTCAACTGGGTGAAATGTGTCTCCCAGTTGTTTCCTTCTCCTCCTTGCATACTATGCCTATTAGATTTTTGACACTTTGTGTATTGTGAGCTTCCCCCTAACTAGAATGTCAGCTTATATAGAATTAAGGACCAGCGCCTATAGTGTTGTCTCTTGAATGTCCAGCAGCTAGCATAGAGCCTGGCAAGAATAAATATCGTGTTTTTGGAGAATTCTTTAATGAACTGAGTATACAAAACACCAACAAGATCAAATAGACATGACTTCTGTATTGGTCAGAGTTCTCCAGAAAAACAAAGGCAAGAATATGTGTATATGTATGTATCCATCCACAAACAGGTGATCCCTGACTTATGATGGTTAGACATAGAGGGTTTTTTTTTACTTTATGATAGGTTTATCAGGGTTCTCAAATCTTTTCTAACTTAAAATATTTTCAACTTGGGCAGCGCCTGTAGCTCAAAAGGTAGGGCACTGGCCCCATATGCCGGAGGTGGCAGGTTCTAAACCCAGCCCCAGCCGAAAAATATATATATATATATTTTCAACTTATAATGAGTTTATCAGGTTTACTAGGATATAGCTATGTTATAAATCAAGGGGGGTGTGTGTGTATGTAGAGAGAGAGAAATTTATTATAAAGAATTTGAAGGCTAGCAATTCCCAAGATCTGCAGGGTGAGTCAGAAGCTTCAGAGTCAGGAGAGTTGATGATGTAGTGCCAGTCTAAGTTTGAAGCCCTAAGAATCAAGAAAGCTGATGTTCCAGTTTGAAGGCTATCAGGCAGAAATTCTCTCTTACTCAGGGAATGGGTAGTTTTTTTTGTTCTATTTGAGACTTCAAATAATTGGATGAGACCCAATTACATTATGGAAAATAGTCTGCTTTACTTGTTTTACCAATTTAAATGTTAATTTCATCTAAAAATGCCATTACAGGAGCACCCAAAATAACACTGGACAAAATATTATCTGGGCATTCTGCAGCCCAGTCAAGTTGATACATAAGATTAACCATCATTGTATCCAAATGGTTCCATGAGGTTCACTTTTTATCAAAAAATGAAAATCTTAACTCACAAAGGGTTTTAAAAAGTTGGTATGTCTGACATGTTGCTGAATAACTCTGCTTAGGATTTTCTTTTCCTGATTTCAAAAACATAGAAGATAAGAAAATGGTAGTAGTAATAATCATGTCAGATGGTATATGGTCTCCTTCTCCATCTTCATCACCACCACAGACATACATCCGAAATTTTAGAAGTCTTTGTGTTTCCATCATGTTTTTTGGAAGTTCTAGAGACCACTAAAATAAGTTATAGCAAAGAAAGAGAAATTTTGACCTGTATACTCAATACAACTTCTCCCAGAGCCTAAGAGAAAGGATTTTAAATTAACAATTAGCTATTTATAAGGGTTCTCTTAAATGATGATCCAGAAATTATTAGCTTCATTCTTCATAAGTTCTTTCTCTTCTCCCCCTCCTCAAAGAGTGAATTCTATCCACCACCCTTCAAATGCAAATCCTCATTCTCACTTGGAAGACATGTTCAACCTTGTTATATAATGCATTGCTTTCCCCTATCCAGGACTTATAACGACACTGAGAGGATACCTGAGAAGGGTGAGGTCTAGGAGAACAGGTCTTCTCAAGGAAACCACAAACATACACCTGCAAGGTCCTCTCCATGGTGACTCAGCTCTTGGGAATTTATAAACTTAACTTCC
>NW_003852398.1:13618968-13620475 GCF_000181295.1 Otolemur garnettii | reverse complement strand
TGACAGTCAATAAAAAGGGAAAGACTAAGCCAGTCAGGGAACATGGTCATTTGGAATTCTCCTGTGCCGTAAGCTCCTGGCCAGTAAATAAAGCCCTTCCTCTTACAAACATGGTGTTTGGGTGCTCTTTCTCTCCATTGGGCCTCATCTTCCTGCAACAATACACGATTAAGCATTCTAGTACACCTTCTGATTTGATCATTCATCCTACAAAAAGGTCACAGAAGGCTCCAGCAAAACATCACACAGTAGGAGAGAGTTGTGATACTCTAAATCTACTTGATTTTAATGGTTTTAAAGGTATTTGGTTCTTTTGTTACTCAGTTCTCCAGATATATGATTTATTGTGTCCCTGTATGCCAGGGACTGTGCATTCTGAGGGGCCACCACCAGCATAAAGATATGGCCCTTCATACATTTGACTGCCAGAACACGATACATACACACACATACATGCAAACACATTCCCAAGGGAAATAATATTTTCCCAAGTGTAAATTATTATGCAAAAATTTCTCCTGCCAAAAGGGCAAGGGACATTTTATATTTCAATATGTTGCAGTGGTTCATGCCAAGTCAGGTTCTATCTTTGCATAAAACCCTGGCAAATAACAAACGGTACATTTACAAGCAATACAGACATCTGTCTCGCATCACACCTCTAAGATGCAAAATGACTTGAAAAAAAGCTTTGAAATTTTCTTTTTGTTTGCTTGTTTTTCCTTTTATCTTCATCCAAACTCCTCCTCGCCCCCCACTTCCACACAATTGGTTTCTGTAGGCAGAAGGGAAAGATATTTATATATTATATAAACATTTACTATGTAAATATATGTATATACATATATTTGCATCATCAAATTTGATATATCTTAAAATGTAATTTGTAAGAGGAAAGCTCTTTTCCAAATGCAACTTGCAAGATGGAGTTTTTAAGTAGCATCATATTGCAGTCTCTGGGTTCCTGAAAGGTGACCTTCACCCCCAACTACATTAGTCAGCAATTCAATTTTCTCCCTATCTTTAAGAGGTGATAATAGCTGCAAATTGTCCTGACTTAGGCTACCAGCTGCTTCTTTAAAGCAACAGTTACACAACTTGCTTTCTCTCGATTTGAATCAGAGGAGAAAAGTTCTTCCCTAACAGTTCTTTTACATTTTCATACTCAAGTTGGGAATAAAAAGTTTGGCACTCCAATTGTTTCCAAAAGCTTAGCATTTGCTCTCTACTCACATCCGAAGAAAATCAACAGTTTAAGAAGAAGAAAAGAGAAATTTTTTACTTTGGTGGCAAAGGAAGAAAAATGTCAAGACTATTTGTCTCAAAATACCAAATTTCTCAAACATAAGCAGAAACATAGAATTTTTTAAAGGGAGAGACTATTTTCCTCCAACTGCAGTTAATGATTCTAATCTTCCCATCTCTACCAAAGACAAAGCCATGACTTTTCCACCAAGGGGCCAGGCCTCCACCTCCAGTCTCACACAGATCAGCTGAACCATTCTCT
>NW_003852398.1:13609689-13618107 GCF_000181295.1 Otolemur garnettii | reverse complement strand
TAAATATGGCATGTGGGGTGGGTAATACTAACCACCGCTCAAAGTAGCAGAAATGGAAACTTAAAGAATTAGATTGTGAATGTTTTCAATAACTGTTTTTTGAGCTCCTGTTTCTCTTTTATGCCCCAAGAGAACTCTTATACTACTGTATCATGACCAGTATAGATCGAACACTCAACTTTATGCAATGGCCTTATAAAATGATACCTTTAATTCCTGCCATTTATCTGAGCTCCACACTTGTGATTCCAAATGTCTCTTAATTACTTCTTGTTGTATATCTGGCCCATAATTCAAACTAAACTGAACATCCTCTATGATATTTTCTTCCTTCACTAATTCCTATAGCTATCATCTCAGTAACTCTGACTTAACCTTCAGATTTTAGGGCTTCTCCCATCCCTTTCCACAAACAAACTCAGACTGTTGTCATCTAACTCCTTCCCTCAGAAATCTTCTCTCCACTTTCTATAAAAATAGGCTAACATTTCCATCAAGATCTTTGTGTTCTTTAAGAACAGTCTATGGTCACCTTATCTACCAACATTTTTAGCTATTACCTATCTTTTGCTATTGATTCTAATCAACTTACCGAATTTAGTGTCTTGTAATGATACCAGAATTATTCTTGAATGTCTGCCTATGTTTCTTTTCACTCAAAATAGTTTCCGCCAGTGAACTCAGTCATCACTATTTTTTCCCTGTATGCTCACAAAAATTAGTGTCCAATCTGCCAAATTCAACAGGTCAATGTTTTGGTATTGTCCATTTACTGTTTTCTGAAACTGTTTTCATTTTTTAGCTCCTAAAGTCAAGGTAAACATGGATAATGATGAATTCTATAAGCTTTCCCAAGTACTTTAGCCCAGAGATTAGACTCAAGCAATATAGGTGTTGAGGTTATTTCTGGAATAGGAATAAGAAGGGTTAGCCTACTAGCTAATTGTGGGATTTGGAAAACTCATTAAATCTCCTGGACCTTAAAATTTCTATCTACAAATATAGGAATATCAAAATGGAACAAAAATTCTCAGACTGAATCATTCACTTCCCAGCTTCGTGATGTACCTACTGAATCACTGTCATCTGCATGTAAGTAGAAAAACAATCATCTCCACATGTAAGTGGAAAAACAATTATCTCCTTAACCACACTTCACTTTCCATTTTTCTAATCCCCTTTATGGCAGGGCAGCTCAAAAAGGGTTTCTTATTCTTTCTGGATCCCATTTCTTTACTTTCATGTTTCACCTCAACCCTTCATGATTAGGCTTTTTGTTTCCCGTACACAAGTTATGTTTGTCAATGCAATAAGTTATATCCATCTTGCCAAATGTAATGATCAATTCTCAATTCTCTTTTTCCTGAACATATGTTAGCAATATTTAACACAGTTGGTCACTCTTTCTTTTTGGGGGGGAGGGGGGCAGAGCTAGGTTTGCACCTGCCAACTCCAGTAGACCAGCACCCTACTCACTGAGCCACAGGCGCCACCCTGGTCACTCTTTCTTAAAGCACATTCTTAACCTGGCTTCCAGGACACCACAGTGTCCTGAGTGTTTCTTCTACTGCACAAGCCTCTCTTTCTCGGTCTTTATCGGTCTCTTCTCTTCCTGATCTCTAAAAGTTGAAGTGTTCTAGGACTCAGTCTTCAGTTTATTTCTCTTTTGAATCTACCCTTACTCATTAGTCACCCATTTGACTTAAATATCATCTGTACATTTTCTTTTAAACATATATCCATTTGTAATCTTTTATTTCAGCTCTACATTTATATATGCTACTTAGTATTAAACATCACCACCAAGATCTAATAGGCATCTCACCTTTAACTGAGAGAAACACCTTTAACAAAAACCAAAAACCTTCCCCCATTAAAATTTCTAAATTTGCTCTTCCCGTATGCTTCTTCATCTCAGGAAGAGGCATCATTACTCACCCAATAGCTCAGGCCAAAAGCCTTGGAAACATTCTTGACTTTTCTCTTTTCTTCAATTCACACATCTAATCCATTAGTAAGTCCTACTGCTTAAACTTCTGAAATGTATCATGAATGCACTTTCTTCTCACCAATTCCATCAGCACAGCACTAGTAGAAGTCAGGATGATACTAGCTTAAAATTATCATTGCGCAAAACTATCACTGTGCCCACTTGGAGCAGGCATATAGCTGGATGAGAAAGTGAAATATTTATGAGATTCAGAAAGGCATTATCATCTATGGATACACTGTCAGTAGATAACTTTTAAAAGATTGGAAAAAAAAAGTTTTCTTTCCTTCAGTTGAATACAACTTGTGTGAGGGTATCAGGAAACTTGAAGAATAGAGGTCTAGCTATGTTTCAGCCCCTACTTGATCCTCAACCCACATGATTATACTCAATGGGCCTCAGTCAGAGCCATCATTATCTCTCACCTAGAACACCGTAATCACTTCCTAGTCACCTCTTCACTTCAAGTAGTGTCTCCTTGACCAAACATAAGTCAAGATTCTCTGACTCTCTTTTTGGTGAGGCTTCAACCTTGGTTTCTACTCTTGGCTCATTTCGTCCAGTTTTAGCTAAGAATCCTGTTGGGTTTTAAAATATTCCCGGTATCTGATCACTCTTAAAATCTTATCACCCTAGCCTGACTTTATTAACATTTCTGTCAATTCCATTTAACTAGAATTTCCTCTTTACCCTAATATTTCCTTTTAATGATTTTCCATCCACTGATCCCACCCCCATCCAACTGTTTGGCTACAGATTCTCACTTGTCTCTGTTATACTTGGAGTTGAACGTGCTTCATCACCCTGTAACAAAACCTCCATTGCAAAGGTCACTCCTGGAATAAAGTTTTCTTTACCATCTTCAACAAGTGTCATAAAATTTTTTTCTTTAACAAGCAGATCTTGGCACACCCCAACTCAAAGATCTCCAACGACTTCCCATCACATTCAGCATACAATGCAAACTTTGTACCATGGCAAACAGGGCCTTGCGTGGTCCCCTCCTTTCTCTTCCTTGACCTTACCTTTCCATATTGTCTGTCTTACCTACATATAACCACATGGCTTTGTTGCTATTTCTCTAGCACACAGAGCTTATCCTGCTTCAGACATTTGACATTATTACTCCTTCTAGGTATATTCATCTTCCCCAAGATCTTTGCATAATTACTTCTTCAATATATTCCAGTCCTCTTAAGAAAACTGTTCCCTGACTATCCCATCTAAAATAGAGCACACACATACATACATACTTTCCCTCTCTATGCCCTTACCCTGCTTTACTGTTTTCATATAACTTATCACAATCTGAAATATTTTACTGTTACTCATTTTTTATATTTTCATTTCTCTTAAAATTGCAAACTTCCTAAAGAGGATCATATCTATACGTTGTTTATTACCGTATCCTCCAAGGTCTAGAACCTCTGCTCTAGATAAGCAATAGTAGGTCATTATTTACGGAATAATCGTGATGTATGACACCATCTTTACTATTATTTGCCAATGCTATTTTATTTAAATTGATGCATTCATTACTTAAATGGTTATATTTTAAGTGAAAAACTTCAAAGGTAGCTGATTAACAGTAGCTTTTGCCACAAATAGAAGGAAATTCAAAAAATCGATATATTGAAAACAAAACAGTCCAGTGAGCTATATTATCTGCCTCTCACTTACATCTAGCCACATGGATTTCTTGCTGTTTCTCTAGCACAGAGTGCACATTCGAATTAGTTATATTATGGTTATTGTAGTCTAGTTAGCTAGATTCTGGTCAAAAACTCTGAGCTTCAGCCTCCCCCTTAAAAAAAAACTTAGAAGGTATTAGGGAGGTCATAAGGATCCTAGCATCACACTCAGATTTTTTCCTCTTGAGAAATCAGATTAATGAAGAGAAAACTTTTTAACTTATGAGGGTCAAAGTTATTGAATACATGTCACGTTACCACTTAAAAATCATCATGTGTCATTGGTAGTAGACCGCACATTATGATGGCCTGCACTAGATGTCTGCGCTCATGTCTCAGATTCCAGGATTCTATGAGGAATACAAAACAGCTTGCTCAAGTTCACACAACTGTTCAGAAGAAACTAAAGCTTAAGACCACATTTTCTGACCATAGCCCAGGGCTCTATCTACCAAATTAACCATCTCCCCATTTAGCATCAAAATATATACCACTATATTTCTACACACCTGCAAATTGGCTTTGGCCTTTGCTAAAGAGATTAGCTACTCCAAATCTTTGGCCATGAAATGTGCTTAAAGCTAACTCACAAGTTAAAATAAGGTCCAGGAGAATAACATTTCATAACCCTTAATACAAAGTCAATTACATGAAGGGGCTCTTTTTGTAATAGCTTATATCATTTGCATGTGTGCAATGAAGTTGATGCACAGTCAAAATGACAGAAACAGATGCTTCTGCCATCACTTAATAGGAAATATATTTTTCCATGCTGATGAACAGAAGGCTATCAATCAAAGAGGCTATAGGTGAAAAGGTTCTTACATTTTAGAATCCCCTGGGATAAAATATCACTATACTTTTTTCTAAATCAAAATGCATTTTGGGTTGGGTATGGTGGCTCCCATCTGTAATCCTAACACACTCTGAGAGACCAAGGTGTGTGAATTGCTTGAGCTCAGGCATGCAAGACTAAGACTCTGTCTTTACTAAAATAGAAAAACTAGCCAAGTGTAGAGGCAGGCACCTGTCGTCCCAGCTACTTGGAAGGCTGAGGCAAGAGAGTCACTTGAGCCCAGGAGTTTGAGGTTGCTGTGAACTATGATGATGCCACAGCACTCTAGCCTGGGCAACAGAGGTGAGACTCTGTCTCCAGAAACAAAAACAAAAAAATTGCATTTTGTTCATTCAAAAGCTAGACATTCCTAGACTAGGCTAGATTATAAACCTCATGGCTTAATGGTGGTTGACATTTTTACTCCTGTTGTTATGCCATAAGTATCTATCTTGAAAGCCTGAGCTTCTGACAGTCCTAGGCCCAGTAAACATCAGTCCACTACAAATGGTTATCATAACAATAAAGAGAATATTGAAAAATCAAGGTAGAACAATATACCTACATAAAACTTAGATAACCTAAAGTATCCAAAGATATTTAAGATGAAGACTA
Organism: Otolemur garnettii; assembly: GCF_000181295.1. Lineage (NCBI taxonomy): Eukaryota > Metazoa > Chordata > Mammalia > Primates > Galagidae > Otolemur > Otolemur garnettii. Next base: position 13,612,976 of record NW_003852398.1, on the reverse strand, counting down.
AATACTAAATCCACATTAGTATAATGGTGTTTCACATGTCCCTATTTACCAGGCTTTCCAGCTTTCATTTATTTATTCAACAGTTTAATTTATTCCATGTTGTTTGGAAACAACACGGTACTATGAGTATAGCAAGAAATTTGGTGCCATGTGCCTCTAGGATCATTTCTTGTCTCTTTCACTTATTAGTTCTATGGCCTTGGATTAGAAACCTAGCTTTTCTGAGGTTCAGTTTCCTCTCCTACAAAAAGAGTGAGAAAGCCTTTCAAGGCTGTTGTGGAACTGACAGAGTGAGTCCAGTATGGCGCTTGACAGCTATTCTGCAGTGACTAAATGCCAACCTCCTCACAAGCCCTCTTCCTTCCTGGCTATGTGCCGCTCTGCAGATGGCATGAACAGAAAGATGTGGGGTACAATCCTTCATGCAGGAGCTCACAGTGCTAAATAATTCAAACTGCTGCTGCCTCCCTGCTATACATGTGATCGCTCAGGCTGAAAGCTGAACGACAACTCCACATCCTCTCTTGTTTTGTTCCTTCTCATCCTTCAGAGCTCAGCTTAAATTTCACATCCAAAGAGAAGTCCATGCTGTCTAGCCCTAACACATACAGTTATGCTTGATTCTCGATTGCCTGTTTATTTCTTTCACAGTACTTCTATCTATGTAATCATCTAGCGTGCGTATGAATGTCTGTGTCTAGTACCACATATGCTTCCACCCCTAGACTGCAAGGGGGCTGGGAACACATTCTCTTGTTACTTATATCCCTAGTTTCTAGAGTAATTCCCAGCACTTAGCAAACACTCAAAAATATTTGTTCTTTGTTCAATATATGACTAGAGATAGGTCATTGAACAATATTTTGTTCACTTTTTTTTTTATTGAATGGCAACTATGTACATTAATGCACTTCTAGGGTACAGTGTGGGGTTTTTACATGCAATCCGAAATACTTCCATCACACTTTTAAACTATTCTAAAGTGAGAAACAAATATAAAACACCACGTTTTAAAAAATAATTATTCAATTATAATTGAGACAAGAGCATCAAATATATATACATATAATATGCTAAGGGTATTTATTTCTGAAGGAGGAAATATCTGTCATTTGTTGAGTACTATAATCAAAAAATTGTCAAAGAATTGTGAACAAAGGTGGTAAAGAGAAAGAATTGTCCTACCTAAACAAGGAAGGGAAACCTGAGATTTTATGGACTAGCTGACATTTTAATGTAGGACTTGAAGTAAAAGCACGATATTGACAGGAACTGCAGAAGTAAGAGAGAATTCGTGATAGAGACCTTACGGTAAACACTCTCACATCTTCCACCGAGCATGTGTCAAATGGTGCAAAGAAATCTCAATAGGGCAAAAGGGAAAAAAAAAAGATTAAAATGATGACAAAATGAACTTCAGGTTTAGCTCTGCTGTGTTGAAAGTTTGAAAGTCATCATATCCCTCCCTCAGAAAACAGCTAGACAAATAGACAAACTGAAAAATCAACAACTTTTCTCGGATTCATCAGGGAACTGAGTGTGCAGGGTAAACTGACATCTCGAAATCTGAAGAGAAAGTTTCATCCAAAGAGACAAAGCCAAGGTCTGTTTGCCTAAACCAGCAGGTCTCAACCTGTTGGTCATGACCCGTTTGGGGGTTGAAGGACCCTTTCACATGGGGTCACCTAAGACCATTCTGCATATCAGATATTTACATTACGATTCATAACAGTAGCAAAATGACAGAAAGTAGCAAAGAAAATAATTTTATGGTTGGGGGTCACCACAACATGAGCAACTGTATTAAAAGGTCACAGCATTAGGAAGGTTGGGAACCACTATAGACAGAAGATGATGAAGTCATAAACTTAAATGGTATATTATTTTCTAGCGTCCCTGTAACAAATCACCACAAACCGAGTAGTTTAAGCCATAGAAATATATTCTCGCATAGTTCTTGAAGCTAACACGCCCAAATCAAGGCACAGGCAAGGCCATTCTCTCTCTTCAGGGAACCTTCCTTACCTCTTTCTACCCTCTATAGTTGCTGACAATCTTTAGCATTCTGTGGCTTATGACTCTATCACTCCAGTTTCTTCCTTTGCCTTCACCGGCTGTCTCCCCTTTGTGTGTTTCTATGTCTTTCTTCTGTGTGTTTCATCTCTGGGCAATACAGATAAGCTGAGATTTTTCCGAATCATTAAGTTCTGGCTCCATCTTGCTTAACCAGCTCCTTCCTCAATTTCTCTCTTTCCTCTCACATTTTACTATAATCATAAATCCCGCTTCTTTCTCTTAAAAGACACAAGTTATTGGATTTATAGCCATTAATTCAGTATAAGCTCATTCTAACTTAATTACAGCTGCAGAAATCTTATTTCCAAATAAGGTCTCAATCACAAAGACAAAGCGTTGAGACTGGACAGAGCTGAGGCGAGCTGCAGAGAGCTGAGCTACTACATGTGGGAATAGCTAGATAAAACAACGGACCAAAGTAGAAGTAACAGCCACACCTTTAGTCACTGACTGCCATAGTATAGCAGTAGCCTAAATCAGAGAAACTACTGACTCCTCTCCATTCTATTTGGAGGGTCAGGTGGATCAGCACTTATACAGGGGGTTTCCTCACTCCTGAGGAAGCCCCAGCAAAAGGTTCCTGCAATGTTGTGGAGTTGGGAGTAAAGGAAATCAGACCACTTTACCCCAAATTAAAGTTAGTGTGACTTTAGTAATTTTTAATATTGTTTTTTTGATAAAATAAAACCATCTTCAAAATTTATTTTAGACTTTTTTCCTGAACATATTGATCAGACAAGTTTATATTTTCTTAGCTTAATGGCTTAATGTCATGAAACTATTACTTCTGTAATGCCTTCAAAACTTGCTTAATTTGCCTGTTAAGCCTAAAACGGTTGATTGGGGAACTTCTCCAGAGCCTTATGCACTTATTGTGAGCTTGTCTTTAGTTTGGAGCCTTTAGAATTTGATGAGTAGGAAAAAAGCAACAGTGTGGCACAGCTCCCGCTCCCCTTTCCCCTTCACTGAGTGAGAGGTGTCTATGGGGCACCGGCTACTGCCACTACCACTGCCGCCAATTGCTGTCTCCATGGCGAGGAGGAGAAGTGTGAGCCCAATGACACAAGTACATAAATAAAAGACAAAGTATTTTAAGAAAGAAATCTTTGGCTCGGTGCCTGTGGCTCAAGCGGCTAAGGTGCCAGCCACATACACCTAAGGTGGTGGGTTCGAATCCCCAGCCCGGGCCGCCAAACAACAATGATGGCTGC
>NW_003852398.1:13597505-13609530 GCF_000181295.1 Otolemur garnettii | reverse complement strand
AAAAAAAAAAGAAAGAAATCTTCAAGTGTAACATTTTGATGCTTGGCATCTAGGCTCCCTTGTGCCCTCACTACACCAGCAGCAACTGTAAATCATAGCCAAAGAATCTGAAGTTTGGGCTGGCAACCTGGATGAAGAGATGAAGAAAATTCATCAAGTTATTTGAAAATATAATTACATTGCTATGGACACCGAGTTTCCAGGTGTGGTTGCAAGACCCATTGGAGAAATCAGGAGCAATGCTGACTATCAGTACCCACTATTGCAATGTAATGTAGACTTGTTAAACATAATTCTGCTGGGGCTGACATTTGTGAATGAGTAAGAATCCCCTCCAGGAAGTTCAACTTGGCAATTTTACATTTAATTTGATGGAGGACATGTATGCTCAGGACTCCATAGAACTACTAACAACATCTGGTATCCAGTTTAAGAAACACGAGGAGGAAGGAATTGAGATCCAGTACTTTGCAGAACTTATGACTTCAGGAGTGGTCCTCTGAGAAGGAGTCAAATGGTTGTCATTTCATAGTGGTTATGACTTTGGCTTTTTAATCAAAATCCTGACCAACTCTAACTTGCCCAAAGATGATCTTGACTTCTTTGAGATCCTTCGATTATTTTTCCCTGTCATTTAGGATGCGAAGTACCTCCTGAACAGCTGCAAAAATCTTAAAGGTGGATTACAAGAAGTTGGTGAACAGTTAGAGCTGGAACAGATAGGACAACATCCGGCAGGGTCTGTGCTCACAGGAATGGCCTTTTTCAAAATGAGAGAAATGTTCTTTGAAGATCATATTGATGATGCCAAATACTGTGGTCATTTGTATGGCCTTGGTTCTGGTTCATCCCATGTACAGAGTGGCACAGGGAAGGCATGTGAAGAGGAAGCCAACCAGCAGTCATGACGTGAAATAGTCCTTCTGTTCTTATTTTATTTGAGCTACACACATACTCGTGTACAGGTTTTATCTCGGGTTGAATCCTTGAACAGTAGACAGCACTTTTTTTTCCTTTTTATTGCCCATTTTATTTTCTGCCTTTCATTACCAAGTATGACCATTCCTACCTCAGATCTTAATAAGTAGAAATATATTCAGGTTAAATTTGACCTTAATTTAATATACTTGTTAGCGTAACACAGTGGGGAAAGCTCTATCATATTGACTACTTTGATAAACTTTACCTACCTGAGCTTGGTTTATTTTTCCCTTTTCCTAATTAACTAGCACCGACTGTAATTTATTTCCCTGTTTCACGTCTCTCCCTTCCATTCTCCAGGAGTTTTAGCTATTCGAGATTGTGGACCATCAATTTTACACTTTAGAGAGTGATTCTGACTCAAATCCTCTGTTTTATCAGAAATTTTGGTTTTCCTTGCTCTTATAGCTGGAGAAATGACCATCTGCCAACTTTATACAGTATTTACTGCTTTTTGACCCACAGACTATAGCATATTCACTGTGCACACTCAGCAAGACTAACAAAAACAAAGACAAGAAACTACTGAGAAGCTTAGTAACTGCTGTTTCTGTACCTGGTGTTCTGTACCTCTGCCCAAGCACATCCAGTGTCTGTCGGTTTCTAACTGGCATGTGTAGGCTGCTCTGTGACTGAAGAATTTTCAAACCAGCTTTACACCCTTCAGGAAGAATCCCTTGTGACTGGATGTTTATATCTGCCAGGAAACTGTACTTGAGATGTTGAAGCTACAGTTATTTTATGATAGCACACTTCCCTTAACTGCTTCTTTTATCCCATCACTGTTTACTCTTGCTTTTTATTTTATAGCCATACTTATGATGCTCTTGATTTGTTGATTATACAAATCAATTTTATTAAAATCCAAAGATAACCAAGCTTTAGGTATATTTTGTAGCAAATTAAATTAGAAGACAAAAATTTGTGCTTTCATAGTTGCTACATAGATAAATAAAGATTGGTGCAAAACAACAAAATACAAAATATATATATTCATATATATAGATCTTATTAAAATTACCTGAGGAGTATATTGCTTATTTTTTGTGTGTATATCTTTGCAATCTATTTTATATGTATTGATAAAAGAGACTGTGAAATATTTAGCCAGGCAGAATACGTGACCAGATCAGAGCATGTATAGGAAGACTTTTTGGTAATTATTAACTCTGCCCCCAAATGATGGACTGCAGGTTATCATGCATGTCACCTACACTTCAATCAGTAATATTAGTAACTCTCTAAATGTTAGGCATATTGGTTTGTTTCCCTTGTATATTCTTTGTTCACCAAATAATACTGTAAGTGGGTAGTCCTTTTTAAACAAAACATTATTTGTAAAACAGAGGGTATCATTTGTTTTTAAAGCTTTTGTAAATAAAGGCTTCAGAAATTTTTTCTTATTAAAAAAATAATAATAATTTGAGGAGTAGACAAGTGACCATGATAAGGCCCCAGAACAACATTCAAGCACCCCTCATTCTCCCCACCACTGCTGTGTCGATTTACTTACTTCCTAGGTTTTTCACTAAAAATACGTGCCTCTAGGATTTTACTCCATATAATTAAAACTGCTAGATAGAGAAGAACAATTCTATACACAAAGTGTAAAAGGAAAGTAGGATGTGTTTAGGGGTGTGACAGAGTGCAGTTTTAGTTAAAAGGGAAATAATTTTACCTAGTTTGGAGGTTTTAAGAATTGTTTTAAGGGGTGGCACCTATGGCTCAAAGGAGTAGGGTGCCAGCCCCATATGCCAGAGGTGGTGGGTTCAAACCCAGCCCTGGCAAAAAAAAAAAAAAAAAAAAAACAAGGAATTGTTTTAAATTGAAGAAATTACAAAAAAAAAAAAAAAAAGATGATGTTTAAAACTAAACATCATCTATTAGTCATCTCGCAATAGTGATTGTCCCTCTGCATGAATACAAAATCCAACAACTGTCTCCGCAAGCAATCATCTTTAGAAAAACCAAAAACAAGATAAGCAACACACTACCTGGTTTAAACACTGTATGAAGAAAAGAGACATTGAAGAGGGCAAAAAAGACAATCTTGCATTTCCTACACCAGTCCTCCCTCATCCTCCCTTAGAGTCTTATCAGCATAGAGCACAAAGAGAGTATGTAAGCCCAGAGGAGGGAGAGTGATGTGCCTGTGAGATTTTACATTGAAACTTAGAATACTATAGGAACACTCCTACACTGCTGGTGGGAATGTAAACTAATACATTCCTTTTGGAAAGACATCTGGAGAACACTTAGAGAACTAAAAATAGACCTGCCATTCAACCCTGCAATTCCTTTATTAGATATATTCCCAGACGACCAAAAATCGCATTACAACAAAGATATTTGTATCAGAATGTTTATCGCAGCCCAATTCGTAATTGCCAGGTTATGGAAGAAGCCCAAGTGCCCATCGATCCACGAATGGATCAACAAACTGTGGTATATGTACACCATGGAATACTATGCAGCCATAAAGAAAGATAGAGACTTTACGTCCTTCATGTTCACATGGATGGAGCTGGAAAATGTTCTTCTGAGCAAAGTATCATAAGAATGGAAGAAAAAGTATCCAATGTACACACCCCTATTATGCAACTAATTTATACCTTTTATATGTAAGCTATAACCTAATAACAGCCTAAGAATACGGGGAGGGAGAAGGGAGGGGGAATGGGTGGAGGGAGGGGGATTGGAGGGATCACTTCTGAGGTTTATCTTACAAGGGTACACGTGAATCTTTCAAAGAGCAGAATGTGAACACTTTAAAATAATAACTAAGAAAATGACACAAAGGCTATGTTAACCAGTTTGATGGAAGTGTTTTGGATTGTGTGCAAAAACCCCACACTGTAACCCAGAAGTGCATTAATGTACATAGTTACCATTCAATAAAAAAAAAAAAGAAAGAAAGAAACTTAGACTACTTGGTCCTCCTGGCACAGAAGAACACAGCATATGGCAGAATTCAGGTGATGACCACAATGGCAGTATTAAGACTGGCCTGGCTACAGGGAAATCCTTCACCTAAAGAGAGTAACATGACATAGTCAAAGTGCTGAAGGAAAAGAAACTTAACTTTAGAATATTTATATTTTGCTAAAATATTCTGAAAACATGGAGAAATATTTTTTCAGACAAAGAAAAAAAAAACCTGAAGGATTTTCATCAAACCAAGACCTGTCCTACAAGATATGCTAGAAGGAGTTCTTTAGTATAAAAGTAAAGAACATTAACGAACAATAAGGAATCATATAAAGATATCAGAGTCACCAGTAACAGTAAATAAACAAATACAGACAACTCTGTAATTTTAGTGTATAAACTAATTATACCCAGCATAGGAAAACTAAAAGACAACACCTATCAGAAATAACCACAGAATGTTCCAAAGATCTCCCATAAAGTTGCCACACATAGGGGAAATGGGAAATTATAGCTAAATGCATCTTTATTTAGAAAATATTAATTACAAAATTTTACTAAACACTTCTAAACACTTAAATATTCTCCATGTTGGCTACCTCGTTTTTCTGGGGGTTTTTGTTTTTGTTTTTGTTTTTTAAGACAGAGTCTGACTCAGTTGTTCTGGGTTGAGTGCCATGATGTCATCATAGCTCATAGCAACCTCAAACTCTTGGACTCAAGTAATCCTCTTGTCTCAGCCTCACAAGTAGCTGGGACAACAGGCACCATCCACAACATCTGGCTAATTTTTCTATTTTTAGTAGAGATGGGTCTCAACATCACTCGGGCTGGTCTTGAATTCCTGAACTCAAGCAATCTGCCTGTCTTGGCCTCCCATAGTGGTAGGATGGCAAGCGTGAGTCACCATGCCCACCTGGTGACTACTTTTTAAAATTTTGTGATGAATATTTTGTAAATAAAGGTACACTGAACTATTATTTCCCATTTAACCTAAGTATAGTGAGTTTATGGGTAACCTTTGGGACACCCTGTAGAACAACTTTTTAAGAGATAGGTAAACTCTATCTTTTAAACTTTTTTTCCTTCTATATGGATGGGAAAAAGTTTAAAAATGGGAAAGCACTGGAGTTACAGTGTAGAATTTATGTAAGATTTCTCTTTGCTGGTTTGTAAGCAGAACTGTCATACAATTAATGTAATCGGTTATAAAATGTTTTTCCAAGGTTCATGGCAACTACAAATTAAAAATTCTACAACAGATACACAAAAAATAAAAAGCAAGAAATAAAAACACTACCACAGAAAGTGACTTTTAACAAAGAAAGACAAGAATGAAGAAAGAAAGACAGGACCACAAAGCAACCAAAAATCAAAAAACAACATGACAGTAGTTAAGTCCTTATCTATCAATAATAACACTGAATGTTAATGGACTAAACTCTTCGATCAAAATGTACAGAATGGCTAGGAGCTTACTGAGAATTTTTTGTCTATATTCATTAGCGAAATTGATCTGAAGCTTTGTTTTTGGTTGGGTCTTTTCCTAGTTTTGGTATCAGGGTGATGTTTGCTTCATAGAATGTTTTGGGGAAGATTCCTTCCTTCTCAATTTTTTGAAACAGTTTCTATGTATGGGTATAAGCTCTTCTTTGAAGGTTTGACAGAATTCTGGTGTGAAGCCATATATATCCAGAGAAGAATCCCTAGTCAATAAATGGTGCTGAGAGAACTGGATAACCACATGTAAAAGATTGAAACTGGACCAGCACCCTTCTCCACTCACTAAAATTGATTCAAGATGGATAAAAGATCTAAATCTAAAGTATGAAACAATAAAAATCCTCAAAGAAAGTGTGGTAAAGACACTTGAAGGTATTTGCCTGGGGAAAGACTTTATGAAGAAGACTCCAGTGCCAATTGTTACAACAAAAATAAACAAATTAAACTTTATTAAACTGAACTTTATTAAACTGAAAAGCATCTTTATTTTACTTTATTAAACTGAAAAGCATCTGTACAACTAAAGAGACCAGAACCAAAGCAAAGAGACAGCCATTGGAAAGGGAAAAGATATTTGCATATTATCAATTGCACAAAACACTGATAACTAGAATCTATGAAGAATTCAAATTAAGCAACAAAAAAAAGAGCCAACAATCCCTTATATCAATGGGGAAGTGAGATGGATAGAACCTTCTCTAAAGAAGATAGACAAATGGCTAACAAGCATATGACAAATGCTCATTGTTCAATTATCAGAGAAATACAAATCAAAACAACCCTGAGATATCACCTAACCCCAGTGAGAATGGCCCACATCACAAAGTCTCAAAGCTGCAGATGCTGGCGTGGATGTGGAGAAAAGGGAACACTACTGATGGAACTGCAAACTAATACCATTCTTTTGGAAGGAAGTATGGAGAATCCTCAAATAACTCAAACTAGACCTTTAATTTGATCCCATTACTGGGCATCTACCCAGAAGGAAAAAAAATCATTTTATCATAAGGACATTTGCACTAGACTATTAATTGCAGCTCAATTTATAATTGCCAAATTGTGGAAACAACCTCAATGCTCACCAATCCAGGAATGGATTAACAAGCTGTAGTATATGTATACCATGGAATACTATTCAGCCACTAAAAAAGATGGTGTCTTTACATCTTTGGTATTAAGCTGTATGGAAGTGGAACACACTCTTCTTAGTAAAGCATCACAAGAACGAAGAAGCAAGAATCCAGTGTACTCAATTCTGATATGAGGACAATTGATACTAGTTAAGGCAAGGGGTCAGGGAATACGAGAGAGGAGTGAGGGAAAGAGGGAGGGGATGAGGGATCACAGTGTGTGACACTCCTGTTGGGGTAGGACACAATTGTAAGAGGAACTTTGCCTAAAAAATGCAAGCAGTGTAACCTGGTGCTTTGTACCCTCAATGAATACTCAACAATAAAAAAAAAATGCACAGAGTGGCTGAATAGACTAAAAAATGAGTCAATGCCATGTTGTCTGCACAAAACACACTTCAGCTATAAAGACACACATGGACTATAAATCAAGTGATGGAAAAAGACATTCTATGCAAATGAAAACCAAAAATCAGCAGGAATAGCTGTAGTTCTATCAGATATAATAGATTTCAAAACAAAAACTGTAGAAAAAGACAAGGAATCTCATTATATAATGATAAAGAGGCCAATTCAAAAGAGAAGATAATAATTATAAATTCTATGCATATATGCACCCCACAAAGGCACACACAGATCTATAAAGCACATACTGTCAGAACTAAAGACAGAGATTGATCCCAATACAATAATCACTGGAGACCTCAACAGGAAAGGATTGTGTGTAGTGGTCTTAGAACAGGTGCAGGAAGCAATAGAACTGCCACCTGGGACTTCAGCCCAGAAAGCTGAACTGACTGCTTTACCCAGAGCTCTTCAGTTATCCAGAGAGGAAAAGGTAAGCATTCATATGAACTCTAAATATGCTTTTATGGTTGGGCCTGCTCACAGTGCCACTTAAAAGGAAATGGAGGAGGGTGGTGCCTGTGGCTCAAGGAGTAGGGCACTGGTCCCGTATGCCAGAGGTGGCAGGTTCAAACCCAGCCCCGGCCAAAAACTGCAAAAAGAAAAGAAAAAAGGAAATGGGACTCCTGATGGAATGAAATGGGATATTAAATATGCCACTGTAATACCTGTTTGATACAGGATGTAGCTGAGTTCAATCAGGTGGCCATCACACACTTTCTTGGTTGTCAGAAAGGGTATATTTATGTTACAAAGGTAATCTGGCTGCTGACGGGGCCATTAAAAGTGATCTGTTCCTTAGAACCTTGATAACCCCATTGGATTTAGGTCACTACATAGCCCAGTACACAGATAAAGATGAAAAAAGAGCTAAAGACTGGGGCTTTGACACTTGGGATGGCACAGCTAAATGGAGACAGAACTTTCAAGTACATATTCTTCTATCACCAGGCATCCTCAAACTATGGCCCGTGGGCCACATGCAGCCCACCTAGGACATTTATCCAGCCTGCCAGGTGTTTTTGGCGCCATCTGTCCTGCTTAGCAGCCAACTCGTCCCAGGGTCTGCAATCCAGCCCTCCAATGGTCTGAAGGACAGTGAACTGGTCCCCTGTTTAAAAAGTCTGAGGCCCCCTGAATCTATCCCAACCCTTGGTTGAGCCTCTTATGAGGCACTGACATAAATACACATGTTACAGGCCTGATGCTTGAATAAATTTGATGGAACCTCATTTAAGAGGATACTGAGTACAACAAACTAGACGGCAAGTAACTCAGGGCTGCCCTGCTACTGGGTTAGGCTCAGGGCAAAATTATAGGGGGTAGAAATCATCTTGTGTTGAGTCAGTTCTCCCATTGAACTCAAAATTCCAGTTGAGTTCATTTCTTGGTCTGGGCCACTGCTCTGGGTGGGTGAGCCAATCCAGTGAAATGCAGGGTCTGGAAGATATCTCAGAAACTACTTTAGGTTTTCAAAAAATGATATTATCTACCAAGAAAGTTAAAAAGCTTTATGACCACCAGTTATAAGATTCTGGAGTAGAAACTGTAGAGAAGCAAACAGGACAACAAAATTTAACTATTATCCTTCTTTTAGGTTGGCCCTTACCACAGTTCTCATCTTGCCCCCCTTTCCTGATTTTTAAAGGGAAGTTTCAGGAACATAAACTCAGCCCACTCTTGATGGTAATTTGACAAACTGCTGAAAACTGAGTGTGCTCTATTGTGTGAGTGAGAAATGTCTGGAGATACAGACATAAAGGAACACGATGCTTGGAAGATAAATCCAGGAATCCCATCAGTTGTTCACAGTGATCTTAAAAAAAATAATAAATTAAAAAATAAATCCCCTGTTGTTGCTGTCAGGAGAGAAAGAAAGAGTATCAGTGTGATCCACACCCAGAGCCTTCTTTATAAAAAAAGTCCTTACCTCTAGAGAAAAAGTCATTGCCAAAGCCCCTTCAGTCTTCCCGTCTCTTCTAAGGTCTAAGGGAGGATGGGAAGGATATCGTAACCAACAGAGAACAGATTTCAAATAAACCGGGAAATAAACTGTGAATACTGCAGTCGGGCAAAAGAATAAAAAGGAAGATAAAAGCCCTACCACTAAAGGAATATTTGTGAAGGTTATAGCCCCGTGACACAGGAGACTAAAGAGTGAAATTTAATTAGGTATTATAGAATGCTCCCCTCTCCACATCTTACCACCTCACAAAAAGGGTTTCAGTATGATAACCAGGGATTATAGTTGACAGAGTGACAAGACAGACCGCCTCTGAAGAGGAGTTCCCCAGGAAGCCCAAAGTCAAGGGAGGAGACAAAATAAAGACCCAGGGGCACTTCCAGTCTCCGACACCTGCAGCTACACTGACATTAAATAAAACCCAACTTCTAGCCACATTTCCATAACTCCTCATAGTAATGACCTATTTATCTCAATTTTTTTAATATACCATTAAGAGTCACGTGCTTATCTTGATTTCTATTTCCTGACACAATATGACAACCACACCTAAAATTAGAGTGAACAAAAATGAAGCACAGTCTAAAGACACAAAGCAATCATCTCGACTAGACTCAGATATGACACAACTGTTGGAATTTTCAGACAAAAAATATAAAATAACTGTAATACATTAAGGGCTTTTTTTTTTTTTTTTGGAGACACAGTCTTACTTTCACCCTGGTAGAGTGCTGTGGCCTCATATCTTATAGCAACCTCAAATTACTAGGCTCAAGGGCTCCTCTTATCTCAACCTCCCAAGTAGCTGGGACTAGAGGCTCCCACACAATACCCTGCTATTTTTGGAGATAGGGTCTTGCACTTGGTCAGGCTGATCTTGAACTCCTGAACTCAAGCAATCAACCCACCTCAGCCTCTAAGAGTGCTGGGACTACAGACATGAGCCACCACACCCAGCAGCATTAAGGGCTTAATACAAACATATAGCATATGTAACGTGAGTCGTGTGAGCATAGAGAAGAAAACTCCAGTAAAAAATAAAAAGGAAATGCCAGAAATTAGTAGTAGAAATGGAGAATGCCTTTGATGGACTCGATGAATCAATGAGCTTGAATGTAGGTCAATCACAGGCAGAACTGCAAAGAGGAGGAAAAAAAAAAACCAGAATATCCAGAACTGAGGGACAATTACAAAGGCATAACATACCCATAATTGGAGTATCAGAAGGAGAAGAAAGAGACAACAGAACAGAAGAGATATTTGAAATGATAATAGCAAACAACTTTCTAAAACTAGTGACAGATACAAAACCTTATATCCAGGAATCTCAGGGAGCAATTACCAGCATAAACACCAAAAGAAAACAAAATTCCGCACCTATACATGTCACATTCAAACTGCAAAAAAGCAGAGACAAATAAAAACCTTGGAAGAAGTCACAGGGGAAAAATCATCCTACCTACAGAAGTAACAAGAATAAGAATTATAGGGCGGCACCTGTGGCTCAAAGGAGTAGGGCACCAGCCCCATATGCCAGTGGTGGTGGGTTCAAACCCACCCCTGGCCAAAAACTGTAAAAAAAAAAAAAAAAAAAAAAAAAGGAATAAGACTTATAGCTGATTTCTCACTGGAAATCACTCAAGCAAAAAGAGAGTGAAATGAAATGTTTGAAGTGTTAGAGGAAAAGACCCATAAAGGGTTTGTATCCAAAATATACAAAAAGCTACTAAAACTCACCAAAAAGAAAATAAAAGCACCAAATTTTAAAAGAAAGTGGTCTGAATATATGCCTCACCAAGGAAGATGTGCAGGTGGCTAATAAGTATATGAGAAGATATTTAACGTCATTTATCATCAGGGAAGCACAAATTAAAAGAACAGAGATGTACCAGTACACACCTGTTAGAATAACCAAAATCTAAAAACTCAACAATATCAATCACACAGCAAGAATTATGTCATGGCTCGTGAGAATGCAAAATTGTTAGTCACTTTGAAAGACAGTGTTGCCTCTTTATAAATGCTAAAGATAGTCAAGCAACAAAATAAAGCCAGCACATTTCTATTTATTCAACTGATTTGAAAACCAACTGTCTATACACCAAAACTAGCACAGAGTTGTATAGAGAAAATTTATTCATTAATTGTCCAAGTAACTCTTTTGCCCTTCAACAGGTGAATAAAATAAGCAAATTGTGCATGGTATTCTATACAATAGAATATTGTTGAACAATAAAAAAATGAGCTATCAAGCCTTGAAAAGACAGATCTTAAATGCACACTTTTAACTCAAAGAAGACAGTTTGAAAAGGCTACATATGGAATGATTCCAACTAAATTGCATTCCGGAAAAGACAAAATGATAGAGACAGTAAAAAAAAGATCAGTAGTTTAAAAATACATATCAGTGACTGCCAGGGATTTGGCATGGTAGACATAATGGTAGATACATGACTCGATGCATTTGTCAAAACCTGTAGAACTTTGTAGCACCAAGTATGAAACTTAATGTGTGCATACTTAAAAAAAAATAATTTAGGAGGTCAGCGATTGCAGGATGGAATGCCATACAGGTATGTGGGAAATAAAGAATCCAGCAATAATATGCAGATAGTCTCTGACTTAAAACTGTTCAACTTAATTATTTTTCATCTCTAAAATGATATGAAGGTGACACACATTTAGTAAAGACCATAGTTTGAGTAGCCATACAAACATTCAATTTTCCACTATCTGTATAGTACTCAAAAAATTACATGGAATATTAAACACCTTATTATAAAATAGACTTTGTGGTAGATATTTTTACCCAACTGTAAGCTAATGTAAGTATTCTGAGCATGTTTGAGGTAGGGTAGGCTAAGCTATGATGTTCAGTAGGTTAAGAGTACTAACTGCATCTTCAACTTACAATATGTCCAACTTATAATGGGCTTATCAAGACATAACTCCATCATAAGTAGAGGAACATCTATAAATGTATGAAACAGTATCACTGAAGGAGTTTGGGAAAGATGCTCATTTAAGCAACTTCAAAAATGAGTAGAATTTGGAAAACTAAAGGTAAAGGGAATCTCACATAAGCACTGTGCTTCAGTTAATAAAGTAGCACCCA
>NW_003852398.1:13594569-13597195 GCF_000181295.1 Otolemur garnettii | reverse complement strand
TCTTCAGTGAAAGGAATGAGGACTTCTTAGAGAAAAGGCTGACATTCTGGAATGTTTGTGGGAAATATACAAAATAATCCCAGAGCATTTTGCTCTATTAGAAAGCAAGCAAAAGCTCACATACACAAACACACACACTCACACAAACACACACACACATACACAACTACATTAATTGTCAAAGAAACACAGAAACCAACTAAATGATTACCCAATGACCAAAGATAATTTGAGTAACAATAGAAATAGAAACAAGAGAAAAATAGAAATATTGGGTTATAACCCAAAGTATAAAATACACATCCATCAGTCAATATTGATATTAACAAATGACTGAATGGGGGAGAATATGCAAATCTTCTGTTTAGAAGAATTCCCAACAGTGTAGACAATGCCCCTCAAGAAATGGAGCACGGGGCAGTGCCTGTGGCTCAAAAGGGTAGGGCGCTAGTCTCATATGCCAGAGCTAGCAGGTTCAAAACCCAGCTCCGGCCAAAAATCTGCACAAAAAAAGAAAAGAAATGGAGCATAATTCTGCAATCCTAAAGTTCTCAGAGTGACTTTCTCCCAAGAAGTAGAGTATGAAAACGAGGGAAAGAATAAATTTATAGTGGAGAAACCTTACAAACACTACTGCTGCCAGGTGAACGAGGCAGCTATCAACAGTGACGGTTCATGTTGCCAGTGTGTTTTCCTGATAGAGCATGATGGGAATCTCACTTTACCTCTTGTGCTCCCAACAGGAACATGTTACTCTGGTCTCATCATGAGAAAAATATCAAATAAATCCCACAGAGGGACATTATACAAATTACTTGACCCATGTTCCTCAAAACTGTCAAAGACAATAGAAACAAAGAAACTTGACAAACTTTAATAAAGTTCAACATCACAACTAATGTGGATCCTGAAAGACAATAGGTGAAAACAAATTATATCTGAATAAAATATGGGCTTTTGTCAATAATTTGTCAACATTGATTCATGAATTGTAACTAACATGTGATACTAACGTTAGATATTAATAGCAAGAGAAGCTAAGTGCATATATGGTACATGGGAGCTCTCTGTACTATCTTCACAATTTTTCTATAAATCTAAAATTATTCTAAAGAAAAAATTTTATTTAAAAATAATTAAATATTTTGGTCACTACGCATGAATAATCTTTTTTTGTATTTCAAAATATTAAGGGAGTACAAATGGTTTTGTTACATGGATAGCTTTTATAATGCTTGAGTTGGGGATGAGCAACATCATGTATCATAAAAATCCTTTCAGCTGCAGCTTTCAAATAAGTGTGGAAGAAAACGACAAGTAAAACTCATATAAAGATTGCAATACTTACTAAAGCAATTACTCCTCAAGAACACACTTTTCCCATCATCCTTTCATGCACAAAAATGTTCCACCATACTCTGGAGAGCCAGAGAAAGACTTCATCTTGGCAAGTAAGGTTAAAGAGAGAACAGTGTTCACAAATTTAAGTCATAAATGTGCACACTTCTATTTTTACGCCAGGAAGTCACCATTTTTGTTCTAATGCTTTTGGTTGTCCACCCACCAGTCATTATACTTGTTTTCTCATCTGCTGGCAGAGACTGCCTTGCACAGTAAAGGCTGGAAGCAACAGATACTGGCTTAGACATCTTTGAAGTTCAGATTTGGACGTGAAATGCAATCTTACTCATATGAGGTAAATTCTGCTAAATGGTTCTGGGAATAAGCCTCCTTCTGAATTATAAGAGATGTATAAGAAAAATATTCCTGTCCTTCCTTCATATACACATCACAGACATTTTAATAATTGCATGAGAACATAAGGCCTGGAGATACAACCACCATGTAGGAAACACGATTGGGCAATTCTACTAGTGAAAGTCAAACCACCAAGAATGGTGGCATTCTTGACTAAAAGATATAAAAGGAATTGCCTTTGATGGCATCATTAGCTACCAAATTAGCTACTCCTAAAATCTGCCCCCAGACCTAGACTTCTTATTAAATAATAAATATCCTTATGGTTTCAGATTCTTTTAGCTGTGTCTTACCTTAAAGTTGAGATCACCATAAGTGTTATATATATAATTATGCTGTTCCTTCAATGTGCTCTTCCCCTCTTCAAGTTATAATTGTCTATCTGAACCTGACCTATATATTAAAGCCCAATGACATTTTCAACACCTGACAACCTCATTTCAAGAGAAGATAGCCCTGCTCCAGTTTGTTAACCTTTACTGTCTACAGCAGTGGTTCAAAGCTCACTTCCCATCAGAATCACAATGACATGTGATATTATTCTATATACAGTAAGAAGGAAAGGGTGCTCCAAGAAGAAAAATCATGAAAAGCCCTGGAACAAGAGCCTAAGGCAGATGTTTAAGGAACAGCAAGGAGGCCAATATGACTGGGAAGTGACAAGGACATGAGTAGGGAATGAGAATAAAGAACTAGTGATCTTGAAAGACTAATAAGCCAGCTTGGCGCCTGTGGCTCAGGTGGCTAAGGCGCCAGCCACATACACCCAAGGTGGCGGGTTCGAATCCAGCCCGGGCCCACCAAACAACAATGACAGCTGCAACCAAAAAAAATAGCTGGGTGTTGTGGTGGGCGCCTGTGGTCCCAG
>NW_003852398.1:13586393-13593737 GCF_000181295.1 Otolemur garnettii | reverse complement strand
AACTTTTTCATGTTGGAAGGCCACATTAATTTAGCTGGAATCAAATAAGGCCACATTCAAGACACTCCAATGAGATATGCTTAAAATGTACATTACTTTATAAAATTCTAACTACTATGTACTTAATAATCTCAAAAAAGGAAAACTGTTTGTTAAGTTTAAAGTTAACCAATCTTTTAATGACTTTGTTACATGTGTCATTTGTTGGAAAGCATTTGAGTATTTGTTTGCAGCCTGGAGTTCACAGTTCCAGTTGAGCCTCTAGATCTGTCTAGATTTGTGACCCTAAAAGTATCTTGATTTGGGTTAGGCAGGAGAATGTAGATTTTTAAATATAAGTGGTTGAAAAGAAAGAAGTAGTTTTGGGGCATGTTGCCAAAGGCGTGGGTATTCTACTGCAATTTTCGATATTTCCATTGAGTCTTTCTTAGCATCAAAAAATGATTTTTAAAATGTCCTTTACTGAGAGCTCAATTAATTCCATCCATAGTTCTTTAGGTGTTTTGGTGATATCAATTAGTTGAGGCTGAAATGCTAATTTGAGTATGACATCATGATTCTCAAAGTCAGTGTATTCTCCGTTTCATAGGACTAGAAGAGGTATGTACTCTTCAAATGATTCACATATATATCCTGCTCATCAATGACCATTGCTAAATAGGGAAAATGTTCATCCAAATTTTCCTTTTAAAGAAGTGTTTCGGAAAAGATAGCATTTCTCAAAATGCTTGGGTTTTTTGTCACATATTACATGGCAAACTCATGAATGACTTTCCTTTTTTCCTGACTATAAGCTCCTCTGTAAGTTGCTTCACATTTCCTTCATTATTTCCATACTGCTGCCTGAAAGAATAAAAGTCTTTTATTTTGCTAAGCATCTTTTTGTTTCTACAACCATCCATACCTCTCCAAAGGCATTATTTCTACAATACAACCATCCATACCTCTCCCTCTAATTTAAAATATTTGTGGTCCAAATCCCAAATCTGCAGATGCTGGTATGGCTGTGGAGAGAAGAGAAGACTTCTACACTGCTGGTGGGATTGCAAACTAATACAATCTTTAAGAAAAGAAGGATGGAGAATTATTAAAGAACTAAAATTTGACCTTCCATTTGATCCCTCAATCTCATTACTAGGCATCTACCCAGAAGAACAAAAATCATTTTACCACAAAGGCATTTGCACAAGAATGTTTACTGCAGCTCAATTCATAATTGCCAAGTCATGGAAGCAACCCAAATCCCCATTGAACCATGAATGTATTAACAAACTATTGAATACATATACTATGGTATATTATTCAGCCATAAGAAAAGATGGAGACTTTACATCTTTTATGCTTACCTGGAGTTGAAACACATTCTTCTTAGTAAAGTATCCCAAGAATGGAAAAAAAATTATCCAGTGTACTCAATACTAATATGAAACCAATATATAATAATTGCATGCACATACAAATAAAACACAAATATAAAATGGTGCAGGGAGAACTGGATATCCACATGTAAAAGACTGAAACTGAACCTCCA
This sequence comes from Otolemur garnettii, assembly GCF_000181295.1. Lineage (NCBI taxonomy): Eukaryota > Metazoa > Chordata > Mammalia > Primates > Galagidae > Otolemur > Otolemur garnettii. The sequence goes on along the minus strand of NW_003852398.1, from coordinate 13,592,206 downwards.
CTTTTCTCCACTCACAAAAATTGATTCAAGTTGATTCAAGATAAAAGAACTAAATTTAAGGCATGAAATGATAAAAATCCTCAAAGAAAGCATGGGAAAATCACTTGAAGTTATCAGCCTAGGGAAAGACTTTATGAAGAAGACTTCCAGGGCAATTGCAACATCAACAAAAATAAACAAATGGGACTTAATTAATCTGAAAAGCTTTTGTACATTTAAGAAGGCAATAACCAAAGCAAATAGACAACCTACGCTCAGGGGTCCTCAAACTATGGCCTGTGGGCCACATGCAGACCCACTAGGACATTTATCAGGCCCGCTGGGTGCTTTTGCCACTGCTGCCTGTCCTGCTTAGCAGCCAACTCATCCCGGGCCCGCAGTCCAGCCCTCCAACGGTCTGAGCGACAGTGAACTGGCCCCCTGTTTAAAAAGTTTGAGGACCCCTGACAGGGAAAGAATATTTGCATACTTTGAGTTAGACAAAAGCTTGATAACTAGGATCTACAGAGAACTCAAATTAATGAACATGGAAAAAGCCAACAATCCCTTATATCAATGAACAAGAGAGATGAACAGAACCTTTTCTAAAGAAGACAGATGAATGGCTAACAAACATGAAAAAATGTTCATCATCCCTAATTATTAGAGAAACGTAAATCAAAACCACCCTGAGATATCATCTAACCCCAGTGAGAATGGCCCATATCACAAAATCTCAAAACTGCAGATGCTGGTATGGATGTGGAGAGAAGGAAACACTTCTATCCTGCTGGTGAGACTGCAAACTAATACAACTTTGTTGGAAGGAAGTATGGAGAACCCTCAAAGAATTCTCCCTAGACCTCCCATTTGATCCTGCAATCCCATTACTAGGCATCAACCCAGAAGAAAAAAAATCCTTTTACCATAAGGACACTTGCACTAGACTACTGCAGCTCAATTTACAATCACCAAAATGTGGAAACAGCCTAAACACCCACCAACCCAAGAATGAATTAACAAGCTGTGGTATGTGTATATAGAATACTACTCCAACATACCATGGAATACTATTCAGCCACTCAAACACTCAAAAAAAAAAATGGAGATTTTACATTTTTCTATTAACAAGGGTGGAAGTGGAACACATTCTTAGTAAAGCATCACAAGAATGGAGAAGCAAGAATCCTATGTACTCAATTCTGATATAATGACAATTGATGATGTAGTACATGGTGGGGGTGGAGGAAGGGGGAGTAGTGAGGGGGTGGGGGCGTCACAGTATGTGACACACCTCTTGGGGGTGGGACACAATAATAAGAGGGACTTTACCTAACAAATACAGTCAATGTAACCTGGTTCTTTGTATCCTCAGCTAATCCCCAACAATTAAAAAAAAAATCACAAATATAGTCTACCAAGGTGGAGGAGTGTGGAAGGAGATGAGAGAGGAGGGGCAGGAGACAATTGGTGGGAGGAGGGAGGGGAACTGGCGGGATCTCATCTAATGTGCACATGTGAGGGTGTTCACCATGCCCCCTGGGTGAAGGGCTCTTCTTCAGCTTGAACTTTACCTTGGAAATGAGAACAATGTAACCTAAAAATCTGTACCCTCATATTAATTTGAAAAAAGAATTAAAATTAAAATTAAATATTTATGGCTCATGTGAGTGTTATAATGCAGATTGAGCATTAAATTTCTTCGGTGTAGATATTGCAATACCAACAAATCATGAAAATCATGTTATCTTTAGCAGTGAAAAGATAAAATTACAATTCCCAATCCTGATTTAAAAAAATATTTTTTCATCCTTCAGCATTCTCTTGGTCTTCTTGGATCAGATAAGCTATTAAGCAGACAGAATTCAAAAATACTGTCCACCTGTGCAACCATTCACAAATTCCACTTCAAACAGAAACACAATGCTCTGCTGTCAAAGGCTGATAGCACACACTAGTGTACTTAACCCCCATAAACTCTCACCAACCAGCCTTGTGCCAGAGTAGCACCAGCCAGTGGGAGAAGTTAGAATCATAAGTGGTCAATTTAGGCCTTGTGGATTACTAATGTTCTAATTGTGCTAGTCGATCTGGGAGGATTATTTTGTTGAAACATACTTTCTTCTATGGTATTTTAAATATGTTGATTAAAAAACAAAAATGTAAAAAGCAAACAAAAATGTATTAATAAAAATAAAATGATGTATTCTATCAAATTTGATTCGGTCAAAAAGCCATACTTAAGGACCTACGGGCCTCATGTGGCCTTAAAGCCACAGCATCCCCACTGTGGGTATAAGGATTTATCCTTCAGGCAACCCAAACAAGGTGGAGAGCTAAGGAGGAACTAGCAGTCACTGAGAAAAAGTGTCCAGTGTGGTTGAGGAAGAACCAAAACAGCAGTATCCCCAAAACTAAGTTGAAAATTAGGTCATGAGCCCTCAAGGGAAATGACCTGAAAGGGCAAATAAGGTAAGAAGTGGGGATCTGGCATTACATTAAGTGAAAGGAAAATCACTGATGCTCTTGATGCGCACAATTTTGAAGAAATGAAGAGAGGAGACGGAGAGAGCGTGGAAAGAGAAAAATTGGGCACAACTCACGTAGACAACTATTTCTAAAAGTTTTGTTATAGAGGTGCCAAAGATTGGGTTGAGAGCAATAAAAAGAAGCACAAACAAGATTTTTTTTTAAATAAGTGATATTCCATCATGTGATTAGGTCAATCAAAAATTATAGTAGGAAAATTGATTTATAAGAGAGAAAGTGTTACTAAAATTATATCCTTGAACAATCACAGGAAAATGAGAGCCGGTGGAGAAGAGGAAGTATTGGTCTTAGGTAGGAGAACAGATAATTTTTCTATAGTAAAAGAAGGGAAGGCAGAACACACGAATGGAGATTCAAGGAGCTCCTACAAGCGGTAGTATCAAACAATATCCCATACTAGACTTCAAAAATCCTAAAAATATTCGTTTCATTTAACAAGAAGGAAAAGGGGATGATTATTCTGTTTTTGTACCTACTGCATTTATGAGAGGATTTGAATTGAATCAGCAGTCTGAATGAACATGGGTTTACAAAGGTATTCTAAATCAATTGGGAAAAGTACACAAAAAGAATTACTCAGATATGTAATCAATCAAAACTATATTGCTTCCTCACAATGAATGAAGAAGAGACGAAAGTTTGAAATCTTCCCTCCAATTGAGCATACTACTGTTATTAATTTTAATATTAGCCATATGATAATGACATAAGTTAATAATGTGTAATTTCCCTCTGGCTATACTTAGTCCTAGCTGTAGGATGAGGCAATCAATTGTGATCTTACTTAGTCAATGATGACATAATTCTGTCAATTTTTCCAAACAATTTCACTTAGGAGTCCCCGGATTATGGTAAATTTAATACTGAAATGATATTTTAAAAGGCTAGAGAAACTGATGAAGCTAATAAATGTTGCACATCTGGACAGGGTCCAAAAGGTGACTGAATTTGCTTGCTGTCCCACTTCAACCAAAGTCCCTGAAATGCTGAAGCATCAATTCTTAGGTCGGGGTCAGACTTGATCAAGGTCCAAAATAAATCAATGGTATAGGAAAAGATGAACAACATTGGCCAGTTAGCCCTTGCGAACAATCCAGGTTTGCAGTTCTCATTCTGATGAGCTAATCACAATAACAAAAAATGAACTACACAACAACCTTAAAATTTAAGATTACTTTTCTACAGACAAAGAGTATATGAGGCATATTCTCAATATTCCACAACACGTCAAAATGCAAAAACATCTTAGCCCTGTTTGAGCATATCTAATATTTACACAGAGAACGACCACCAGGTAAATGTATAAACATCCAGATATTTATGCAAAAACTTTTCACATTCAGCCCCCAAAGTGTGGCTGAGAAATGTGTTATATAGATAGCTCTCATTTATTTCCATGACTTGTTGCGAATCAGCCGTTCTTCTGCTCCTGGTGTGTTACGTCACTTCTACCTCTTTCCAAATTAACAGACACAGAGTTGCCCTAAAAATACAGTAATTCTTTTTGGCAGTACAAAATTAAATAGTTTAAAGCTTTCAGAATTGGCTTGACCATATGGTAACCTATCTTTCACTATGGCTAAGTGAAAATGTAAAATACTTAGCTCTGAAAAGAAAATAATGTCATTATGTAACAGGCAACATTGTCACCTTTTGGCAAATTACTTGCTGAGTCACGAATAAATAGATAAATCTGCATAAAGTACCTGCCTCCGGAAAATCAAGCACAGGAAACATTCGAAAGAAACGCAAGCACCTGACAATCAGAAGAGAGGTGTCTTAAAGGACGAGTTGAACTTTTTCAAGTGCATTAAATGGCATGAATCATTAATATTTCTTCAATTATTTAGGACACAATTTTTACTTTTTACTGAAGGCATTGTGAGAGGACTTATAACAGTTATTTTTAGTGGTTACAATACCACCTCCATTTACCTAAATAAGAACATCTCTTGTTTTATATATGTACCCACAACCACGTTCCGCTGCTAAAAGATGAAATGCCAAGTGCAATAGGTTTTATTAAACATTAAACAGTTTAATTGGATTAATCTGGTTACCAAAAAAACGAACATTTCTAAATGCCTATCTCATAAAGAACACCCCCAGAAATAACTGGTAATACAACTATTCCTACTGTAAGTAGCTGATACAGACTTCCACATTGTAAAACATAATAATATAAATGTATTTGTGTTTCTAATCACAGTTTTCTACCTATGTGACCAAACCTAGCTTTTTTTACTTTTCTCCTAACTAGAACTGTTATGGCTGACTCAGAGCTAGAACTGAAAAGAAAATGAGTAGAGACATGAGTCAGGAAGCCATTGAAACATTCTATTTAAAAAGTACCTAATTTCTTATCCATATTAATAGAAAACCGTTCTGACTCCATAAGGTCACCTACTACTATAAAAACAAAGTCATGGCGTGATGAGAAAGACTTTCACTGATTCTAGAAGCATTTCTTCTGGATTTACTTTTTTCCTTTACTCTTCACATCCTGTTTGAGGTTGAGAAGTGCAGGAGGGTGCAGAATTGTCAGCTTTCATCACACGAAAGAACAAGGCCTCTTTATCTGGAATCTGTCTTTCTAGCTCCCGAGGAGCCCATTGCTTCAATTTCATTATTCGCAATTCCAATTTCTACTGTAAGGCAACAAGCAGGATATTATTCAGAAAGCAGGATACATGAAAATGCTTTTGAGCTTTCATTCATGATGTGAATCCTGACCACAGCTTGTCATGCCTCTTGCAGCAAATGCTGGCAATTTTCTACACATGGCATCAAAGGTAACACCTACCTATTGCTCAGCATCTACGGAGCATGGATATCATTTCTTACCCTTTCTTCCTACTCTAACCCCCAATAAGCCTTTAGATATTCAATAGATGACATTTTCAACATTTCTGTGGACCCAAATACACCCAAATAGTACTTTTTCAAGAAAAGGTATGACTATTTTATCTTCCATTAATTAATAATGCATTAATAACTGTTTTCTAGCTTAGTTGGAAAAACAAAGTATCAATGATTGAAGACCTACAGGCTATTCTAAACCACTAACCATTTATTATTTTTAGGTTCCCTTGTTAAGATACGGGACTGGGACCTGATTTTAAACAAGGGCTATGAGATTTTGCCTGAGGGAATGCTGGATACACAGTTAGAACGGACAGACGATCGAGGGCAACATCTACTTTCCAATTCTATCCTCATAACACTTCTCCCCTAGAGCAAATATAACAATGACATTAACAAATTCAACAGAGAATATGTTTGGG
>NW_003852398.1:13582750-13585756 GCF_000181295.1 Otolemur garnettii | reverse complement strand
AACACCACCTATTTCTCCTCTCATCACCAAAATGCATATGAGGATTTTCTTCCCACCAGAACCAATTCCTCAGTAGACACCAGCTGAGTGTCCTATAGTTTACTTCATGGCTGATACTACCCACCTCGAGATAGTTTCAGATCCCACAGGTTAAGGGTTCAGTCACACAAGACTGCCCCCCACTTCAGATGCCAACTATAAGCCACAATCTGTGCTCTATGCTTCTGAGTAGTGAATTGAGGTTCCCATGACCCTCTCTGCAACCATTTTGATATAGTGGCTCACAGAACTCAAGGAAACACGTTGACTGGTTTATAATGAGGGATTTTACAAAGGATATAGATGAACAGCCAAACTTGAGAGATGCATAGGTTGGACCAAGTTCATGGGAAGAGGTGAAGGGCTCCCGTGTTCTCTCAGGGCGCATCAGTTCTCAGGACCCCCCTTGTGCTCAGCAGTCTAGAAGCTCTCTGAACCCAGCCCTTTGGGGTTTGTGTGGAGACTTCATGACACAGACATAATCATTGGCCGTGGTGATCAATTCAGCCTTCAGCCTTGTCTCCTACTAGAAAGTTGGGCTGAAAGTCAGAACTTTCTAATCCTCCCTTTCTTTCTGGTGGCCATCCCTTATCCTGAAGCCAGGTTAGGGCCCCAGCCATCAGCTGTCCCATTAGCACACAAAAAGACATATCACTGGGGATTTCAAGGGTTGTAGAAAATGTGTGCTATGAACCAGGAACAGAAACCAAATACATATTTCTTATATCACAGTATTACAGCACTTTTCTAGATCTCTACCCAATTATGGGCCCACTAGTTGTCTAGTTTAAACTGAACATGAACTTTGTGGACATCTGTATATTTACCAAGAATAGGTTACATTTTGTTTGTCCCTACCCGGCTTCTACCAGCTGCACTGGGTAAGGTAACTAAAGCCCTTCATTTATTATTCCATGAACCCCTGAAATAAGTGTATAAAGAATGAAAAGGTGTTTTTCTACAAACACGAAATTGGATATTTTGAAAAGATGTTTCAAATGTGACCTCTAGCAAAAAATGTTACAAAATTGGATGTGACTGAGTTGGGGAGGTCACAAAAATCTAGATGGAGTGTAGAAACAGGCAACTTCACAGATATTTAAAAATTCTGACCCTTTTTAAAGAAATAGAATGTAGAACAGAATATGAGAGGCATTATGGTTGTCGCCAAAAATTAAGCAGAATTAAGAGTGGAGCTCCCCTCAAAGGAAGTCGTCCAGACATGGTGATGAGATTGACAAATTAATACAGGAGATGGTTGGACTTAAAGTTTTCCAACTTTACAATGGGTTCATTGGAGTAGTGAATGCATTTTCAACTCATCGTATTGTCGATTTACCAGCAGTTTGTCAGGATGTGGAACCCCCCGAGGAGCATCTGTACGTGAGTACATTTAAGTGTTTTATATTTGACTAAAATACTTATGTTAAACGGGTATGTTTCATTTTTCGATTCCCTCTCTAAATGACTTTTTCGATCAATCCCTCCTTCCTAATTGCATTAAGCAAGAGCGTTTCTTCTGCTTTTCTATTCTAACCATGTTTCTTATTCTTCTGGTACTCACTTTGTTTACCCCAAGACAAAACCCTCAGGACAGTACTTAATAAGAAATCTGTCTATGGTAGGACTAGAAACGCTGGCAAGTAAAAAGATAGCGAGGCTTTGCATTCCGACAGAGAGTGGTGATGAGCAATTCTATCAACAGGTATGAATTAAAATTTCATTCTGGCTTCAGTTTACTTTTAACCCTGTTATCATCCCACGACATTTTGCACTTCTGAGGATGGGAGCATGGGGAAGAGGGTGGCTAAATTGCTTGTGCAGATGTAATTTAAGGCAATTTAAATGGAGTCAAGAAGTTAATAACTTCGAAATAATGCATGCACCTCACATGAGTTTAATCAGGGTTTATTAAAAAGATGGGTTACTTATGCCTTTTTGACCTTCATGTAGCCTCATTTAAAAAGATGTTTATTAAGAATTAAGTAAAAGTCTTCATGGTATTCTCAATATTTTCTGAATTATGATTTTCTTTTAAAATGAAAGAGTTTTTGAAACTTAAATGGTTAAAAATAATTCATCCCACTCACCCTCATAACTCAGGTACATTATCAGTAGAAAGCTTATTTCCCTTCACTCTGAAATTATAGGAAATGACAGTTGTGAAGCCTCTGGGACTCCTCACTACACATGAATATTCAGCACCAAGAACAGAAACTTTAGCACATCCAATTAAATGTAACCTTACGAAGGGCTTAGCATTTTTAAGTCACTTGCATCTCATTCCCCCAAACTTCCCTTCCCAACTGTATAAGAGGAGTTGGCATCTCTACCTAATCAATTTTAATTTTTCATATCTGCATGGCAAGGCAGATGGCTCCCTTCACTGGGGCTCTAGGCTGGTGCTCAGGCTGGTCACCTGTAACAGCCATGCAGCCACCACACAGTCAGCATTAAATTGATTAGGGTATCAGACATAAGCCTCACACACTGTTCAAATCCTTGAAGAGTAAGAATGTATTAGGAATTCCTAAGACTATTTGGTTACAAATATCAGAAACCCATTTGAAGCCAGTTTAAACAGCTGCAAGAAAATACGGTTTTGCTCAGTCTGGAAGGACAGGGAACTGATCTGGCTTCAAGCACAGCTGGTTGAGGAGTTCAAACAATGCCATCGCCCCTCTCACTTCTTCCCTAATTTCTACTTTCCTGGGTAACCCTCACTGTCTAAAGACAGAGATAATGTGTATGTGGTGCTCAGAGCCTGAAAACTCAGTAAACAGAACACCCCTGGGTGGCTGTGTCACTTCCTTGACTGTTTCATCCCAATTGGAGGTACATGCCCCTGATTTTGGTAGAAAATACAGAAGCACAAAATTACGAACCCTCTCAGAATTACAGGATATGGGGAACAAATGTTCCTAAAATGAATAGATGCAGAAGAGCCTAAAAAGTAAATAAAATAAG
>NW_003852398.1:13580820-13582559 GCF_000181295.1 Otolemur garnettii | reverse complement strand
AAGCTGTGAGTGCCTGAGTCATATTTTTCAGCCTGTTTTCCCTTCCACAAAACACTTCTTACCCTGCAGAATTATTTCAAGAACGAGATAACCTCTTTGCAAGGCATCTTGCATGGGGCCCTGCACACAGTAGATGTTCAGTAAAAGACAGCTCTTGTTATTTCAGGTGAGACAAAGGTGGCAAGAATGACTCTAAATCTCCACCAAAAAGAAGCAGAGAGTTAAAAAGATATTCTTAACAACTACGAAATTTACCATCTCTAATAGCAAGTTAAAAAATGGCTATATTTGCTTTAAAATATTTCAGATAACAATTCTGTTTAATATAAGCCTCGATGTATCATTCTGTGGTTTTACTGAAGTATTACAGTGGCTCATTGACAAGCAAAGCATGTGTTCGGGGGGTGTACAACCAATAAGTTGGTTGCAAATTTTTTCAGTCTTAATATTCAAATAGATATTTAATACACACTGAATACTTAGCACTATTCAAAATGGGCTATGTTTCTAAAAACAGAACCACACTCAGGCAGTGCTAAGGCTTATGGGTGAGGAGGGAAAGGAAGTCTATTTAGAGTTTGGAATCTCATTTCTGGCGCCCATACTAACTGCCTCTGTGACCTTGCCCGTCAGTCTACTAACTTCTCAATGGTCTGTCTCTTCATCTGCAAAAGAGGAAGCTGCTGGGTCCTAATCATCTCTGAAAGAGTTTATATTTGAGAATATGACATGGAAAAGGAAAAAGATTTATTTCAATTCTGAAATCCCATTTACCTCCCTGGACAATTTTACAAGTGAGCAATTAATCACACCCATCCCTTTTATTTCACACATACTACTAATTGGGTTTTGATGTATAAGACCAAATCAATTAAATAGACACATTTCATAGCTACCATCAGAATTCTAATTCACAGAATCGCAGAACAATCGAGCCACAGGACACCCTCCAGTTGAACTCGTCCAATCTCTTTTTTTATAGGAGAATCAAGACAGAGTTCATCTTTTCCAGGCACAAGTACAAAGAACTTCCATGTTGCCATTCCACTGAAGTAAGGGATCGTTAAAGGTTTATAAGTTATTTTTAAAGTAGTATTAGTTCTTTTGACTACAAAGAAGAAAAGAATATAAGTAAGAAAAAAGTAATACCTGTATGAGGGAGGACATGGTGGAGAACGATTGGGGTTTGGAAACTTGTGGAGAAGATGTCTTTGAAATGGAAGATTCAAGAAAGTCATTAACCAAAGGCATGAATAGGAAAACAGGAGAAAGCAAGCCTCAGAGAATCTTCAATGTATAACCTCTCTACCCCACAAAGACAGCACACTGCTATGTCCACAGTGAAGAGTCAGACTGATGTACTTTCAGAAGGAAAATTTATACTAGAATTCAATGAAAAATGTCACTGACTATCAGAAAATGTTAAAGGAAATGTCCTCCCATCATAGCTGTTTGAGTAACTATGAGCAAATTCCAAACAAAGAAAAGATGATTGTTAATAGGCAACATGTGCCAAATGCTAATAAATCGATGGCTTAATGACAGAAATGTTCAAGAAATCTAAAATAGAACAACTGCTGAAAGTGACTGGATTGAGCAGGATTTTTGAAATAGTGGAGGGAGGAGCTCAGCAAATCCTTTCTCAAAGTGCAATGATAAAGTCACCAGGGGATCAATTTCTTTGGAAATGGACCAAAGGCTACACAACTTGAGAGCATTTATCCAAAGGAAAAAAAAAA
>NW_003852398.1:13579338-13580577 GCF_000181295.1 Otolemur garnettii | reverse complement strand
TTCAAATCCTCCCATCCACGCTCAGCACCATCAGCCTGGTAGCTATTCAGGGTGGGGGCAAAGTATGAAGCCAGCAATTTTATTCCCTAATGGAGAGATGTCTTAATCTGCAGCAAAGGTCAGAAAAAGCCCACGCTCCTGAGCACTGTCAGACACAGTAACCATCTTGATGTTAAAAGAATGAGGAAGACCAAAGTGACAGCTAGCCTGAGGTGTTAACAAGCTGACAGACTCGCTGGAAATTTAACAGGGAAGTCCAGAGAACATGTGGCCCTTGATAAGAAACTGCATATCTCTGGCAGCCTGGGAGGCTGTGCCTAAGTACAAGGTGAGGCAGAGAGCCTTCACATCCCCAGTGGGATATGAGATGGCACACACAGGGCAAAAGCAAAATGAGAAGGCCAAGCAGAAAGTAGAAAACTAAAGAGACTTATAAACATACTGAAGTTTCAATGCATTTTCTAAACACATATATCCATTGGCAAAATGAGAAAATGTTACTGGCTTGAGATGTTTCAACACAATCTCTGACTGATCAGTGGCCAAATACCAAGTTATGATGACTCTGAAGGTTACCCTTAGGAAGCCAGATTTTAAAATATAAAACAAAAATTGAGAAAAAAATGAATAGAACAATGACTGAAAAGAGACAGCAGTGAAAATCAAGAGAGAGAGAAAATAAGAGAGTCTACAGAATTAGTCCAAGCAAATTACTATGCAAATAAACAAGAAAACAGCAATGAAATTCCCCATTAGGGAAAAAAGTTAGACTCTAGAATTACTATTATCTACCCAAAAAGTCCAGTTTTTGACAATACAAAAATTAAAACTAAAAAGAAATTTTAAAATTTCTTTTAAAGAAAGAAAAGAAAAAAGAAAAATGAATAGAAACTGTTTCTGACAGTTTACAGTTGTTGAACTTAGAAAAATCTACAAGCCCAGGATTACAAATGTATTCAAGGAACTAAAAGAACAAATTTATAAGAATTAAAGAAAATTATATTAATAACACATTAAATAGAGAATCTCAAAAGAAATAAACGTATTTATAATAGAAATTGTAGGGAGGGGAAGGAGAGGGGGATGGATGGTTGGAGGGAGGGTGATTTGAGGGATCACCTCTATGGTTTATCTTACAAGGGTACAAGTGAATCTTTCTAAAAGTAGAATATAAATGTCTTAACACAATAACTAAGAAAATGACATGAAGGCTATGTTAACCAGTTTGATAAAAATATT
>NW_003852398.1:13574712-13578381 GCF_000181295.1 Otolemur garnettii | reverse complement strand
AAAGAAAGAAAGAAAAAGAAAAAAAAGAAAAATTTTAAAAGATTGAAAAGAAAAAAGTAAAGAAGGAAGAAGTTAAAACTGTAAATCTTTTTCATCCACAGACAATAGTATCTTGTAGAAAGTATGGAGGAATTCGCAAAAACACTACTGGGCAAATCAATGAATTCAGTAAGTTCACAGAATATAATACTAATATTTTAAACATTCACTGCATTTTATGTTTTTCTATCTTTATTGAGATATAATTGGTATACAAAAACCTTGACACAATTAATGTATATAATTTGATAATTTGGACATAGGTATATAGGTATGAGGGTTACCATCACCACAATCCAGGTAATAAACCTATTCATCACCCACAAAAGTTTCCTTTAGTCCCTTCATGGGTTTTCTTGTTTGTTTATACTTAAAATAAGATCTACTGTCTTAACAAATTTATAAGTACACAAAACCTTATTGATGACTATAGGCCTACTGTTGGATAGCATATCCCTGGAATTTATTTATAATATATAACTATAACTTTATTTCTTCCTCCCCTCAACACTTGGTAACCACCGATCTTCTATCTACTTCTATACCCTTACCTATTTTGTAAGAGTCGTGTAAAATATATCATGCAGTATTTGTCCTTCTCTGACTAACTTATTTCATTTAGCATAAGGTCTTCCAGGTCCCTATATGTTTTTTCAAATGGTAGGACTTTCTTCATGAGAAACAGTTATTGCATTTTCTACCCTAATAATGAACAATTAGAAAAGGAAATTTAAAAATAAGTTCTATTCATGATAATATTGAAAAACATAAAATACTTAGGCATATATTTAACAAAAGACATGCACACTGAAAACTATAAGACATTGCTAAGAAAAATTAAGGGTCTAAATAAATAAAGAAACATTCTACATTAATGGGTTGGAAGATTCAATATTGTTGACATAGCTGTTTTCTCAAGCTGATCTTTAGAACTGATACCATCACAATCAACATTCCTGGGCTTTTTTGTAGAAATTGACAAGTTGACCCTGAAGCATGTATAGAAAAGCAAAGAATCCAGAATAGACAAAAAAAAAAAAATTTGAAGAAGTTCAACTACTAAAATTAGGAAAACAAGCTGGGCATTGTGGCAGGCACCTGTAGTCCCAGCTACTCTGGAGGCTGAGATAAGAGCAACTTTTGAACCCAAGAGTTTGAGGTTGCTGTGATCTATGATGCCATGGCACTCTACCGAGGGCAACAGAGTGAAATTCTTTCTCAAAAAAAAAAAAAAAAATTTTGTAAAAGATTACATTTGTGTAAGTCCCTTTATTTGAAATGTTCAGAACAGGAAAATTATAGTCATAGCAAAACAGTAGTTGCCTGATGCCAGAGGAAGAAGCAAAAATTGACTGCAAACCGGCACAGGGATCTTCTTGAGTTGATAGAAATGTTCAAAAACTGAATTGTAGTAGTGATTATACAACTCCACAAATTTGTTGAGACAGTCATATTGTACACTTTTACAATTTTGTGGTGTATACTTTTTATTTCAATAAAGCTATTAGAATAGATAGGTACAGACGGATCATACATATTGACACACAGATACGTACATACACACATACACACATACATACGATGGCTGGAAGTATAATTCATGCCACTTGCAAGCATTATACACTGAAATTACACAGAGTTGGCTAAAACAAATTCTATCTTTCCTTGACACACCTTACAGTGTGAGATGATTCAATTGGTCTTTTGCCAGTTTCAATTCATGAGTTGGAGGAAATTTGAAAACTGAACTGAATAAAAGAGATAAGTGAGGCAAGAAGCTTTAAAGGGTAACTAAAGCTTACGTCCCAACATATAGTATGAGAATATCAACATGACAGGTAGGTACTAAATTCCATATTGCTTCATAGGAATATAATAGTATGTGATACTTAGCTGAGACCATGAAAGTTGATATCTCCAAATATTAATATCAGAGATATCTAATAACTAAAAATAATCTGAATAAACAATTCTAAAGGAAAGAAATCTAAAATATGTGAGCAATGTATATTGTTCTCTTGGTTTTAACTAAAAGATGGATAAACTGAATTTTTAAAGTCATTGTTTTTCCAAATAAAGCACTGCAGAAACCCTTTCCCACATTAGCAATAATACTTTACCACAATACAGCAAACAATAAATTTTATTTTCTTCTGTCTGAAAACTAGCTAAAGCTGAAGAAAGCATGCATCTCCCATACTCCAACATAAAGAAAATAATTTTTTAACTTATTGATACTATTATAAAAACCATAAAAACTTAAAATGCTGTTATATTAGGCACTGGTATCAAATAGTTGGAAACTGGAATTTAATTGGCAATGTTGAAGACCACAGAGTGTCAATAAGAGCAAAGGTTCCCAGAGAAGCAAACATCAGAAAGTCAGTAAAAACTGTCTCCTTATTAGCAGTAACTCAGTTGCCCATGGGACGTGGGTTGTTATGGAAACTGGAGTAAGAGCAAGAAAAATTGGGAGGAAAAAAAAAATTGGGAGGCTGGAAAATATTGTCATAATGGGCAGGAGCTCATCTATAAACTCTTTAAAGCCTTTCTTCTTTGAGTTATCAAGTTACTAGTTTGGGCTCAAGTTACTATCATTAAATTCAAAATATAACTCCTGAGGTTGTAGGAGCCAGTCTGATCGCTGGTCTTTAGTTTTGGCCTTTGTCCAGAATTCTTAAGAGGCCTGAGTTATAGGGCATTGGTGGAAGTATTACAGTAGTGATAACAGGTTGATCTTGGGGGATTACGAGGATCTTCAACTCCAGAGCTTAATTCCTATATTTATAAAGAAAAGATTGCATTATGCTATTTTTTCAAAATTCAACTGTAAAGCAGCAAGAAGTCTTGGAAGAAAAATCCTTTAGTCCTATTCAGTTTAAGACAGGAATGGAGGTCAGGCATGGTAGCTCACAGCTACAATCTTAGCACTCCAGGAGGCCTGAGGATCACTTGAGCTTAGGAGTTCGAGACCAGCCTGATCAAGAGGGAGACCACATTTCTATAAAAAATGGAAAAAAATCATCCAGGTGTGCTGCACCCCTGTAGCCCCATCTACTCAGGAGACTGAGAGGGAGAATTGCTTTTGTACATAAGTTAGAGGTTGCAGGGAGCAATGATGATGTTACTGTACTTTAGTCCTAGTGACAGAGTATTACTCTGTCTCAAAAAAAAAGAGAGAGAGGAATGGCGCCACCAGTAAGGACTAAACTTAATAGCTTTTAAAAATAATTCTATTCGTGGGTCGATGGGTACTTGGGCTTCTTCCACGACTTAGCAATTATGAATTGGGCTGCAATAAACATTCTGGTACAAATATCTTTGTTATAATGTGATTTTTGGTCTTCTGGATATATACCTAGTAGAGGAATTTTAGGATTGAATGGCAGTCATCTATTTTTAGTTTTTTAAGTGTTCTCCAAACATCTTTCCAAAAGGAACGTATTATGCAGCCTTAAAGAAAGATGGAGACTTTACCTCCTTCATGTTAACATGGATGGAGCTGGAACATATTCTTCCTAGCAAAGTATCTCAAGAATGGAAGAAAAAGTATCCAATGTACTCAGTCCTACTATGAAACTAACCAATTATAGCCCAAGAATATGGGGAAAGGGAGGGGAGGGGAGAGGG
>NW_003852398.1:13564387-13571263 GCF_000181295.1 Otolemur garnettii | reverse complement strand
AGTTCATATTAGCTTACTAAGAACAAATTAAAAGATTCAGAATTGCATCACTTATGTCTTGCTGAGTCCCCAACAATAATAGCCATAGGCAATTATTTAGTCATTTGTAATTCACAGAGCATTTACGTGTACGTCATTTCATTTTATCCTTAAAATTTTTGTGTTGTAGGTGGGAAGAATTTCCCCATTGTACAGAGTAGACAATGGAGGTTCTGAAAGATTAAAATGGACTTCGTTATTAGTTAGATTCCATTCTCCATAAATGGGGCCTTTTTCTCTATCCTGAAGATGGCTTTGGATTTGCAAGTACCATATTTAACAATTAGACAAAATATAACAAAGTGTTCCTGTTTTCTCTGCAATTAACAGCAGGACCTTTTTATACCATGCTGATATGATTACAATAATTATCATAGTAACAAGAATAGAACACACTGTAAGAAAAGTGGAAAATCCCAACCTAAACTTTCCTCAGAACTCCCAGAAGTGCTCAGAATAAGACCTAATATTAACACTTTTTAGATCTGAGTTCCCTTCATGTAGTTATTCCTTCTACCCAGAGCAGTTTTAGTAAATTTATTTATTTATTTTTGTTTCCATGACTTAGTTCAGTAAGATAAACTGCTTCAAGCATGAGCCTTTCAGAAAATTTAGCAGAAAGTCCACAAAGTGCTCTTACCTTTCTCTTTAGCAACTCAAATACGTTTTGGTATGTTTTATTGCCTTATATTGAGTAAATCGTTGTTAAACCATGTATTTTTTAAATTTGTATTATTTTTATGTTGTATGGGGTTTTTTTTTTTTTTTCAAATATTTCTGACTGGTTGTTGGTTGAATCCACGATGTGGATGGCCAACCTTTCTCCCCACAGCATCCCTAAGACATTGTTTATATCACTGCATCTGTTTAACGTAAGGTAGAACTGAGGACCAGAGAGGTAAAGTAACTCACCTAATGTTGTCTAGCTAGTAAGAGGCAAAGCAGGAGCTCAAATTCTGTCCTCTGTAGCATGAGTGCCAGTGCTTTCAACCACCCCCTATGTTGCTGGGGGATGTCATGTTCATATGTATTTTATTCCTACATTTTAGCCAAGGGAAAGTGATGCTTTGAATGGGTACATCTAAATCTCAAGTCAATCCCTTAGACTGGGAATAAATCAATGTCATACAAAACACACACACTTAAGAGAGGGAAAAGAGTGGATCCCCAGAGGAAAATCAGTCCACTCTTTCCAGAAGAAAGCTTAATGGATTCTGTTGTGGCAAAAACAACAGTCATTCATGACAATTCCATATAAACGTGGTATTAATATGCCAAGCTTAATTTTATGCTGACTGAAGGCTGAGAATTGGTTTTATGGCATAAAATTACATAAGGGTAAGAAAAGATGCTATCAATTAGGTTCCCTGGGACACAGATTCTGAAATGGAAATTTGCATGCATGAAGCTCATTAAGAAGTGCTTTCACAATAAAGATCTCTGTAAGGGAGAGAAAGAAACATAATTGAGTGGTGAGAAAAGTTGAACTCTAAAATGTTGGGCTCACTCAATCCCTTAGGGATCTCTGACTCTAGTCTAGACCTCTAAGTTGTTCCACGTAAGGCAGGAGGGACAAGGCCTTTAAGCTCCAACTTTGTTCAGTAATTAGATAGACAAAACCATAGATGAGGCAATGACCCTCTACTGGGAGCAGTTCCTGGGAGGAACTCAGATGTGCCCTCTCTGCAGGTAACATTTCCAGAAGCTGAAGGAGTGAGTGCCTTGATACCGATGAGGGGTGACCTGGTTGGCACCCAACCACACTCATGGGTCTACACCTTGTGTGACCTAAATCTATCGGTAGGGATTAAGGTCACCTCATCTGGGAACATTTCCTTCAGGATTCTGGTTGTGCTCTTTTCCCAGAGACATGTGCAAGTGAAATGTTAGTGGGATAAATTACAGTCCTTCCACCAGTTTAAGTATTCTCAGGCCTTCACTGATATTCATCACCTCCTTCCTCGGGTACCAGTTCTAGACTCCTTTTCCCTCCGTTAGCACCTTGCTATTCTAAGCCCTAGGGTATAAACCCCTGTTCGTCATACCATTCTTGGACTGTAGTTGTTTCACCCACCCATTTATGATCAAAACTGGGCAGGGGAACACAAATATTTATAGCAGCATAATTCACAATCACAAAGACATGAAAACAACCCAAGTTCCTGCCAATACATGAGTGGATTAATAAAATATGGTATATGCATACTATGGAGTACTACTCAGACATTAAAAAAATGGCAATCTGTTATCTTTTGTGACAACCTGCATAGAATTGGAAACCATTCTTCTAAGTGAAACATCATAAGAATGGAAAAACACACACATATATTCAATAGCAAATTGGAACTAATCTGTCGACACTTATGTGCACATAGGGAAGTAAATTTCAATGAAGATCAAATAAGAAAGAGAAGAGGAAATGGATAAATTCACATCTATTAGAGACAGTGTACATTATGGGTGAAGGTAACACTTATAACTTGACTTACTCTGTACAAAAACAAAGTACATGTATGTAAACAGAACTTGTGCACCTCCTAATATTCTGAAAAAATGTGCAGGGAAGTAACAAGAGTCACTCATCTGGATTGAGTGACAGCCAATTATCACTGCTAGAATGTGCTTCCTTTATCTGCCTTCTGATTTATTGGCATAAGTATTCCAAAATGACTAGACTGTCATCTATAGAAGTTGATGAGATCCTTGCTGTGTCTCCTGGTGAAAGCATTCTCCCTCTAGGAACCATAATCTCTAGACCCACAGAGCTCAGAGTTGTGGGGGGAAATTCCATAATAGTCATTGATAGTGATAAAAATCTGGTCAACTCCTATTACCACTCCTTGGCTCTCGGACTATGTAGCCTAGGACACTTACTAAGGATATAGCATCATATAATAATTATTAATTTAAAATGTATAAAATGTCCTAAGCCCTTTAAAAGGTGTTTATTCATCACTGCATCATGCTGCCAGTCTTTTCTGGGTGGTATGGTAGAAGATGGAGTAGTAGATATCATGGTTATATGCTCACAGTTGCACCTCCTTGGCTTCATAGTCCCTTTGTCTGATGCAACATTATGTGGACTCCTATATTCATAATCAAGCACTTCTAAATCTTTGGATAGTGGAGCTAGCCTGAAAGTTATGGCAGAAAAATCTAAACCCTACCTAAGAATATATTCCAACATTATATAAACATTTTCTCATTCTAGGAAGGGATCACCTTTTTATAATAATTATCAAATATGGGTCGGTGCTTGTAGCTCAGTGGCTAGGGCTCCAGCCACATACACCAGAGCTGGCAGGTTCAAATCCAGCCCGGGTCTGCCAAACAACAATGACAACTACAACCAAAAAAAGCTGGGCCTTGTGGCAGGTGTCTGTAGTCCCAACTATTTGAGAGGCTGAGGCAAGAGAATCACTTAAGCCCAAGAGTTTGAGGTTGCTATAAGCTATGACACCACAGCACTCTACCCAGGGTGACCTAGTGAGACTCTGTCTCAAAAAAATAAAAATAATAAGATAAAATAACTATCAAATAGCTAGTCAGTCTTCTCAAGAAATGGTATCATAGCAAAGGCACTTGTTGCTGCTGCTGGCAGTTTAGACCTTAAGCAGCAACAAAGGTGGATTTACCTCGGTAAGTTGAAGCCCAAGCTGTGGTCCATGAATAGCTTCCATCTTTGCCACCCAGGCTACTTTCTGCACTAAAGTGGCTAATATGACATCACCTGTCCAAAATCATTGTTTTCTACTTGGTTGTTCAGTAGACAGTCTTCTGCATAGATGCTCTCTGGTGGATATTAATAAAAACACCAGGTATTTCTACTTAAAGCCAAGACAAATTTAGAAGCTGAAATCTACATCCTCTACTGAAGAGAAAGAAATAAAAATAAGAAAAACATACAAGACCATAGTTTTCAACACCTTGCACATAAGACAACAAAGAAGAGTGAGCCTTGGGTTAATGAGATGCCGGTGAAAGTCCATCTTTAAGTATATGCCCAGTGAAAAGATCTTTCAAAAGTAAAGGTGAATACTTTTTCATATATACAAAAGTTCAAAGGAGTCATCAATAGCATATTTCATCATAAGAAATGCCAAAAGAAGTGGATCTGTACAAAAGAATTAAGAATAGTACACATGCTAAATATGTGAGTACAAATATATGTGCTTTTTTCTTATTTAAACTCTTTTTAAAATATTTGAAGAAAAAGCACGTCATTGCATTGTACAATTTGTAACATACTCATGTTCTTTTTCTTCTTCTGGTTGACAGATGGACACATCAGTCAATCAGGATTGGAAGGGAGAAGGCCAAGGAAGCAATGGATCTAGATACTACCCATTTTCGAAACAAACAAGACTATTTGCCAAGTGCTAAATTTTCTCAATTGTCAACATGAGCTCATCTTTTCTATTTTATTCTCATTGGACTCATCCATGTTGGAGGATTTGTCTACTCGGTCAACAATTATTGATTGAAGTCATTTTGTATAGGTGTAGGCAGAAAAAAAAAAAAAAAGACTGAGTTTTTTCAAATAACCATCATGTGAAATAAGGTACAATTGAATCACAGTTTTCTTTGGCCTCTAACCCAAGTCCTTTCATATACAAATTTGCTTTTAAAATTAATATGAGACAGACTTTTCCCAAAGCAAAGAAATGCCATACACCAAGTACACATATCAGGGTTTCATATCCCTGACTACACTAGCTTTACTTCAAATTCAAGCACAACTTACCAAGAACTCACTCTACGCATTCTTACATAGTACCCACGAAAGTCATAAGAACACACAAATATCATAGGTTCCAATCACACCTCCAAAGTAAGCTTTGACAAAGGACATGCCATGTCACAAGAGCACCATGTCTTAAAAATTGCCTACAAGACCAGTGCTGTGGCTTAGACCTGTAACCCCAGCTGTTAGGGAGGACAAGGCCGGTAGATTGCTTGAGCGCAGGAGTTTGAGACCAGCCTGAGCAACAGTGAAACCCTGTCTCTACTAAAAAGAAAAAAAAGAAAAATCAACCAGACGTGGTGACACATGCCTGTAGTCCCAGCTATGAGGGAAGCTGACGCAAGAGGATCACTTGTGCATAGGAGTCAAGAGGTTGCTGTGATCTATGCTGCCATGGTACGCCTGAGGCAACAGAGTGAGACTATCTCAAAAAGACTGCAAACAGACACAAAACTTGCCTTTACATTACAAGGAATCATCCCTGGAACTCTGATTTTGGGTTACCAAAACTAGAGTGATAATAAAATTAACACTCTCAGAGATTCAAGATTATGTACTCTCTTGGCCAATATTTCATGCCTATTTTGAGTACATTAAATGAATGCTGCATTTGCTGCCTTATCATACAAGAATTAAAATTCATGGCAAAAATATATTTACACAGCTACATTTAAACATAATTTTAATGATAATAAGTAACTGGTTAGATATACACTTCTTGTGCTACAGCCTTTAATTTCATTTTAAATTTTAATTGGCTATTTTAATCAGCTAATCTAAATATTTTACACTATACGGAAAGCTCAAACATTAAGGAACTATGGCTAATTAAATTATCTGGTTAGTGAAATATTACGGCAGAAGATCCTTTAATTCAACAATTTCTGAATATACACATGATGGATAGATGAAATGCATAATTGAATCTTTCTGTGTGACTTAGGTTCTATTCATAAGACTTTAAGAAGACTTTGATCAGTGATACTATTATCCTATAAATGTAGATGGTTAACATTAGGTTGTTTTGTGCATATCAGAGAATGGTATTTTGCATTTTCTAGAAAGTAGACAGAAATCCTCTAGAGCCCTCCATTAAATGAATGCAATACCTTTTGAGAAAGAACATGTACAAGTCCAGCCAATCGGGGGCTTCAAAAACTGGTCACAAATATCTATAATATTATCAAGTAGACAGTGAATTGCTTATACTAACATAGCCAATCTGGATCTGTTTCACCTAGGTGCAGTATATTTTGTGTACTATCAAAATAATTGTAAACAGTTGTTTGCTCTTACAAAATTAAAAATTTGGAATTAAAAATCTAACTTCTTTCTTTGCACATCATTTATTCTTCCCAAAAGTGAGAATTTAACTGATGTCATTCAAAAAAGTTTGTATTAAACCCACTAGCTATATACTCACTTTTAATTGAGACATACCAAGTAGATGTCAGATTCCCTTCATATTTGTTCCACATACAGTTCCCAGTTCCTGGCCCCATTTATGTTTTTAATTCCCTGGACTAATCATCTGTGCTAATTAATCTAACAACTATCTCCAACTCCCTAACAGAGGATTCTGCAAGGATGGCAGGGGCTGAGGTAGAAAAATTAATAGTTGGGGTTACTTTCTCAAAAGATAGTTCTGTGTGAAGTGAGAATAAGACTATATACAGTTTTTCACAGAAATAGAAAAAGTAACTTCAAAAGTTTGTATGCAATTACAAAAGACACTGAATAGCCACAGCAATCTTGAGCAAATGAAACACAACAGGAAGCCATCATACGATCAGATTTCAAAACTTATTACAAAGTTATAATAATCAAAACAACCTGGTACTGGCATAAAAACAAACACATAAACCAATGAAACAGAACAGAGCATCCAGAAACAAATCCACATATTAAAGATCAACTGATTTTCAATAAAGGTGCCAAGAGAACACAATGAGGGAAAAAATTCTCCCTTCAATGAATATTGTGGATATCCAAAACAAAACTGGATATCCACATCCAAATAAGTAAAATCAGATCCTCTTCTTATTCCATTTGTAAAAATCAACTCAAGAGGGACTAGAGACTTAAAATGTAAG
>NW_003852398.1:13547080-13563869 GCF_000181295.1 Otolemur garnettii | reverse complement strand
AGAAACACAGATTCCTCAAAAAGTTAAAAATAGAACTATTATATATATGTGATCTACCAATCCCACTAGTTGGTATCTATCTGAAGGATGTGACACGATTTCTGCATTCCTATATTCATTGCAGCACTATCCACAACACCCAATATGTGAAATCATGGTAAGCATCCATTCCACAAAAGAACAGGTAAAGAAAATATGATATATATGCTCCATGATGGAATACTATTCAGCCTGAGAAAAGAAGGAAATCCTGGAACTTACGACAATGTGAAAGACCCTAAAGGATATTATGTTATGTGAAATAAGCCAGCCACAGAAAGATAAATACCACATGATCTCACATGTAGAATCTAAAAAAATGAACTCACAGAAAAAAATGATGGTTACAAGAGACCAGGGGAGAAGAGTAGGAATTGGGCACAGTGGGTCTAAGAACATAGAATTTCAGTTAGACAAGGGGAGTAAGTTCAAAAGATCACGAAGACTACAGCTAATAATCATATATTTAATAATTAAAAATTGCTAATTGAGTAGATTTTAAGGGCTTTTACCAACAACAGAAAAGTATGTGAGGTAATGCATATGGTGAATAGCTTAAATTAACTATTCCCTTACATATATCTCAAATCATCATATTTTATACCAAAAATATATACAATTTTTACTTGTCAATTAAATGAACAAATTCTTAAAAATTGATGTGGTAACATATTACAAATGTTTCTTATTACTAGTAAAATAAATACTAAAATTTTAAAAAGAAAGAATATATGGAAATCAGTTAAGTTTGAATAGAATGGAAGTTAATTCACAGGAATCTTCTTGCCTGAGTTTCTTATGTATGAAACTCACAAGAACAATACTCTCTTCCAAAGGCTTTTCCCCCCAACTCCACCAAACAAAGCAAACATGAAATCTTGTTTTTTACAAAACCATGAGTCTGTCTTTTATGCAGGACCCACATTTCTTCCTATACTATTTATAACTCCACCCCAATTTCATTTATCTATTTTCTGACCCCAAAGTCAGTAAGATTATAGTTACTTTTGGTCCTTTATTGAGTCATACATCCATTAATCTTCAGTAATAATGTCACTTGAAAAAGTCCTTTTATATTTTCTTTATCCTGAAGCTCATTCTAAAGATCTCTAGCAAACTGCATATACGATTTGGGGGCTGGTGCTAAAATGGTGGTCTTTAAACCTACTAGACAAAACAATGAAGTCCATATTCACGTCTGATCCCACTTTTTGTGCATTCTAGGATAGGCAGTAAGCTTATAAACTGTTGAGTGAAACTGACAGACAAAGATCACATCTGTGTCATATCCTCAAGAGAATAGTACACATATACACACACAGGAAAAAACTGGTTAACAGTTGTAGTTGATTAACATTTTTATTTAGTTTGCTTTAACTTTAAACCTACAATAGAAAAAAATGAGGAAAACCCCTACTCAAAGCAAGATGAAATAAAATGGGCAACTAAAGCCTGGTCTTGACTTTTCGTGCACTCAACTTCAAATTTTTCACACATTCTGTAAATTTGCTGTGCTAAGAAGCTTTTTCCCCTGTTTAACATTCAGGACAAAAGAAATGTACGTGTCTATCAGCCTATTTGTCAAGACATAAAAGTAATAAATGAGAGTCACATTTGAATAACAGGAGTGTACCTGACATGAGAGAATAGAACAGCCTAGGCAGCTTCAATTCTCCTTCTTAAAATTATTCACTATTGTTGGAAATAATAGAATATCAAAAGAATAAATTCAAAACTCAAATTAGTTCCTATCCTCCCAGGAGAGGCTGCCTGCCTGATTCTGATCTGTCTTTCAATGTGTTGTTCTCGCTCAAACTTACAATTTCAAGGGCTAGAATGTCATTCCAATATGCAAAGGAGGGTTAGCATTAATAAGAGTTATATTTAGAAATCCTTCTACTGTGAGATAGAAATAATATTAAACTTGTGAATTTTAAGGTCACAACAAGGACATATTGACTAAAGTTTCAAAATTATGTAAATTAGCTATTTCAGTAATCACAGGCTCTACAGAGGTGCTGCCCAAATTAAAAAGGACAAGTTTGTTCATTTTTTGTTCGTTGTTCATTTCTTCATAAGGATCTATCAAGGGGGTGTGGGGAGGGCATTTATATTCTGGTAAAAAAAAAAAAAAATTCCCACACTCTGGGAGGCCAAGGTAGGTGGATGGCCTGAACTTGGGAGTTCAAGACCAGCCTGAGCAAGAGTGAGACCCGTCTCTTTAAAACAAACAACAACAACAACAAAAAAAAAAACAGCTGGGCATTGTGGCTGGCACCTATAGTCCCAGCTACCTGTGAGGGTAACGCAAGAGGATCACTTGAGCCCAAGAGTTTGAGGTTTCTGTGAGCTATGACACCACAGCACTATTCTGAGGGTGACAAAGTGAGACTCTCAAAAAATATACCCAAATCTCAGTGACTTTTAAAAATAAAGGCCTATTTCTCTCCCTCACCCCACATGGTTACCACTTTACTCCTGTTACCAGCTGACAGAGCAGAGCAGCCATCAGGGTCACTGATCATGTGACAATTGCATAAAATAGTGTGTTAGATAAGTGACGACACAACTTCTCACACTCACTGGTTGAAACCAACCCTACGACCCCACCTGAACATAATGGGACCAAGAAGTTTATCTCTCCAGGTACTTACAGGAAAGAGGGTAACAACCAAAGCAGGGAACACAACAACAACGGAAGCCCTGCCCTTAGACTCACAGTGAAGGGAGTCATACGAATACAAAATGTACAGAGAGGAATAAACAAGGTAATTCCCCATGGTAGGAAGTGGCACTGAGGAGATGATGGATGACACGGTGGACAGGAGGAGTGCAGGGGTTTAAGCTAACATAGACAGTAAGTTTATATATCTTCCCTTTGCCCTTCCAGATCCACTCTCCTTCCTTTTCTGCTCCTCTCTGTGCCTTGAGAAGTTGACATTTGTGGATTCCATCCATGGACCTCCTTTCTCTTTAGCTCCCAGTTGTCCACCACTGAGAAACACTAGGGGGAGCCAGAGAGAGGCAGCAGAGTGAAGGCCTCGCTCCCGCTGCGAAGTGGTTGCAGCTAACCGGCTAGAAATCTCCTGGGAGGTTAAAACTCCCGCCAGATAACCCTCTCCAGATGCATTCTCTCCCCTTCCAGGATAGCCTCCAAATCCTCCCCAGCTCTTTCAGGCCTAAGAGTGGTAACTTCCTAATGTTCCAGCCCCAGGAAAGTACTACTGTGGTTTCCCAGATCGCTGTGGACTGAATTCTGTCCTCCCCAACAATCAGATGTTGAGGACCTAACCCCCATAAGGTGATAGTATTTGGAGCTGGGACCCTTGGCAGATAACTAGGTTTAGGTGAAGTTTTAAAGGTAGGACCTTCAAGATGGAATTAATGTCCTTAGAAGAAGAAACACCCAAGTATGCTAACCCTGGCACATGCACACACACTCTCTCTCTCGGGCCATTTGAGAATACAATAAGAAGCCAGCCATCTGCAAGCCAGAAGGGGCCCTTAGCAAGAATCTGACATACTGTCACCATGATCTCGGAGGGCAGGGAACTTGCATGCAGGCTTGGGGCCACCCCTTGCCTTCAAGATCCTTGATTGTGGCCTTTTCATGTAGTCCAAATTTTACAGAGCAAATCCTTATTTTTTTGTCTGTTTGTGGTTTTGTTTAGCAGGCCAGGGCCGGGTTCAAACCCACCAACTCCAGAGCATGGGGCTGGTGCCCTAACCACGGAACTACCAGCGCCCAGCCCTGAGCAAATCCTTTTAATAATAGGATTTGTTCTGTGAAGTTTGGATTCAGATGAGGGGCTGTGCGTGAGTATCTGATGGCCACATCTGGCCCTCAGGTTGCAGGTTCATAATTTCTACTGTTTTTTTTTTTTTTCAGGTTAAAATAAGGGTACATAACATTAGGTTACATCATTGCATTTGTTAGGTAAAGTCCAAGTTGCAATTGGGCCCTTGACCCAAAAGGTCTACCACATACCCCTGAATTGTACCCCATAGGTAAGAGCTTACCACACCCCCTCTACTTTTCTTAAATTTAAATGTGTTTTTCTTCTGTGTGGGCATGTAGTTGTTCATATAGAGTGGGTGTGGAGAGAAGGGAAGACTTATACACTGTTGATATACAGTTGAGTTTGCAAACTAACACAGCCTTTTTGGAACGAAGTATGGAGAATCCTCAAAAAGCTAAAAGTAGATCCTCCATTGGATCCTGCAATCCCATTGCTAGGTATCCACCCAGAAGAAAAAACATCATTTCACTGAAAGGACATTTACAGTCGAAAGTTTATAGCAGCTCAATTCACAATCACAAAGATGTGGAAACAACCCAAATGCCCATTAACACGTGGGATTAATACATGGGATAAATGAACTTATGGTAGATATGTAGTATGGAATCTTACTCAGCCATAAAGAAAGATAAAGGCTTAATATCTTTTATATTTACCTGGATGGAGGTGAAGCACATTCTTCTTAGTAAAGTATCACAAAAATGGAAAAACAAGCACATCTGATGTATTCAATATTAATATGAAAAATCTCTATTCTTTAAGCTACCCAGCCTATAGTATTTTGTTATAGCAATCCAGGAAGATTAAGACACCATCCCTGCCTATACTCTTATAAAAATCCCTTCACTAAACTCTTCTCAAATTACCCAGTATAAGTATCCTATCTCTTTCCTGCTGTGATCTTTACTAATGCAGTATGTATTTTTAATTCTCAGTTCTTTGTATCTATAATTTCTCTCAAACTTGTAATTTCTCAAATACTTGACAACTTAATTGTGACTTAGAAAATTGGAACAAACTTTTGCTGGAAAGGGAGAAAGGTTTAGGTAAATTTACTGCTTATGTTTTATTTAAAGTATTGTAAATACGATGGCACAGAATAGTCATTCAGAGAATGAAACTTGGGGTTTAGGCAAACCTCGAATTGAGTCCCATCTCTGTACACTGGGGCGGAGTTATTTGGCTACGTTACTAAACTTTTCGAATGTTCATATAACTCGCCTGTCAGGTAAGAATTATCATTTGCATTATAATCAACCTACAGAGTTGTGGTAAGATCCCAATTTCTGGAACAGAAAAAGCTGTTACTATTCCTCTCTTACCAAAAATCTTTTATTTGGAATTGCTATATTGTGTGATATGGCTATTATTGGAAGCTTCTTGAAACTTGAGCAGATCTGTGGTGCTAATTCTCACAACCGTCACAGCCTATGGGGTTTTTACAGGAAGGGGAATAGATTAGCATCTATCAACGGGATCCCACAGCCACAGGAGTCAAGGCCAAAAGGCATCCCTCATTTTGCCCACGGAACATTCTCTTCCACAACAAAGTTAATAAAGGCTTGATTGCCTTTAATGAAGTTCTCATATTAAAGGCAGGTCACTGGATATAATTTATCTTAATTAATCAATTTTTAATGCTTAGAGGAAGTCGTTTGACTAATCATTTGTTCTGCCTGCACGTTTTCTCTTTATCCCTTTTCTTGCCAGCTGTTACATTAGAAACAGATATGATCCATACAGAGAGCTGAAAAATACTAACATGCATTAAGCCCCAACTTCAGCAACTAACACGACACTTATTCACACAAGGCATCACCTAATTTTTCTTTAGCAACACAGAATTTTCCATGGCTCAGTCAGTAAGCATCTTACAGGCAAGTCAAACTAGGCTCTGGAGGCTGCACATATTATGAGCCCTTGCATTAAGTAAAAGGATTTCTCAGCAGGCACCTTAAATCACGAAAGGCCTGAAAACCAGCAATTGTGGTTAGGCAATGAGAAATGTTTAGATTCCTAAATCTCATGTCCAAAAAAGTATGGTTAATAAATTGCTACTTACACATGACCTTGAACATACCTAATCAAGCCATACGTCTAAGATGAAAGTGTTGAGCACATGAGTTATATAACCTTAATCAACTTATTCTTTGGTTTTCAGGTTCCTCATGAAAATAGGAGTAATAAGAATAGATAGGGCAAGAGCTGCTGAAGGAAGGAAATAAAACATGGCGTATAAATTATAGCACCTGATATATAGGAAAATATTCAATAATTGTTTGACATGTTATTATTATGGTACCTGATATCCATTCTAGGTATGAATTACACCACCATTTAGAAAATCTGACCCATCAAGCAAAAGAGAGGGGATATTCTTTCTTTTTAAATTTCAGATTAACATGAAGCTATAATAACTAGGTTACAATGTTTGCATTTATCAGGTAGAGTCCCTCTTGGAGTTGTGTCCTGCCCTCAGGAGGTGTGTCACATACCCATACATTGTGCCTATGAAGTGGGAGCACACCAATCCCCCTTCCTTCCTTCCTCCTCCTCCTCCCTCCACCCTATTCCCTTTCCCCTCAACTTAAATTGAATCTCTTTTTTTCTCTTATGTGGGCTTCATATTAGCATTGAGTACATTGGATTTTTCCTTTTCCATTCTTATGATTCTTTCTTTACTAAGAAGAATGTGTGGTTCAACTTCAGCTTGATACAAAAGATATAAAGGTCTCCATCTTTTTTAATGGCTGAATAGTAGTCTATAGTGTACATATGCCACAGTTCACTAATCCATTCCTGGGTTGATGGGCATTTAAGTTGTTTTCAAAACTTGGCAATTACAAATTGAGCTGTGGTAAACACTCTAGTGCAAATGTCCTTATGATAAAATATTTTTTCTTCTGGGTGGATGCCTAGTAATGGGATTGCAGGATCAAATGGGAGGTCCAATTTGGGTTCTTTGAAGCTTCTCCACACTTCTTTCCAAAGAGGCTGTTTGTAGTAAAAGAAAAGGGATATTCTTGCTGTTATATAACCACTCTTTCAGTTTACTACAAAGCTTTCCTGTAACCAACTGTATCCCAAACACTTTGACAGTTTTCGGTTTTCAAGGTTGTGCCATGTGAGTATGTCCACAAAGATCACTACTGAATTATTAAATAATTCAATATCAGTAAGCAAAACAGACTCTTCTAGTATTTGGCTCAGCACAGTACAGAATATAATAGCAGTAGGATGAACTTTACCCTAAATAGCTTAGATCTAAGTTGCTTAGAGAGCTCTAGGAGACCAGGTTTCAAATATTAAACTTCAAGCACCTACTAATTTGCTTCAAAGACTCATTTTAACTGCAGACTTTATAACTTTGTTAAAAGATAAAGGAAAAATGAATAAGGAGAAAAATTCTTATTCAGGTTTTAAAGTTTTTTAAGTTTTCTGATAGTTATTTCTTTTATAACTCCTAATATGCTTGTTACGAATTTATTTACAAATATCCTATCACAGAAGGATTTATTTATGAAGGGCATTCATGCCAGATACCTGGTCCTTATTACTACATGAACCAGCCAAAAAGAAAACATGCTCCACTCAGACCTTTCACAATCCATTATTTCTTCCCAGTCAGGACCCAAAACATAAAACATTAAGCATCTGAAACTCTAACTGTTAAAAGCATTTTTTTCTGTTTAGTCAATTTTCCTTATGAAGAAAAAAAAGGGCAGTCTTAAAACAAAAATAACTATTTTTGCTTCAGAAATTGACATACTAGCTTGAGAGAGTGAGGTCTACCATATAAGAATGCAATTCAACCAATTTTGTATGTCATTCTAGATATTTCGGATCTATAGGATAGT
This sequence comes from Otolemur garnettii, assembly GCF_000181295.1. Taxonomy (NCBI): domain Eukaryota; kingdom Metazoa; phylum Chordata; class Mammalia; order Primates; family Galagidae; genus Otolemur; species Otolemur garnettii. Next base: position 13,556,173 of record NW_003852398.1, on the reverse strand, counting down.
CTAAAACTAGATGAAATTTGAGCCTCCTTATAGGATCAGAATCTTTTTTAAAGATTTCATATTTTTTTCCAGAATAAATTTTCAAGGACAAATTTCCAACGTCATGCCATGAGCAAATGGCTGCTACCTTATATACATCTCCAAGTAGAGTTACTAACTAGAGAATATAAAAACTGGATGCCTACTAAAAACTAGGAAATAAAGAGACCCAGTAAAGCATTCTTTAAAACACTTTCAAAAAATTCTGAATGTAGATTGTTCTGCAAGATTAATGTTCTCAGAATTCTCAAAAGGTGAAATGTCATGAAAAATAAAATCCAGACACACACACAGAAAAACAAAGCAAGCAAGAGTGCAAGCAGCAAGCAAGAATGGAATGAAAGATGGAGGTCTGGCCATGATAATGGCTAAAATTTTTTTAAATGTACCTATCCAAGTATTGGCAAGAAGGAACCGGAACTCTCTCACAAGGCTGATAAAAATGTAAAATGCTACAGCCACTTTGGAAAACAGTTTGGCAGTCCCTTAAAATGTTAAACATATACCTACTATATGATTCAGCCATTCCAATCTAAAAATATTTTCAAGACCCAAAAAAGAATGTGTCTATACAAAGATTTGCCAACAAATATTCACAACAGTTTTACTTGTAAAAGCCAACAGTGGAAGCAGTCCAGATGTCCATCAACAGGTAAGTGTTGACACAAATCCTGATATATCCAAAAATGGATTCATGCACAACAATAAAAGAATGAACTATTGATACCAGCGAAATCATGGAAGAATCTCAAAATAATTATGCTAAGAAAAGAAGCCAGATATAAAATAGCACATAAGGTATGATTCCATTTATATGAAACTAAAAAATGCAAACTTATCCCTAGGGACAGAAAGATCAGCAGTTGCCAAGTGATGGGAGAGTAGCAGTGGGAGGGGGGAGCCAAAAGGAAGCAGCAGCTATAAGGAAAAAGAAGCTATCATGGTACATACATGTCTAAACTTACTGCATTGTATGCTTCAAATATATACAGTTTTATATCAACTATACTTCACTTTAAAATAAAGAGATAGAGTCCTCTAGATTAAAATAAATGAAAAGTCACTGTACCATGTGTTCATTCATTGGTCCCTTCTTTAAAAGAAGTCATAAAAGATAATTTCACGACAACTTACCTATGAATTGCATTAGTAATAAGGAATTCAGACTATTTTTTCTTGGGTATAACAATGATATTGTATGTAAAATTCTTTTGTTTTTCTTAATAGATATACGCAAAATATTTTAGGGTCAAGAATTATGATTTCTGCAAATCATGGAATCAAATTTTTAAAAAGAGAATATGGCAAAATGTCAATTGTTAAGTCTAGGTTACAGTTATACAAGTGTCCATTCAACTTTCTAAAATTATTTCATGTTTTTGAAATTTTTCATGATAAAAATATACTACTCTATTTGCTCTCATTTTTATCAATTTACTTCATTCAATAGTAAGTACTACTTAGTAGGAATATTTTTAAAATATCCTTCTATGTAGCAAAAAAATGATCATAAAAAAGATTCTATCATTTAATTGACAGAAATGTATTCACTCTGTGAGTGGCTAGGATCACCCCACAGACATCAGCCCAGATTTTCATGAAATAACATACCCAGATAATTTAACAATAGCAATAATAATGATAATAGTAACTAACTACCATTGACACTATGTATTTTAACTTTCTCATATTTCCTAATGAAACTCTCTGTACAACCCCATGATATAGAAGATATTATCATTATCTGCTATGGAATGAATGTTTGTGTCTTGCCAAAAAAATTTATATGTTGGAACCTAAATTCCCAATGTGATGATATGGGAGGCACAGCCTTTGGGAGATAATTAGGTCATGAGGGTGGAGCCCTCATGAATACTATTAGAGCCCTTCATGAATGAAGAGACCAGAACACATATAAGTGCATGCTCTTGTGCACTCACTCTCACTCACTCTCTTTCTCTTTCTCACTCTCTCCAGCATGAAGGATACAACAAGAAGACAACCTTTAGCTAACCAGGAGGAGTGCCTCCCCAGACATGGAATCTAGACCTTAATCTTGGACTTCCCAGCCTCCAGAACTGTCAGAAGTAAATGCTTGTTTGCACATAAGGAAAAAAACAAACATTAACTAGCTTTCCCAGCATTACATAATAGAAAGAGTGGGTACTCACATCTGGAAAGACCGAGTCTCCATATGGTAGTCTCACATCTGAGCTCACAAACTTAGTGCCTCCAAAAGCCAGGCAAGAAGCATGATTAGCAGGTGGGAGCTGCAGCAAACTGGACCATTCACTCCCTGGTCCTTGGCCAATAATGCGTCTGCTTAGATTTTTTAAAAAACTAGAAATTTGGATTTATAGGAGAAATTTCCTAGTTTTTCTTGCTGGATTATTTACATTTGTGACTTATTTTTTAAACATAGTTCTGATAAGAAGCAGAAAATTTTAAAGACTGAACTCAGGACCCATAAGCTGCCAGTGTATAATCTATGGCAAAACAATTAATGCCCCTAGGCATTGCCATGTTAAGAAATACATTGAGAATATGCAAAAAAACTTTTTGAAATCCATAATCCAAGCCAAAAGTTAAACTACCTACCCCATCCATGGGGCCCTGGTTCAATGATATTTCAGAAACCTCTATCATGCCAAAACAACAGATGGGTAACAGGTTTTACGGAATGCATGAGCAGTACACACGGAACTTGAGGCAGCCCCTAGCTCTGCACCATTTCACCAAGTCTCTGAATATTGCACACGGAGAGAACACAAAAGACAGAAGAGACAACGAGAACCAGAGAAGTCTTCTCTAATCTCCCGCCCCACCCCATTTGGCACCAGAGACAACAGTGTCTACTTTCTCTATTCAGCAGACACAGCTATAGATGGACTCCCGACTCTGTGGAACACCCTACATCCACCTAGAGGAGTCTGAGAAACTCTCTCGTGCATTCTCTTGCTCTGCTCTTGAATCTCCAGAACGATTTCTCTTCCTTTGCCGCATCAATGAGCTCAGCTCTGATGGCCTTTCCTTTGAAGCCACAGGAAAAGGGACAGAAGGGAGTAGAAGAACAGAAAAATTCCCCTGGTTTGCCCACATCACCTGCGATCCTCCATAAGGTAACACTTCTACGCTGGGACCCCACTGGCAAGTGCAGCAAGACAGTGATGAGAAGAAATTGAGGTTAGAATAATGCCAATTATTAACAACAATGTCTAAACGCTCAGTATGTGCTAGGTGCTGAATAAAGCACTCTGGAAATACCATCTCCAGAGCTCTGAGGAAGATTCCTAGGGCCATTTCACAGATGACGAAAATGAAACCCACAGGTTTACCTGCTTCTGTCTTCGCCTTTAGTGAACGCCCGACCTGTGATACAAATTCAGACCTCACAATGGTGCCTTAGCTTTTTCCATCTTAACACTATCTCTAGAAGTAAAAGTTGGTGACGAGGAAAGAAACCAGGGTTAGAGGAACTAAAGCCCTTTCCAGAGCAGAGATGTTGCCTCCTGGTCCTTGGCTCCATCCGCCAGCTCTCCAGGAAGATGGGAACTCGCCTCTTCACAGCATCACTTGCATAGGGATTACCTGGAGAGCTCAGCTAAACACACCTTCCTCTTCTCTCCTCTAGACCCAATGAATCCACATCTCCCCCTGAAGGGACCCGGAATGTGCATTTGAATTGCAACCCCACAGCGAATTTTAATCAGTTCATGGAATGAAGAACTAAACTTGATGGCTTCGAAAAAGAGCAAGGCTGAGTCTAAAAAACGTCCACCAGATATTCCAAAATAAAAAATAAATTTTAGTAACAGCCCTGGAAGGAGCCCTCATGGCCAGACTCATAATTTTTAAATTTTTTTTTTTTTTTTAGGGAAACATTATCGACAAACATCTGAAGGAACTCAAATCCATTATTTTACTTGTTGTGACATCTGCAGATAATAACAAGCTAGAGGGAAAAGCTGGTTTAAGGAGTGCAGCAATTAGGTGATTTGTGACTGATTATTAAAAATAATATATGCGGCTCCCGTGCTTCTCTAGAGGTGAGAGTTACAAATTACCACGGTTGTTTCTGCTGCGGCTGCCGCTGTTATTGTTTCTTAAGGATTACAGGCTCCATATGTTTGTGAATATTAATATTATCTGAGGTGTCTCGGGTTGCCATAGCACCTCAGTTCCCTCCTGCTAGAAGGACTAGATGAATTATAAGTCAGACTTGGGAAGAGATCTACATATGTGAATAAAACACGAGAAACTGCTCAATCTAGAAACGGTCTCTTCACTTTCCGCGATTCTCCCGCGTCTTTCCTTTTGATACAATGGCCAAAATGCACGGGCTCCCAGCCCACTAGCCCTCTCACGCATGGACTGCACCCAGGACAACCACCCTCGCCATCTCCCCTCCACAGCCCTGGCAACCTTGACCATTTGTACGCATGTCCTCACCGCACCCTGCTGGTTCTCCACCTTCTTTCCCCGATCATGACAATACTGTGTCCCTAAGTGTACACACAGACCTCCGTGATCTGGCGATGTGATCTTCCCCTACCCCCAACACACTCTCTGTCCCATCATACCAGCATCTCAGGAGCTACAGGGATCAGCCTCCATTTTTCTGCTTCCTCCACCATTTCACCGTTTTTGTTCAGGGATAGCTCCTCCTTTTAACTTCCTCTGTCTAGTCACGCCATCGTTTTCTGCTCTCGACCTTTGTTTTCTGACCTCTGTGAGACTCCTGAGCTTTCCTGTCCCCTATGAGCCCTTCAGGAGCTGGACTAGACACCAGCTTCAGCTACACTGTCTCCTCTACTCCAGAGTTGTTGCTTCAGTTCCATCGCTTGTTGGTGTAAGTTCTTCCTACAGGTCCAGATCAAACGCTCCCACCACTGTGACAGCTTTTCTATAATTTGACTGACATTCCGTCTGCATCCACAAAGCATGTGATCTGGTAGTACAGTGCCTGGGGGTGTGGTCTCTGGATCGCACCACGTGGGTAAAGTCCTGGCTTTCCACATCCAGCCTTTGTGCATCAGGAAGGTTATTTAACTTTGTGAGGCCTTGGTTTTCTCACCCCTAAAACAATGAGGGTAATAACAGCTGTTTCATGGGGGTCATTATGAAGGTTGAAAGAGGTAACTCTAGGTATAAGTCAGACTGGCTGAAAATAAGGGAAACTCTAACTCAGACTAGCAGGAACAGCAAAAGCATATTAACGGCTCACTCATCTGCAAGTCCAGAAGAAAGGATGTCTTTGGGCTGAGCTTGATTCAGTGACTAAGCCATGGGATCAAGAACCTGGTTTCCTTTTTCTTCCTCTGCTCTGCCATCTGAGCCATCAAAGGCTGGCTGTCCTCGTAGTTACAAGAGGCTATCATTGGGCTAAAGACTTCTTTATCCAAAAGAAAGGAATGAATGAAATGATCAATTTAAGAAGTTCTCCCAGAATAGCAAGAGGGAACTTTTCCAGATATTCTCAGGAAACCTCCCATGGCCTGTTGTCCAGATGCTAACAGCAAGCACATTCTTGAACCATTGCTGGGGCAAGGGGATTCCACGTGCTAATTAGTCAGACCTGCTCAGAAAGACCAATCACCATAGCATGAGGAGGGGGATGACAAATCCTGGAAAATAACTTTCCACCTCTAAATTGCACAATAAGTGTCAATGAAGAATGGACATTGGGGGATGGCATAACATCCACAATGGAGAGTCATGTTCTTAGCTAATGATGGGCGATTATCAAACACTATCCTAAAACTAGCAGTTATTATGTTATTTGTGCTTTTCTCGTTTTTTTATATTATCACTTATTGTTTACATGATCGTTTCTCCATATTCTGTGCATGTGCTTTGCTGATATTTTTGCCACTAACACACACTAATGTGAACATTTTACTGCAAACATACCCACCCCAGATTCTGTACCTAGCAGCACTAAAGAACATAAAAGAACATAGCTTGATATATGCTGTTTGGATAAGTGAATAGATAATAAAAAGTGGTCTCACCCAATGTCAAAGCCTCTTTTCGACAAGAATCAGAGATCACTCCATGTTCTTACTGCCTTTAATAATGAATAATTTAACACAGTTTTAAAATGTTCTCTCTTATACAAAATAATATTACTAACCTACCACCGACTACAAAAGCCTGAGAGCCTGTCTGCCTTTGGTAGTTTCCACCTGACCAATAGAAGCTTATTCTTTACCTCAATTACATCAATCTATTCTTTGTTAGTTTTCTTTCACCATAACTTTTGAAGTACATAATGTCATTTGACCAGACTAGATACCCTAAAAAGAAAAACATGAGAGAGATGATTTGTCTTGATCAGTGTACCCTCATTATATAACTTCAATCGAAATGTTCAAATCAATAAATTTTAACTAAAACTCTACAGTTTGCAAAACCACAAATTATGAGGAAAATCCTCAATATTATACATTGTACAGTTATAAGATATTTACACACAAGAAGAGTCCCCTGTTAAGATGAATCTTGAGACTGCCTTATTTTCCATAAACTATACTTCATCAATTTCATACCCATGTAAAGAGATATATGCTTTATTCTACCCTGTTTTTTTAGCAAATAACATGACTTATAAACAAGTTCATTTTAATGCTTTTAAAAATTAACAATTCTGCAATAATTCAACTAGCACAGGTCTATCTGTAATTTTTAGATACATGTGGCAAATGGTTCTAAATGTGAGTTGTTTTTAAAAGAAATACTTTGTATTTTCTTAGCATCTGCAGGATTCCAGACTTGCATTACCTGAAAACTAACTTCTCAAAAACATAATATTATATTTGGAAATGTCTTTGAGAAAAGCAAAGCGTGTGGGAGAGATTATAAAACAGACTGGCCATCTCAGAATAAAATGAGAGAAAAATGTGGATTCTCTGTCTTTTAATGAAAGGCTGTAACAGTCCAGAACCTTTGCTTGTCAGTAGAGACTATGTGGTGAATTTTAAGAGTAAAATCTGATGAAAAGGAAAGGAAGAAATGTTTAGAGAATATAAACTAGTTAAACCATTTCAACTTTATGAAAAAAGTAGCAGTAAGTTTTAAAATCATAATAAGAGCACACGAGCCCAATCTAGGTAGCACTAGATATAGAAAGCTGTATTATACATTATACATCTAATAATCCATATGCATGACCAGCCACATTTTTATTTTGCATGCCTCTTAAAATTGCTACTTTGGTTTATCTCTAGCTGCAAGCCTTCCACTATCTAATACAAAGCAAAGCCTCAGAAAATAATAAACAACAAAAAGCCTGGTGCATGCAGTGGACAATCGTACATCCCTACAGAATTTCATGCCTGATCCAACTCAGTGAAGTACATATTGTTACCTGAGGCCAAGAAGTTAAATAATTTTGTTCTATGCTTCTGAGTATTGGGAATCAGGTCCCATAGCCCCCGATGGTGTTGTAATGTGAGGTCTAACCAATAAATCTCTTTCCCAAAGCAAAATCCAGCACAGCAAAGTGGGCACATTGATCTCACACAGCCAACTAAATAGCCCAAAGGTTGAACAATGTAAGTCATTCTATTACCTCTGTCGAATCGGGGTGATGAATCACTCGGGTGGAGCTTTGGATGTTTCTTCAGTGATCAGCCTGCTTGATGGCACAACCAACCCGTATGCCCTGCAGTCTCCACTCCAGCTTCTTTGGCGACCCTGAGTATAAAAACAGAGATACAACCAGTTTATTGGGAAAGGCACTCTGAGGAATGTTTATAAAACCACTTCTTTTTAGGAGACACACGTGGCAAGTAGACTTACAAAGAGGTGCTCAACCTCACTCATTATTCAAGGACAACAAATGGAGGCAAAAATCAAACGCTATTTTTGCCCCTAAAATTTAAACAATATGAGAATTTGAGCAAAAACATAGGAAAATTTCTCACTTGTGGGAGGATAAATGGATGCACTCTTGTCGGATCTAAATTTTAAACATGCATACATTTGGAAACATTAATTTCATTTCTATAAATGTATCCCTAGATAAGTGTTCAAAGATACATACAGAAGATAGTACAATGTTGAATTAGGAAGGAGCTAAATTAACTATAGTGACTCCACGCAGTTGAATGTCATGAGGTCTCTGGAAAGAAGGAGGGAAATCTATATATACAGATATGGAAAGCATCACAGCTATATTACAAAGTGAGGAAAAGTAGTTTAAATAGCACTATTGGTAATATGATGCGTGTTATGGTTCTTACTTGTAGAAATGGTGTATACCTATATATTTTCTTTTATACATTGAAATTTATGGCAGTACAAAATACTGATAAGTCTGTAGAGTGGGACACTGGTGTAAGATCAATACGGGATACAACGGGACCTTATCTTTCCACCTTATTCTTTCTTTACCATGGGAGAGCCAAGAAATTCTCTTCTCTCTTATTTTGGCTGGATCAGGGTGAAACTAGATGATATGTGCCCAGGGTGAGGAGGCTGTCAAAGACCAAGAAACCAGTGAATTTTAGCAGCCCTATTCAAATATGAGTGTGTGTGCGCACACACACAAATATACATATACAATTAAACAACCCTCTGCCTTCCGCCTGCTCCAAAACCTTGTCGTATGACATGCCTCTAATGATAATATGTCTTCCTTATCTTCCAGATATCTGTATTTCAAGGAAGGGTTTGAGGGAGGGACCAGGGCAAGAGTTAATATGGGCATTATTGTCCCCTGATGCCTGGTTTGTGTTTTTCAAAAGGGAAAGACAGAATCTTGTATCTTATTTCTCATTTCCAAAACAGAGAAGAATAAAATCATCCCAGGTACTATCGGTGACTTAGAAAAAAATCCTTTAACTTTGCCTCCCTACTTCAACCAATTTTGAAAGAATAGTTGGGGTGGGAACATTTAAAATTTACCTCGGCTGTTACTGAAAACTATAAGAATGATGAGACTTTATACATAATGATATTGAAATAGCAGGCAGTGAATTGTGGGGATTCTGACAGGCAATGAGATTATGACTCTTTTCCTCTGTCCCAAGTCACAGCATTAAAAACTATCTT
>NW_003852398.1:13544104-13546440 GCF_000181295.1 Otolemur garnettii | reverse complement strand
AGAATCTGATATCACAAAACATTACATATTCCAACAGATGAGAAGCCACGTGAGAACTGGGTCTTGGCTCTTCCTGTATCTTTGAGCTTTATTATTGGCTATCCACATGGAGAGATCTTCCTGTAGCTAAAGATGAACAAGATTGCTCTGTATTTATATTGGGTATACTAATTTTTAAGAACTTTGGTAAGAAAGGGTTAGCTTTTTTTCCACAAGTTTTTCAGTTGTCTCTTTATATCCTCACATTACTTTCTCTAAAGTGAAAATAAGACTCCATGTGGGTTTTAAAAACAGGCAACTTAAAACTGAGCATATGATTTATGTGAGAAATTCTCCTTTAAATAATTTATTCTGAGGCAGTACTTCTCAATGAGGGGGTGAGGGTTGATCTCCAGGAGACATTTGGCGATGTCTAGAGACAGTTTTGGTTGTCACACTGGGAGCAGGGAAAGGCCAGGGCTGCTGCTAAGTGCTCTATAGTGCACGGGACAGTCCCCACAACAAAAAATTATCCTTCTCCAAATGCCAATAGTGCAACATGGAGAAATCTCACTCTAAGGAAGTAATCAACGATATCATCACAGATAACTATTCATTTGCATTCATAAAAGCACTATTTGAGACAGATCAGAGACTCCTTAAATTACAGTACCTCTATTCATTAGAAGACCAACTATTTTAAATGATTTTCCACAAGAATATTTAACAACATGAAGAAATGTTCATGATATCAACATGCTCTAAAGCAATATATTTGGTATAATTATACTATTATAGAATACACACATACTTACATATAGGCATAGAAAATAATTTGAATTGAAAGAATACTAACCAAAATACAATGACTAGCTGAAGAGTGGTAGGGAGTTTCTGTAAAATAATACTTTATAACCAATGTTATTAAAAACAACAACACATATCATCCTGAGGAGGAAAATCACAGTTGATCTAAGCTATCATCTTGAAATCTATACAAGCCTCCTACAGTATATAAGATTTTGTACCCTCCTGGTTCAGAATGTTTTATTTTATTTTATTTATTTGTTTTATTTTATTTATTTTATTTCCCAACATCAAGCTCTTTAATGATAGAAAAGGGAGGCAGCAGGTCTTTCTCACCAGGTCACCTTCATGACGGCAGCGGAGAGAGTTCACAGGAAGATCCTTGCTCAGAACCACAGTAACTCCTACTAGTCTCATACCTTCACTTTAAAAGACTCCATCGTTACACTATGAATGAGAAGTAGAATTGCTCCTTCCCATTCACACGAAGAACAGAAGGATGACAACACTCTGATAACTGAGCCAAAGTTAGAAACATCTTGAACACCACAGAGCCCCTATCAGAATGTTTTATGAGTGGAAGGCATTATGATAATGTTTCCTATGCAGTGTCTTAACTTCCATATTGGAATTCAGAAATAATATGGATGTCCCTCCAGAAACAAATCCTGATAGATTATGCTTTATTTTAGTGACCAGTAGCCTCATCATGAACAAGCCAAATAAAATAAAATGGCAGCCAGTCTTCATAAATACCACACTCAAAATCACAATGTTAGTTTATATCAATTACCAAAAAAAAAAAAACTGATAAAAGAACGTTTGTTCACCATTATAGTTCAACTTCTAATTTGTTCTGGCCAGAGAAAGAGGACCAGTTTGGGGAAGAAAAGAGGATGATCCATTATTTATAAAATAACAACGATTATATAAATATGAAAACTTATTTTCACCTAAAAGGGGTCCAAATGGCTTGTAGTTATATCTGGTACAAGAACCATTTCCTCCATTCCTGAAATATTAATTAAGAACAATATTTTCTTAATGGCACCAGAAAAGAGAAAGTACTTTTCTGACAGTTGTTCATCCATACATCATGTATCATTTAAAATTATTGGAAATACATTAACTCTCTGACTCAAGATGATAAAATAACATATACTTGCCTTTACTCCCTGCTAAAATCTTCCTGAAATAACAGCAAACATGTATTTTTTAAAACCTTGACTAGTTCTGTAAATAAAAAATTGTTTCATTAGTGACCTAAATTTTGGGAAAATTTCCAAAAGCTAGAATGAGATTGGTAGAAGAGTCCAAGTAAAAGGCAACGCAGGCCAGGTGTGATGGCTCACGTCTGTAATCCTAACACTTTGGGAGACCTAGGTGGGCAGATGGCTTGAGGTCAGGACTTCGAGACCAGTCAGAGCAAATGCCAGACCTCCCTCCAATCTCTATAGAAATTAGAACAATTAGCTGGGTGCAGTGGCATGTGCCTGGAGTCCCAGCTACTGGGAGGCCGAGGCAGGAAGATTGCTTGAGCCCAGGAGTTG
>NW_003852398.1:13538468-13543662 GCF_000181295.1 Otolemur garnettii | reverse complement strand
GGATATCGCTCCCCATGGGTGTCGGAGAGCCTGTAGTCTCAGGTCAGAGACGCCCGGAGCTCCCCAAAGGTGCCCCAGTCGGTCTCAGTAGGAGGAGCCTCAACTAACTTCTCCAGAGGCTTTTCATAGACGTGATGCTGTGGCCATTTACACCCCAGGTGTGGAGACTGCCAAGCAATAATGTCTGTCTCTCGTGCTCAACACGCTCTCGTGCTTTGTAACGAGAGACCAATCCCTCCCCATTCCCTTATTACCAAGGTGTTTCTTTTCAGGTGTCTCCTACAAAGGCTGATTGCTACACGTGCCTCAGATCAAGCACAGTAAAAAACAGTTCTCTAATTCTGCACTGCTCAGGACAGAAACACACAAGTGGCCAGTGCCTTCCATGTTGGAAGGTGGAGCTACAGAATCATTTTATTATAGGAGAACATTTTATCTGACGCCAGTACTCTAAACAAAGGGACAGGTCTGCAGAGAGTGGCAGAAGTGGAGATGTGAATACAACAAGAAGATGAAAGAGGAATTCTGTCATAAGCATGGGGCCTGGGAATAAAGCAGAAATGACTTAAGATAGCTTCAGACAGACAGGGGAATGAAGAAGGCAAATCGGCACAAAACTGAAATGAATTTTGTTTTCTTCGTTGAGTATAAGGCAGTAGGAACCACAGTGTCTCTGGAAGTTGAATGACTGGTGGTGTTGGTAATTACAGCTATGCAATTCTGATGCATTAAATGCTTAAGCAAAGACAGGTTTCTTAACCCTTTCTCATCTGAAAAATGAATAATAGTATCTACCTTACAAGATTATGAGAGTAATAGTTAAGTTAAAGTGAATAAACACTCAACAAGTGTTTGCTCTTGGGATTGTTACAGTCTTACTGTCTCAATAGACAAGTAACGGTTGGAGTCAAGCCATCCTTAAGTTCACAAAAGTAGAGAGCCTGAGAATGCAAACCACCCCCCACCTGTACATCCCAAGGAGACAACCTGTCCGGCTGTATGGATGATTTACAAAGAGTCAGCTTGTTAACCCTCCCATTCCTGTCACAAGCAAACAAAACTGCTGAGGAATCAATCATACATCCTCCAGTCTATTAGTAAACTTTGTCATTTAGATGTAAACTTGAAAAAAAAAAATCAAAATGCAGACATTTGAGGGCAACCAAAATATCAAAGAGAAAGATCAAAATAAACCTGAAAATCAATTGTAGAAGAGATGGAAATTATATAAGTAACATAATTTTTAAATAATTCAGATTTATACACTTAAGATATGTCATAAGTAAACTCAGAAAGCATCATTTCTAAGGTATCCAAAGTTCCAAATATTATACTTGGAATTGAAGGTATAATTGCATCAAGAGTAGAAGGCCTTGCAAGAGAGAAAAACCAGTAGGATGTTTATAACTTATTTTCAGAAGTATGCAAATATTGAGTATTTGTAAGTATTTTTAAAATATATGATTCAGTGTATTTATTAAAATTTAAGAGGCATTATTAAAATTAAGTGTGATGTAACAGAAAAATAGAAAATTTTAATGTATTGAAACCAAATGTAAGACAGATAAAAGAAAAATGAAGGAATGTGGATAAGCAGAAAATATTAAATATGAAGGAAGCAATAACCCTCTATGTGTCCGTAGTCACTGTAACTGTAACTAGGTTATATGCCTGATAAGAAAAAAATGTATGTATAATTGAGCTTTAAAACTCCAGCTAAGGCAATATAAATGGAAAAAATGGGTAGACTGCAAAGGCATAAAAAAAGTATACATATAAATGCAAATAATAAAGAAAGAAGCTATGGAATACAAATATTAGATAATGCAGAATTTGAAGCAGAAGGTATTAAATGAACTAGAGCAAGCTGTTTCATATTAGCAGAAAATATGTTACACCCAAAGCAATCAAACAGCTCCTAACAACACAAAACAAAACTATGTGAATGAATACTAAAAATACAAGAACGCATAAATATTATAATCATGTTGAAAATTTATATACTTCATTAAAAATGACAGTTCAAGCAATCAAATACTGTAACTATCATAAAGTACTTGAGTAATAATTAATTTGTTTCTTATAGCTAATAGGGCATATATAATCTTGTTCAATGTCCATGAAACATTTACAAACATTAAAAAATAATAGTATTTTTTCTAGTACCCTTCCTGAAGCCATAATTTGCAAACCATAAGAGACCATTTAGCCACATTACCTGATGAAAATAAAATTAGAAATTCATAATTTTTAAAAGTATGGCAAAGAAAAAATAAAGTTTCCATAAAAGAAACAGATCTTCCATACAGAATTAAAAATAACTTATGTAGATATTGTCCCTTCAAGGAGCTTCACTCCCCATTCCTTAACTATGGACTATATTTAGTGACTTGTTTCCAAAGAACACAAGTATGGAAAGAAAGAAAAAGGAACTTTACACTGGAGACCCTGATGGGCCTACCTCAGATAGCTGATCAAGGTTAATATCAGCAGTGACAAATTGTGTTGATAGTTTATTCTTTTGATGTGATATAATAAGATTAGCACTTCAACTCTGTGATCTTCTTTCCCACTTTAACTGTATGCTAATCATAAACAAAATTAAACTGTAAACAAACATTGTGAGATGGTCTACAAAAAATGACCTGAAAGCTACAAAGGTTGACAATTAAGTTCACAAACTTGCCACTGTGCCCTTACATTGGCAGCACTGTACAAACAGCTTGGTATGGCTTCCCTACCTTGGTATGTCAGTGTCCCACAGATGTGTGGCCAAGTCTTGTGGAGCAGCATTTATTATTGCTGTTGCATGTTTTTGTGTGCTGTCGGGAGAATGTCAGAGCTTGAATGAGCGTGACAAACAAACATGAAATTTCTTGTTAAACTTGGCAAGAGTGGAAGTGAAATCAGGGATGTGTTAGGCCAAGTTTATGGGGTAATGCCATGAAGAAAATGGCACTGTACAAATGGATTAAATGTTTTTCTGAGGGGAGAGAAAGCATCACCGATGAAGAAATATTAGGGGGGCCAGTAACAAGCAAAATTGATGAAAACATCGCAAATATTTTCAAATTGTGTGTTAAAATAGTCGGCTGACTGTGAGAAGCAGAGCAGACCAAGTAAACATCAGTAGAGAAATAGTCAGGAAACTCTTAACTGAAAATCTTGGCATGAGAAAGGTGTGTGCAAAAATGGTTCTGAAGAGCCCAACTATGAACAAAAGCAAAGGAGAACTGAAGTTTCCCAAGAGCTTTTGGAGAGGAAAGATGATGTTTTGGGCCATGTTATTCCTGGTGATGAAACAGGGGTGTACCAATAGAACTCTGAAACAAAGTGTTAAAGTGCGCAGTGGAAGTCAGTCAATCCTCCATGGCCAAGAAAGGTTCACCTGTTCAAATCAAGAGTCAAAACAACATTGCTAGCCTTTTTGATATCAGAGGGATTATTCATTATGAATTTGTACCAAATGGACAATTAACCAAGTTTACTCTTTGGAAGCACTGACAGGGCTGCATGAAAAAGTTATATGAAAACAACATGAACCTGGGTGGCGCCTGTGGCTCAGCAGGTAGGGCACCAGTCCCAGATACTGAGGGTGGCGTGTTCAAACCTGGCCCCGGGCAAACTGCAACAAAAAATAGCCAAGCATTGTGGCGGCACCTGTGGTCTCAGCTACTCGGGAGGCTGAAGCAAGAGAATGGCCTAAGCCCAAGAGCTAGAGGTTGCTGTGAACTGTGATGCCACTGCACTCTACTGAGTGTGACAAAGTGAGACTCTGTCTCAAAAAAAAAGAAAGAAAAGAAAAGAAAACAACCTGAACCTTCCACTCAAGGCTCTTGCATCACAACAATGCATCAATTCACACCACACTATCTGTGACCAAATAACTTTTTAGCCAGTATCCAAATAACTATATCGGGACACCCTTCTTACTCACCTGATCTAGCCTCCAATGACTTTTTTCTTTACCCATAGATAAAGGAAATACTAAAAGGAAAACATTTTGATGAATTCAGGACATCAAGGGTAAGACAACAGCATCTCTTTTTGGAAAACTATTCCAAAATTGCTTTGAAGCATGGACTAGGCATTGGCCTTGGTGCACAGCTTCCCAATGGGGGTACTTTGAAGGTGACTGTTGTGATATTCAGCAACTAAGTATGTAGCATTTTTTCTATGATGAGTTCACCAACTTAACTGTCAGACCACAAAGTCATCAAAAATAAAGAAAAAGTATCACAGACAAGATGAGTCCAAGGAGAGATGTTTGTAAGGTGATATCCCTGATGTGATTCTGGGAAAGAAAAAGGACTTTATGGAAAAGCTTGCAAAATTCAAATAAAGTATAGTATAGTAACATAGTGGGTGTGACCAGGGAAAGGCTGGTAGACTCAAGGGAAAAGATCATTAATATTACTAAGTTCAAGAAATTAAGAAGGTAGATGTTAAAGGGTGGCAATTGGATTTACCAAGAATAATAATAAGTATTTAAGTCACAGGAAAGACAATGTGATGGGTAGGGACCTCGTGGGAAAAGGGATTTTGTATCTCAGAAAAGCGTAGGTCCCCCCCCCCAAAAAGGACAGGCTGCTGATGGAGAAGAGGCAATAGAGGATAAAGAGGACACCAACCCTGGTATCTGCTCTTGAGGTACGTGGAGCATGAGGAAAAAAGAAAATGTAGCCTTTTTAAGAGGGTTGAACCCATAGAAGATATCTAAGTATCACATATAATAAGAAAAACTTGTGAAGCAAAGAAGAGAAAGGGCAGTTTACTGATCAAAAACATTATGGGTCACAGGATGTTTGAGAATGTAGCCATGAAGTATTGGCAATGTACAGGCTAACACAGAGATGATAGAAATAAGGGTGGCCATGACAGTCCAGGAAGACGGTGCCTTCTCTAGAGGGTACTGAAGTAAAAGGGATGTGTGGCATGATGGGGTTAATCTTCAAGGTTTCAGAGAAGAAGATGATTAGGCTTAGTATTACAGACTAGGGGAAAAGATTCAAACCTTATTCCTCTCAGGGAGTATCTATGGGTAGGGCTAAAAGGAAGCTTAGGAAAAGAGAAGAATGAGATTAGGCAGAAAACATCAGACATTCATAGAAAACAAATCAAATTTTAAAGATGTCAACTGACAATCCAAAACAAAAACCTGGTTCTTTTTAATGAAAATTGACAGTTGGCTCCG
>NW_003852398.1:13537102-13538129 GCF_000181295.1 Otolemur garnettii | reverse complement strand
AGGGGACATTGTATATCTCTATTGGGATCTGATTGTTTCTGTTTTGTGATGTAACAGCCAATGGTAATCATTTCCTAGTTAATTTATTAAGGATGAAAAAGCAATATTTTATTTCCATCACCAAAAATAAAGTTATCAGAGAATATTCTGTACACCCTCATACCAGTAAATTAAAAACGCTAATAAATGGACCCTTCTCTTAGAAGGCATACCACGAAAATTAACTCTGGAATCAGTAAGAAACTTTAATAACCTGCACACCATAAAGAATTTAAAAAGCAATTAGCGAAACGCCCATGTTTTAAGGACACATTTCCCCAAACCTTCAAAGAACAGATAATTCCTTCTTTATAAGCTGCTGCAACCACAGGAAAAGATGAAAAACATCATAGTTCATTTTATGAAGGAATAATAATTTTGATAAGAAACCTAATAAAAGTGTAATAAAAAGAAAGTTATAAGCCACTCTCATTCATGAGGATAAAAAATAATTAGTGAAATGAATCCAACAATGTATAAAATAATTTAAAATAATAACCAGTTGGGATAGGACTCAAAGAGCAGAGGTGGTTTAACATTAGGAAATAGTGTATATAAAATAAAAACAGATGGACATTCTTTTGGAGTTTCTAATTAGTGCAAATAAAAGGGTAAAATTATTTGCTATTTGAAAATGATACAGGAAAAACCCAAGATTCCAAATTGCTACAAAAAAAGAAAACAGAAATAAATAGGCTAGATATAAAATTGATATATAAAAATAGATAGCTTTCATATTTACAAACAATAGCCATTCTGGCTAAACGCCATATAATTAATAGCATAAAATATATATATAAGAATAAACAAAGAAATGTTATTGCTTCTTATTTCACGAATGTAAGGCAATTTCAACTCCAAGATTTATACAGCACACTAAGCAAGCAAGAATAGCCAGGAAAAAAAAATCCAATTAAAAAAATCAAGAGTAGGCTCGGCACCTGTGGCTCAAGCAGCTAAGACGCCAGCCACATACACCTAAGGTGGC
>NW_003852398.1:13529743-13537013 GCF_000181295.1 Otolemur garnettii | reverse complement strand
GTCCCAGCTACTTGGGAGGGAGAGACAGGAGAATTGCTTGAGCCCAGGAGTTGGAGGTTGCTGTGAGCGGTGATGCCACGGTACACTACCCAGGGTGACAGCTTGAGGCTCTGTCTCAAAAAAAAAAAACAAAATCAAGAGTATTAATAAGGAATGGCCCAAAGAGGAATTAAAACATTGTGAAGCCACAACAACTAACGCAATATGGCAACAATACATGAAGAGATAAAGATTATCAATAGGTTATAATAGAAAATGCAAAAATGCACACAAAGATTTATGTTTAAGGGTGGCTGAAATATAATAGATTTTTTATACAATAGGAATATTGGGAGAATTAGATAGCCCTTTGGAAAACAGGATCCATCTTACACCTAGGTAAATTCTAAAAATATTAAGGATTTTATGAATCATAAAAGCGTTAGAAGCCCCCATTGGCAATCCTCAAACTGGGGAATGTATGTCTATGATATATTTCCTAAAAGAAAACTAGACTAAATACAAACAAGGCAAAGGTAATTGTGATTATAAATTAACAAGTCCATGCATAGCATGACAATGGCAGGTAGTGCAACATCTTTGTGAAAATAACGTGTTAACTATTTTTGCTACCTTGATAGGCAAAAAATGTTTCAATGAACTTTAAATTCATGGTATTTATTTTGAATTCAGACTCTTTGCTTTCACTTCAAGGGTGAGAAAAGACAATTTTCCATATTTTCTGTTGCAGGTTTACCTAAAGCTTTCATTACAATGGAAATATGCCAAAGATTTGAGTCAGAATAAGTTGGGGCCAAATCCCAGCTCTGCCACTTCTTCAATATGCGTATTTACAGAAATGAGTGGGACTGACCTTGAGTTTCTCCATCTGTAAAGAGTGCTGGTGATATCTGCTTCACAGGGTTCTTGTAAGAAAGAAAATGAAATGACGTGTGTGAGGTTCTGGGCTGAGAGTAAGAATTTCATCTATGTTACCTTCTTCACTTCTACTCCCTGGCCCATAGACCTGGAATGCCAGCGGGTACGTTCCACCAAAGGGCAAGCTGGTCTGGACAGTGAACAGAACCCACTAGCTCTACAAATGATGCCACTGAGGCCACACAGGCACGTTTTCCAGAGGAACAGCCTCCCAGATGGGGACAAACAGTAACAGTGTCCTCCTGTTCTCCAGAAAGAGCCAAAACCACAAGTCACTGCAAAAACTTCACACTTCAAACTTAAACAGGGCTTCTGGCTGACTTTACAAGTCCTGTGAAATTCTATTTATTTACTGGCTATCCAAAGTGGCAATCCGGGAGTTAAAAAACAGCAACACTTCTGTGTGTGCGTGTGTGTCCACGCATATGTGTGTGTGTGTGTGTGTATGTGTATGTGTACTCACACGACAGTATCTTTTTGAAAACCGCATAAACACATCTGAGAGAGTTAATGCTGAGGATGTGTCTTGTGCACAGCACGAGGGCTCCACCTTCAGCTTCAGACCGAAGAGAAATGTTTCAAAAATGCTATTACTGTCTGAGTCTTAAGAAAGACCTGAAATGTCATCTCATGAAATTCAAACCATATGACCTCTCACTTTTAAATATTTCTGTCTGACCAGAATATTTTTTTACTGCCCATAGGTGAAATGAGGAGTATTATGATGGTCCATGTTGATATTACGTTCACGAGAGAGAAAATGTGTTACATTTTATTTAAATTGCTCAGGACTCATGTGTCCACATCAATTTCTTTAGGGTTGCAGGAGAGTCTAATAAACCCTTTCATTCTAACTCTCCAATGGTTTCACTCCATCGGACTTATGGTCTTGTAATAAAGAAAAATATTAATTCTAACCTAGCAGACTTATTTATAAATTACCTGTGGTTTTTGAATATTCCACCAAATATGTTGCAGTTTGGGGGAGAGAAATTTTATTCTGACAAAAGGAATTAAACATCACTTCTGTTGAAGCCCATTCATTGAATCTTCAAGATTAATATCCACCAATAGGCCACAGCCCAAGGAAGAGAATTTATAAAAACAAACCACCAAGAAATATTCCCATAACTCCTCAGAAATACATGCAAAATCTAAGCTGAATTCCTACATGGTTTATATAATTACATAACAGAGTAGAAGATAATCTTGCTTCTTTTCACATATTTTATGGTGATCTATTAAAGAAAGGCAACAAAGTGCCCACTTCTATACAAACTGTGGCATATAGGAGGGAAATTAGTTATTTTCAACAAATCAGTAGATAGGAATTATAAGCAAATATACACAGCAGACAGACACTGACTCTTTCAAAATCTAATAATAAGTATAAAGTTCTTGCTAACATTTCTCCAGTTTTCTTTTTTGTTCTATCAAATCCTTCATTTGGACTGGAGGAAGGAAGGTGGATGACTGGAGGCAGCTTTCACCAGAGACTTCTGTCCAGACAGAGAGATACTGGACAAGGGTGGACTCAGTGAAGCTGAAAGTGGGGAGCTGAGCTAAGAAAGAAGATAAACAAGTGCACATCATCTCTGCTGAGGCAAACTGTGACTCCAAGAAAGAGAATCCAAGAAAACAAATTCCTGATACAAGGCCCATCCCAAGGGGACAAGAGACCCCTCCCCCCAAGCAGGAGGCTCGCTCTGGGCTCTCTGCAAATGAGCAGGGAACCAAAGACCTCCCCTTTTACCCTATGGGAGAAAATCACTAAACATGGAGCCTCCTTATCCAGGGAGGTCCCACTTGTGAGCCTAGGCATCATCCTGCCTAACATGAAATTGAACAAATATTTTTCCAGCAATTCTGAGCCCAGAGTGTTTGGCAATTCCCTTAGAGGCCTAGGCATAGTGTGGGCCACTGGACAGCAGCACAGAAACAGTGACTAGAGTGGAAGCAGGGGGTGCAAGAAGAGAGAGAGAGATGCGCCAAGACAGTACATAGTGGGTGGAGGCACTGATGCCCCTGTTCTGACTTTGGTGAGTGTTTTCTGACTCCGTGGCTCATGGGAGGAGGCCAGGCTCCATCCCCTTAGGTTTGCAGGACAGTGCTATTGTGGATTTCTACTATCAGGCACTGGAGACCCTTTGACCTCTCCCTGTTGAGCAGTGATTGTACTGCCTGGGACAATCTGATTAGAATTCTCAACCTGGGCTGTTCACCTGGGGACCCTCTGAGGTTGAGCCGCAGTTGTTTTGTAGTGAGAATGAACTGATTATCTCCTCCAGCTATTGCTGGTGGGCCACAGGGCACTGCAGTTGCCTGTCTCTCTCCCCAACTGAGATTTCAGTCTAATACCACGATTTGTTAAGATTGGGTAGATATTGGCTGACTTCAAGACAGAGCCAGCTTGCACTATCTCACCAATCAGGTCCTCAGAGTCTCTGGCTGCAGCTCTGAAAGGACATCTTTGTAAGGCAATAGGGGGAAAGCCACAATCACAAGCCCCAGCTCACTGATAAAGGGCTGGTTAACTCCAATTCCTGGGGCTCCCAATCCAATATCACCCTACCAGTTCTACTTGCCAAATTGTGGGAACTACTCATAAGATGGGACCAGTGGAAGAACTCTGGCAACATGAATAATCAGAGTGGATCAACTCCCCTGAAGAATGACAAAAGCTCTACAACAGAAGATGACATTCATAAACAAATGGCTGAATTGTCAGAAATAGAATTCAGAATATGGATGGCAAATAAGAAAATAGAATGGAAGAAAAGATAGAAATAGAAATCCAAAGAATAGTTCAAAAATTGTCTGAAGAAATTAATGAATTCAAAAACAGACATCATGAGAAAAGATACAGCGGAGCTCAAGGAAGTGAAAAAGTTATTTAAGGAGGTTTGAAATACAGTAGAATCCCTCAGTAATAGAGTTGAGCAGGCAGAAGAAAGAATCTCAGAAATTGAAGACAAGACTTTTTTATGAACCCAAGCATTCAAAGAGGCAGAAAAATGGAAAACAAGAACAGAACATTCCCTGAGAGAGTTGTGGGATCATTCCAAAAAATCAAACATCCGACTTACAGGAATTCCTGAAGGAGAAGAGGGTGGTCCTAAAGGCACAGATGCTCTACTCCAAGATATTATGGAGATGAATATCCCAAGCATTGCAAAAGATACAGAAAATCAGATAATAGTTTCAGAACCCCAGCAAGACCCAATCCAAAAAAAGCATCTCCTAGATGAGTGGTTCTCAACCTTCCTGATGCCTCTTAATGCCATGACCCTTTAATATAGTTCCTCATGTTGTGGTGACCCCCAACCATAAGATTATTTTTGTTGCTACTTCATAACTGTAATTTTGCTACTGTTATGAATTGTAATGCAAATATCTGATATGCAGGATATATTTTCATTGTTACACAGCAGTTGTTACCCATAGGTTGAGAACTGCTACCCTAGACACATGGTAATTAACTTTGCCAAAGTTAATATCAAGGAGAAAATTCTGCAATCAGCCAGACATAAGAAAAGCATAAACCTACTAAGGGAGAAATAGTACAATGACTGTAGATCATTCAGCCAAAACTTTTCAAGCCAGAAGAGGATGGTCATTGACCTTCAATCTTCTAAAACAAAACAACTTTTAGCCCAATATCCTTTATCCAGCTAAACTGAGTTTCATTTGTTATGGAGAAATCAAATACTTTACTGACATACACATGTTGAGGAAATTTGCCATAACTAAACCAGCTCTCCAAAAAATACTCAAACCCATTTTCCATAATGACAAGCACAATGGTCCATCACCAAAGTAAACTCACCCAGAATTGATCGAACAAAACCTGACTTCCGCGATATGCACCGGCCCTTTGAAAAACATTATGGCCAAATCACTACCATACCTATCAATTCTCTCAATTACTGTGAATGGCTTAAATTGTCCTCTAAAGAAGCACAAGTTGGCTGACTGGATACAAAAACTCAGTCCTGGTATCTATTGCCTACAAGAGATTCATCTTACCTCAAAGAATAAAAAAAAAAAAGACTCAGGGTGAAGGGATAGACTCTACAATACATGTAAATGAAGTCAGAAAAAAGCAGGGGTTGCAATTTTATTTGCAGATACAATAGAATTTAAACCAACAAAGGTAAGGAAAGACGAAGATGGACACTACATATTTGTCAAGGGAAACACTCACCGTGAGGAGATTTCAATATGCTGCTGCACATCTCAGAGCACTGCAAGGAAAGCAAACAGACAGCCTTCAGAATGGGAGAAGATTTTTGCAAGTTATGTTTCTGACAAAGGTTTGATAACTAGAATCCACAGAGAACTCAAACTAATCAATCAGTAAAGAAAACTACCCCATTTCTTTGTGGGCAAGAGACTTGAACAGAAACTTCTCTGAGGATGACAGGTGAATGACCACAAAACACATGGGGAAAAAATGCTCATCATCTTTAATCATCAGAGAAATGCAAATCAAAACCATTCTGAGATGTCACTTAATTGAGTAAGATTAGCCCATATCATAAAATCCAAAAATGGCAGATGTTGGCATAGATGGGGAGAGAGGGGAACTACACTGCTTATGGGATCACAAACTAACACACCTTTTTTGAAAAGAAATATGAAGAATTCTCAAACATCTGAAAGTAGACCTTCCATTTATTCCTGCAATTTCATTACTAGGTATCTACCCAAATTAATAAAAATTACTTTACCACAAAGACATTTGCCCTAGAATATTTATTGCAGCCCAGTTCATAATTGCCAAGTTTTGGCAGCAGCCCAAATGCCCATTAACCCATGAATCAATAAACAAATTGTGGTATATGTATATCATGGAATACTATGCAGTCATAAAAAAGGTGGAGACTTTATATCTTTTTTTGTTTACCTAGATGGAGCTAGAACATATTCTTCTTAGTAAAGTATCTCAAGAATGGTTTATAAAAAAGTGCCCAATGTACTCAATACCATTATGAAACCAATACATAATCACTTACACATTCATACAAATGATAAAATACAACAAAGAAGAAGGGGAGAGGAGGGAGAGAGGATGATGGGGTGGCGGGTATTTGGGATCTCACCTAATGTTCACAGTGCAAGGGTACATTTCAGAACAACTAAGAGTATATTATAAATGTCTTACCACAAAAAAATAAGTAAGTGAGGTGATGGCTATGTCCATCAGTTTGATTTAAACATTCCACATTGTATATCAAATCATCACATTGTACTCCATAAATGTATAGTTGTGATTTAATAAAAATTAAATTTAAAAAATTCCTCTGATTTTTAAGTCTTAGTGAAAACAAGTATAAATATTCAGGGTCCTAGAACACCATAAGGAAACTGGAAAATTAAATTTATGTGCTAAACCCCAAGGAGTTTCTTCTACCTGTTTTCTGACAGTACCCTGAATTCTTGTCTTTTTTTCCAGTTGAGCTGTTTACATGCCTAGAATCAGAAGTTGTCACAGAGAAGTGTGAATTTTGTGTGTCCCAAAGACACTGCAGTGGGATTACCACCCCCACCAAAGCAAGGATTAAAACCTAGTCCAAACTTCTGCTTTTTTCAATTCCCAAAGTTTTCAAAGTCTGTGCCCCTTTAAAATTTCTTTTATAACAAGGAAGAGTCTAAATTGATAAAACAATTGCTACATGCTTAGTTCCATCATAAGTATTCTTAAAATATATTCTAATCCCCCTGTAATCCAATGACTTGGTTGCTTTGTGAGTCCTTGTTTTAACACTGAGAAGCCAAAGCATAAACAAATTAAATAAAGCCAGAGTCATGTTGGTAGGGCTGATGAAATTGGTGATAGAACAACAGAAATCATTAAATCTAAAGAGTAGAGAGAAGGCTGGGCTCCATGGTGCACTCTGTAATCCACACTCTGAGAGGCTGAGGCACGAGGAACTCTTGAGGTCACTACTAAAAATAGAAAATTTAACCGGGTATGATGGCAGGCACTTGTAGTCCCAGCTGATGCAGGAGGATCACACGAAGCCAGGAGTTGTGAGGTTGCTATGAGTTATGACGATGCCACTGCACTCTACCCAGGGTGACAAAGTAAGACCTTATCTCAAAAAAATAAAAATAAAAAATTTTGTAAAAAGCAAGAACAGAAAGGAAAGGATTGAAAAAGTAAATAAATCGGGCCTCCGTGTGAATGGAGTTTCAGAAGAAAAGAAGAAATAAATTGGTGCAGAAAACTGTCATCAAGAAACCTGCCATCATTGCCAGGTCATGGAAGAAGCCCAAGTGCCCATCGATCCACGAATGGATCAACAAACTGTGGTATATGTACACCATGGAATACTATGCAGCCATAAAG
>NW_003852398.1:13524912-13529299 GCF_000181295.1 Otolemur garnettii | reverse complement strand
AACCAACTGTAATATTTCATATAGGCCAGCAGTTCTCAACCTTTGGGTCACGACCATTTGGGAGTCGAACAAACCTTTCACAGGGGTCACCTAAAACCATCACATGCACCCCATACAAATACAGGTGTATGAGAATAATTTTATGGTTGGGGGTCACCATAATACGAGGAACTGTATTAAAGGATCGCAGCATTAGGAAGGTTGAGAACCACTGACATAGGCATTCTCAGGCTTATTCTATATACCATAAGCTGACACATACCCATAAACACGCCACCATGGGATCCCAAGGTATCTGCTGCTTGTAAACTGTTTTATCTTTTAATATCATATTGTGAATATTTATCTATGTCAGTAAATGTGCAGTAACACAATAATTTTTAATGGCTGGTTAATAGTTCACTGTATAATGTAGCCATAAATTGTTGTATTCATTAACCTACCACTGCTGAGTCTTTTTCTATTTTTCAGCTATTATAAAATAGCAGAAATATATTTTATTCATTAACCTACCACTGCTTAGTTTTTCTCAATTTTTCAGCTATTATGAAAATTCTTCAAATATCTTTATTGCTAAGTCATTTCATATCATTATCATTTTCTTCATTTAAATTTCTAAAAATAAAATCACTGTGTAAGAGGGTATTCATTCAACCAGTGTTTATTTAGCCAACACATATTTATTTAGCATTTAATATAAATTAAGTACTGCCAATAGGTGAAAGTACTACCTTCTCTAAACCTTCACCACCTCTTAAGTAGAGTCAACAACATTTGGTCAATCTTGAATGGCAGAGCTCAAAAATACACATTTTTGGTTTCTGTGAGACGATTAAAGTTGGTCTCAATGGGGCACTGATGGTACAAGGTCAAGTCTCCACAAAATTATTTAAGAAAGGGTTGAGCAAAATGACTAAATGTTAAGAAAACAAAACGTACATGGTGGTTCCCTTTCTGGTAGATTCCTTTTCTATAGTTACATAACTTTTATTAGCTACAATATTGGCTCATGTCAGAGCTCTCTGTTTTGTCTCCATCAGTCCAGTAGAGACCTGTATACACTAAGACCACTTCATTGATGGATCAGAACTACAATTATCTAAGTGGCTGCAATTATTTAATTATTTCTGACAAGCCATGCAATTTCATAAATTTTAAGATTGCTTTCTGAATAGTCTATGAAAAATCATTGAAAATATCCTGAACAATTATTCTTAGCAAATTGATAGATTCTCCTGTATCTTTTTAAAAACTGATCTTTGTAAAGATAAACCAGGCATGGGAGTTGAACAAAATAGTTGCCTGCCCCTCCTCACACAGACGTGAAATCATAAAATTGAAAGTAAGGAATGTGCAACAAAGAGAGTGACCTGGAAAAAAAAAATAACAGCAGCAAAAATGTTATTGTCTCTTTAAAACTTCCCCCACTCCTGCTGGGAACTGAGACTTAGTCACTTCTTTGTTTAGCCATTAACTACAGTTGAGGGACAGCAGCCTAGAACTGAGAGTCCTCTCTTTAAAAGCTCTGTATTTCTGCTCATGGGGGGGGCCAATGTCATTTTAGAGATATGAGTCTCTGCTCTCAGCATCTGCCCACAAATGACTAAATCCCTCCTCCCTTGTCCTCAAACCTCTTGTCCTCTTTCTTTTGATGTGGCCTCAGGGCAAGTGCACAGACATCTGTAACAGGAGAATAGCATAAAAAATATTATTAATATGAGATGTTCTTATTCTCTGGTGGGAAAAGTAAACCTCAACTGTTTTGGGGTCACCCTCCTAGTGGCTCTACTGCTAGTATAGGATATAGTAAACAATTATAGGAACATAGTCTCTGAAGTCTGTCTTCCTTAATGTACATACACTAGACACTCTTGAATAAGGAAATCAGTCTTACTCACTTTTATTCCCCCCCCCCCCAGTTAATTCAGAGACCTGCTAGGTACAGGTATGCAGGGTTTGGTCTGGTTTTGACATATCCTGGCATTCTTCTTCACTGTGCATGCAGAAGATAGTCCACTTAAAAACAAAGCAAATAAAAACAACATAATGTTGCCAGATAAAATGCAGGACACCCAGTTAAATGTGAATTTTAGAAAACTAATTATTTTTAGTCTGAGTGTCTCCCAAATATTGCATGTTTATCTGTAATTCAAATTTAACAGGGCATTCGTAATTTTTTCTTTGCTAAATCTGGCAACCCGAAAGTGAATGTACTTGAAATAACTGGAGATTTCCTAGAATATCACTCAAACCAGAACAGAAGTTTCTCCCTGACCTAGGAAGCAAGAAACCCCCAAATCTCCATAAAATAAAATGCAGGACTTCTAAGCTAACAGCTCACTAGAGAGGTTTAACCTGGGGCTTAGACAGCCACCTTATCAGGAATGCTATAGAAGAGATCCCGGCATTGCTTAACAATTAGACGATATTACTTCTAAGTTGTTATCTTTTAGCACATTGTCTTAGTGCTTTAATTTCTGGAGTCCTTTCAACGAGCAGAGTTAGAAAATCTTGAACTTTTTAATTTATTCATCTTCACTAGTGAACTTTGAACTATACATCTGTCTTTCTGTGGTCAGGCTCCCTCCCTTGTTTCAGAACAACACCCTCCTGGGTGCTCCCAGGGAAGATCCTTTGGGAGGAAGACTGGTGTGGTGGCCACCACAGTGGCATCAGTGCACAGCAGCCAGACTCCATTTCAGAATCTGGTTTGTGAGCACAGATTTATTCCCCACCAGATCATTTTTATTCAGTTACTTTCCCCAAACTCTTAACGACTCCCAAGGTTAATGCGGGCTCTGACTCTGCCTGTTGATTCATATTAATTAAGCCAATCAATGATGTTGTATCATAACGTGTCTGTTTTTAATATAACCTATTTGATGAGGCTGTATTAATTTAGGAGAAATATGCACTGGCATCCTGGCAGGCACTCTTCCTAATTATTTTACAGCCCTCATTCAGCGGTGAAATTAGACTGTGGTTATCACAGTTAATGGAAGCCCATAGCTCTTAGCTAAGTGATCTCCACCAGTCACCTGATCGTTTCTTGCTCTCAGCTGCATAAGCATGATTGTGCTATCTACGCAGTCCCAGGGGAATGCATAATTTGAGCGTGGGTGTGAATGTTTTAACAAAATCTCCTGCTTCGGAGCAACAAGATGGCACTCCATTCTGGTACGTTTTTCTAGGGGGAAGGGTCACACGTTAGAATGACTAGAGTGTGAAAGGAAAAGTTTCCCAATAGCAGGGTCTATGTAAGGAGAAGCAGCTTCCTAAGGATATGCGGGAAATTTATATTCTGACCTTGAAGTACTGGTCATAAAAAAGGTGAGGAGGTAGATCATCCATCAGAAGCAGACAAGGACAGACGTAAAAACCTTCTCCTGCATTTCTTTCCTCGCATTGTTCTTGAGCTTTGCAAAGTTGATTCCCCATTATCCACCTTTCTCTTAAAAATTTGGTGGAGCTTCTGGTCAAAACTGTTCATGCCTCCTCTACGACCTCTTTATTATATTCACTCGTTCATGGAGTACCTACTAGACACCAGATACCGTAAAAAGCACTGGGGGGAAAACCCTGTGAATAAAACAGACATAGGCTCTTCTTTCATGGTACTTCAGTCCATGAGACAGGCAATTAAATAAGTTAATTAAAATCAAGAATTAATTATAAGTTGTGAAGAGACCAGGAATCAAAAATAGGGTGTTCTGGTGGATAATGACCAGGAGGAACCAACTTTTGAAGGAATATTTAGGGAAGGCCTCTCTGAGAAGGTGATGTGAGAGCTGAGACCTGACTAAAGGAAACCAACTTTTCTAAGAACTAAAATAGAAAGAGCCAGCAAAGGAGCAGCATGTGCCAAGGTCCTGGGGCAGGAATAAGTTTAGTGTTTTACAAATCAAAGTAGGCTCAAGTGCCTGGAGTTAAAGAGAAGCAAGGAGGTAGAGAAGCTGAGAGTGTGGCCTTCTCTGAAGCCCTTCTGCCTTTGGAATCTTGAATATAAGTGGTTGTCTATATATCTTTCCTTTTTCCCATTGGATAATAATCAACTTATGGGCAGAAATGCTGTAGGATTTATTTTGCATTACCAACACTGTCGATTATAATGCCTTGTGAAATACAGGTGGCTAAGAAATGGTAGTTGAAATTAACGTTAATTTATTGAAATGTACCATAAATTCCACTTATAGGTGTGAAAGGAGAAAGCTGCTTGGTCTCTAAAAACTTGCTAATTATAATAGTTGATAGTTGTTAAACTGTTATGTTTACTAGGCACTGTTCTAACCTGCTGACACATACTCATTTCCTTAAGGATTACAAAAACTCTATGAGTAGATATTATGTTTGTTTTTATTTTAAAAATGAGAAACTGAGGAGCAGGTAG
>NW_003852398.1:13523434-13524588 GCF_000181295.1 Otolemur garnettii | reverse complement strand
CTTGAGCCACAGGCGCCGAGCTTTATCTTGATGGTAATGCTCCTACCAGTCCAAATACATCTTGGAAAACTAATTAAGCCATTGAGATGCATCAGTACATAATGTTCAGAGATTTAAGTCAGGTACATGACATGTTTTGGAAGGAACGTACTCGCCCTGAATACATAAAATATACCTTTAATAAGGTTCCATCTCTCTGCTTCCTTGGTTGTAAGAAAGGATTATCTAGTCACACTTCAAATGGTTCTAGTGTTGCCATAGAAACTGTCTTTTTCTTAAATTTCTGAGGTGGCTCTCTCAGTTTGCAAGACGCTCAGCTATAGAAATAGTAGAACACTTCTCAATCCTACTAACAATACCAGCCAGCACCCAGGGATGGCTCAGGGAAATTTTTGATTTTTTTCTCAATATTCTCCATTTCCTTCTTTCCCTCTTCCTTCAACCTAATTCAAATACAGAGTATAAATAAATCAATGTGCTTGCTGTGCAAACACAATTTAAGGCAAATTTCCTAACCCCTCTCTCTCCCACACGATCTACTTGCTTCCCCTAAAATGTTCCTATCTGAAGCTCTCTCAATCCATTGCCCGCTAATGATGTGTGAGAGCCTCTTGCTTTGCAGACACCTGTTCTTGACTTTTTCCTGTAATTATAAGTGAGGGCCAACAGAAAATAATTGAATGGAATTCCACAAAGAAAAAAAAATCAAGTCTTCTGGAAATAAATGAGAAGAAAGTACTGGTGTAAAGCAACTCATCCGTCCTCGAAACCCATGTCTTAGTCATCCTTTTTATCCACAGCACCCAGCACAGCTTCTGGTACCCACTAAGTGCCCAGGAAATGTTGAATAAATAAGTGTAGAATGTCTCTGATCCGTTGAGAGGTAAATGAATGAGAGTAAGATGATAGAAAATAATAAGGCTGTTCCTCCAATGACCCCCCAGCCACAGAAATCTCTAACTCCTTTTCACACATTGCTATACCAACCTAATCGGCATTCAAGATTATCTTTGCGGTTGTTTTTGAAATTGCTTTACTCTGTGATCAAGCATGCAAACCATAATTGAACTCTCTTTTTCCCTAAACCATAAATATTAACTACTTTCTTAGAAAATATATATAATAATATGAATTTAAAAGGGACAGAACTCTTA
>NW_003852398.1:13495509-13523137 GCF_000181295.1 Otolemur garnettii | reverse complement strand
CCGGGCTGGGGATTCGAACCCGCCACCTTAGGTGTATGTGGCTGGCGCCTTAGCCACTTGAGCCACAGGCGCCGAGCCGAGAATGTCACTTTTATAAAAACCATAGGGTAAACATTTTAAATTTAGACTACTGTTTAATAATATTTTCCATGCAAGCATGAGAGGAAAAGAGAGAAACAGAGACCCCAGGAGGAAAGCTCTGTAGAATCTGAAGTGTAACCAGCCTACTTACGTGAGGAAGTCATTGTGTGTCTTGTTCTCAGAGCCCTGACTTTCTATGGTTTTCCTGTAGAATTTTCTTATGATACAGGGTGCCTGTGGCAAGGCAACTTTGTGACACACAGAAGAATGAATGGGCCTGAGAGAATCTTCACTGATGATCTGCTAACTGTTGGCTGGGGACCACACTGGACCCACCTAGAAGCCTTCCCCAGATGCCTGCTCTGTGGACCCCACCACAACATAGCAGTTTGTTTCTTTAAGCAAGTCAGGAAAAAGTCTCCATTCTTTGAATATCTCCTTTTGGAAAAATCAAGCCCATCTCTCGATCTTGTGGCTTCTGATCCCACTATTAAATATTTGAATATCTATGTGAGGCTTAAATCCAAACTCTGAAAAAAAGAGCTGATTGGTCCTATGGCTTGTCAGTGGCCAATTAAGTGAGACTTTTCTATTCAGACAATTACTACTTGATCTAAGTCTGAGGTCCCCTTGGAACTACCGCAGGCCATCTCATGAATTGGTGACTAAGAGTCAAATGTTCACTTCTAGTTGGTGTGGTAGTGTGATGGAGATTTATGCTTTGGAAATAGAATGTGCCGAGCTTGGATTAATGAGTACTCTCCTCCAATTAAAGAATAATTTTGTAATACAGCACTTAATGTATTTCTTATGCAAAGGTTTTTGCATTCATTATTTCATTTTATCTTGATCTTTACAAAATTCTGATATGTGATCAGAGAAGGTATTTTAATCCTCATTTCTAATTAAGAAAGTTTAAGTCTAGCAAAACTAAATCATTTGGCCCAAATGGCCTAAAATATAGTTAGTATGGGCACCTAGACCATATTCTGAAACTGTGTTATTAGAATGTCAGGGTTTTTACTATATTATGTGGTCATTGTCTTCTTTCTACCTTGTGCTTTTTAAAAAAGGTAAAATCTCTTTTGTTTGTGTCATCTCAGAAATAATAATAATTGCCATATAAAATTAATCACTGGGGAAAAAGAGAAGAAGAAAAGAACAATGATGAAAGAAGATCAAGATGTCAATAAAGGAAAAGAGAATGTTAGATCCCACACAGAGGTTCACACCTGTAATCCCAGTATTCAGGGAGGCTACAGCGGGTGGATTGCTTGCTCACAAGTTCAAGACCAGCCTGAGCCAGAGCGAGACCTCATCTCTAAAAAATAGCCAAGAACTGTGGCAGGCACCTGTAGTCCCAGCTACCCAGGAGGCTGAGGCAAGAAAATTGCTTGAGTCCAGGAGTTTGAAGTTACTGTGCGCTAAGACTCCACAATACTCTAAGAAGGGCAACAAAGAGAGATTCTGTCTCAAAAAAAAAAAAAGGTAGAAAAGAGAATGTTGCTGCCTGAAGACCTGTGGGAGGAAAGGTTATCTTGCAATCAAGTCATATACCAATGAGAATCTTTTGGGAGTGGGCACCCTGAAGAATTTTAACAGAATGTCTGGTTTCTCCTGAGTAGAAGAAGAGCTCCGTGCTGTATTAGTAATATCTAGATGGAGGGGAATGGCTTATGGTTGCTTTCTATAAGCTAGAGAAGTATCAGGAGACTAAGAAAGATTATTTACCATGCCAGGCCTGGGCTTTATTCTTTCAACATCAGCCAACTAAAATTATGGCACAAAATTCTTAATTCTGATTTTTCTAGTAAAACGGGGAGAAACAACTTTTGATAATGTATTGGGGTGCATACATTTATCTGGAGAGTTTTCTGTATGTTCAAATTAAGTTGAAGAATGGGACTTTATTTCTCAGGAAGAGAAATTGTTTATTTAGAATTTGGGAATGATAATCTTTGACAAACGGTGACCAGTCTGGTTAAAAGTATGAGGATGATGATGACGATGGTAATGAAGATGACAATAACGTGACAGTCCTAATACCTAAGTATAAATACTCGCTGCAGAGAAGAAAGCCCAGGAGGGAGAACTGACCTAGGAGACCCGGGCCACTCAATAAATAAAATATTTTCAAGCTTATGAAAAATAATACTTGGCAACTGTTTTTACCTCTAAAGGAGTGGTGCTGAAGGGCCACGAAGAAATTAAAACATGATCCAATTTCCCATTTTAGTTGTGAAGATCTTAACCAAGATTGATAACTGTCCTTGCACAGAAGAGTGCTACAGTGACAAAAATTTTCTTAAATGTTTTCAGTTGTTCTTTCTAATTTGGGATGGTATTTGGTATCGTGTTCTTCTTGGTGGCTGTTTTTTCACTCTGAAGGATTATCCCACGATGTTTCTGCTTTGAGGAACAAATTAAAATAAAACTTTATTTCAGATTATCAACTTGAAAGTCATAGGGGGAAAAATGGGAAGTGGAACCGGTCACTGGGGAGCCTTTACTGCTCCCAGAGCAGCATGAATACAGAAACAAGCAGGAGAAGAAAGGCTGGGGAGGCAGCAGCAATATGTTTTTTAAACTTTATTCAAATTAATATGAGGGTCCAATTTTTAGGTTGCATTGTTCTCCCTTCCAGGATAAAGTTCCATTTGTAGAAGAGCCCCTCCCCCAGAGGACATATTATACACCCTCACAATATTCTATACTGTCCATGGCAGAAAAAAATCCTGAAGACCATGTACCAAAGGCACCCAATTCACCTGTGAAGGAAAAACGTTAGGTAGCATTTATTTTCATTTGCAGATAAATTGCAATTCTATCGAGAAACTATCACTTCAAATAAACCAAAAATATAGAAAAATAAACTGACAGTAAATCAAACTGGTGCACCTCGAAGAATTGCATGGGGATCAATTCAATAGAACTAACATCGTATATAAAAACAACCATATATATATAGAATGCAAATTGAGACTATGTATATTCTAGGAAATAAATATACATCTCCTATATATTCCATATATGTATATATTCCATAAATATGTGTGTATATATATCCCAAGAAGACCCTCTGTAAAATAGAAATAAGACCAAGTACAGTGTACTCATATGTCTTATTAAAGTAACAGGGGCCATTTAAAATTGGGCTTGCCACTTCTCTGGCAGGAAAAGGAATTTAGCCAATTTAAGGCTGAAAAGAAAAATGGGCACTACATATATATGTCAAATAGAAAGTAAAAGAGAAATGAAGTAACTGAGTCCAGGAATTTCAAATGGAGCTCACGAAAAAAGGAAAGAGCAGAAAAACAGAGAGGCCAGATGAGAAAGATTCTCAGCACACAAGTGATAACAAGGGTGTCAGCACGTACAGAATAATGGTCTCTGTCCTGAAGTCGGGCAGGGCTGGAGAGGGTGGTCTTCAAGGCACAATCCCTATTGCACGGATGAGATGTACACAAATGTGCCAGATGCCTGATCTTCAGGCTTCTTGCCTAGATCATAACCCAGAGATTCCAGTGCCCTCTGTGTCCCTCTGAATGGAACCTCTATTTGGATCCCAAATCTAGTGGGTGGGGGTCTCCTCGCTGAGGCTTTGTGTCCTATTTACCCAGCTCTCTTAGGATCTGTATTTTATCTCCATGGCACAGCGTATTTCTCTTTGCCACAGAGGGCTTTTCTAGGCTCTCGACATGCTCCTTAGTCACTCAGAGTTATTATGGCAGCTTTATCCCTCTAGCCATTCCTTACCTTTCGGTAACTCACTTCCAGTCTGCTTGGCTCACCATCTATAGTGAAATGCCCTAAGATACAACAGAAGGAAATTTTAGAGTCAGACAGATCTGGGTCCGTGTTCGCCCCTTCACGGACTGCTGTGTTACTTTCAACTCTGTGAGTTTCAACATCAACCTTCACCGTGTGTATAAATTCATAATAATTTTTAAAGACCTGACTCATCGGTACATTGCATACACTTTAAAATGGTGGTTGTTATTATCTGAACTCCTGGCTTGACATTTCATTCCATCCTGTTATTTTCTTTCTTCTGATTCTCTGCGGAACAAAGTTGCACGATCTGAGTCTTCACTGATTCATTTATTCAAAAATTATGTCGTCGGATGGAGATGTAGCCAGGAGCAACAGAGAGATGCAGACACAGCACCCGCCCTCATCAATCCTTTAGTCAAGTCAAAAAGAAAAACAACGAATGAATAATTATAATGTGCTGTTAATTTCCACGGCAGTAAGTGCCCAAAGGAAAGCACAGAGGAGCTTAACCTACTGTACGGAAGGGGTGATGGTATTTGTTTTCTTAGGATTTTCTCAAGATCGCGCTATGAATAAGCTGACTTATTCAAAACAAAGAGAGCAGGAGCCATCTCCAAGTACAGAGGACAATGTGTGAAATGTACAGAATGTGAGAGGGGGTTGGCACGTTTGAGAAACAGAAGCCAGCGTGGCCACAGTGTAACTAAGACGCAGGAAACAAAGAGGGTCACTGTTCAACGTATAAATAGCAAGTGGGTCAAATTTGAACCACAGAAGGAGTCAAGAAGAAACCATTCCCAAATCTTGGAATTATTCAATGAGCCAATGAACAAACGGAGTGCAGAATCTTTGAGACACAGTAGTAACAAGTTCTGTGCACAGAATTGAGCTGTGGGTGGTGAATGTCACAGCAATGTTGGGAAAACAATGTCATCCCAGAGAGTGTTGGCCCTGTAAATACATCTCAAACTATGTTAGGGACGCTTTAAGGTCGCGCCTGACAACTAAATAACTCTCGGCCGCCATGTGTCAGTCAACCTCATAATACAAAATCCTTCCCTCTTTTGTGCCCCCATGGAAATACCTTCCTAAATTTACAGAATTTGATCAGCTTGATTGCAAATACTCTCTTGTTTATGTACATTCCCATACAAACTGGAATTGTGCTGTCCCCAGTGCAACTGGGACACAATTAAATGCTCAATAAAAAATGTATATATACACTTTCTTCCATGCTTGGAATATCCTTCCCCTCCCACTACATTTTATTATGAATAACTTTTCTTGCAGATATGCAGATGACCTTTCTGTGTATTTCCATCAAGCTTCACGGCTCCATGCACCTACCCACCTGCAGTTTTTCTCTTTTCTTCTCCCGACCCTATCAGACAAAACCTCCATCAAAGGTCACATCTATTTTATTTTATTCATTGTGCCCCTAAGATCCGTGGAAGATGATTAATAAATACGGGTCGAATTAATTAATGTGTTGAATTCATGAAAAATGAACTTGCTCACGAGGCTTATCAGAATGGCATGTTCATTTTATAGATAATGAAATCTGTCCAGTTAGCAAATTCAGGACTGCACTAGATTCAGGACTCACCAAACCTGAGCTACGAGGACGGAACTCATCCCATGAAAATCGGCCCATTTCCTACAGCAGACAGGAAGGAAGAACTGCTGGCATTTAGATTTTGTTTGTCAGTTCTGCTTTGTTTTGTTCTGTGGAGAGAAATACTTTGATATTTATATCAGTCGTATAAAAACTGGAAAAAGGGCGGCGCCTGTGGCTCAAAAGGGTAGGGCACCGGTCCCATATGCTGGAGGTGGTGGGTTCAAACCCAGCCCTGGCCAGAAACTGCAAAAAAAAGAAAAAAGAAAAAAGAAAAAGCTAAAAGAAGAAAGAAAAGGACACAAAGGCAGAGCATTCTAAGCAGCTACAAAAAGATAAGTAAGAAACTGAACAAAACCTATTCATCACAGAACAGAAAACAGCACAGTAATTCTAAGGCTCTCTGGGGAAAACAAGTAAATCTGGATTAGCAAAACTACAAAATACCCAGCGAGCATGAGTCTGAACTTGTTCTTCAACAGAAACATTCAGGTCATTTATCTGAGTAGCATTTGCCGAAGTGTATGTACTCCATGGAAAATACTCTGTGGGGGGTTTGTGGTTAAGTAAACTGACTGCCTCCGCTTCCTCTGCAATTAATACACATGATGATGACAAAAGTGGTTTGATGTAGCTAATTAGGTGCTTTCCAAACCTAATGAACTTCAAAAAACATTGTTCTCCACACTTTAGCACCTCTTGGTACTTAGAGAAAGCAATAGTCCCCAAACCAGGCTCAGCGCGCATAGCTCTGTTGTTAAGGCACTAGCCACATACACTGAGGCTGGTGGGTTCGAACCCTGTCCAGGCCAGCTAAACAACAATGACAAGTGCAACAACAACAACAAAAAATAGCCGGGCATTGTGGTGGGCCCCTGTAGTCCCAGCTACTTGGGAGGCTGACGCATGAGAATTGCTTAAGCCCAAGAGTTGGAGGTTGCTGTGAGCTGTGACACTACAGCACTCTATAGAGGGTGACATAGTGAGTCCCTCTCAAAATATATATACATATATATATTCCTCAAAACACCCTTTGGAAAACACAGACATATAGTGAGAGACAGGAAGTGGATAGAAGGGAAAACCTGTTCCAAGAGTAGATATGCATTAGTAGGTCTCTAACCACATGTAAATGTAAAACTTCTCTGATAGAGCATTCTTTTCTTATTGGCTCCAATTCTGCTACTGGAGATATTTCTGTGTCTCCTAAAATCAAGATAAATTTGATCATAAGAAGGACTTTAGGGGATGACAGTCCCTCCAAAAATGAAATAAAGCTAGTTTGATATGAAGTTAGAAATTCCAACAACTTTAAAATACTGTTCCCATTGTCAATCACATCTTTTAATAGATGTATAGCCCCCAGCAACCTCATAGTCTGTTTTTTGAATGTTTTGTACAAAATGTGCTGAGAATTTCCTTTTCTCCCTCACTGCTCTAACTTGGTGTGGTATTGTCTATTTCAAACACATGATTAATGACATTTCTAGGGATTTAGAGGGAGGGAATGCAGAAAGGCCCACAGGAAAAATGACAGTCACTGAGTCCTCAGGACATGAACTGTGCAGGTAGCAGACACGGTTTCCCATGATTAAGCTGCAACTTTCTACAACTTAGTAACATATTCCAAAAATGTATTAATAGGTAAGAAAAAATGAGTTATAAAACATATCATCTGTGGGATGACTTTTAGGTTTTTCCAAGAAGTTTTGCATTTACAGAATACCAGTAACAGAGTCCCCTTTAAGGGCTGAATTTCCTCAGGAAGCTTTTCAAGGCTTGCTCAATATTTATTCAGCATTTTCAATATTACAAAACTTGTTAGAGATGCACAAAGGCAAGGGACTCTTCTATGGAAGTTCACAGTCAATGCTGGAAACAAACTTGTCGCTGATAATTGGAAGACTGTATGATGCATGATCTAATAAGAACACATAGGTTAGCAAAATGAGACAAAGTGGTTAACCAAGCTTGGAACCAAAAGGAAAGGCTCCAATCATGGAGAAGATGCTAGAGTTAGGTTTTAAAGGATCAATAGTTTTCTGGATGTACATATTGCAGAAGGATGCTCTAAGCAAGGAAGCCACAGCCAATTCAAGAAAGTGAGGTGATGAGTGTTGTTAGTTAAAAAGAGGCTTATAGGAGAAAAAAGAAGGCAGTGGATGATACCAGTATACTTACCCCCCACCCAAGATGTGATGAGAATGTCAACCGTTTTTAAGCTGTATCACATCTGTCTACTAAGATTATTTTTACCTTAAATGTGACAAAGAGTGTAATGTAATAGAGGTTTGTAACGACAAGCTGATAACAGAATGCAACTCTTGTCTTTTGCCTGTGTCCCTTTCTCCTGAACAACACGAGCTTATGAGTGAAAATGGAATTCATTTCTACCCAAAATCCCTTCCTGCCAAAAACTTTGAGTTTGCTGACACAAAATGACAAATGGCTGTTAAGTTTCTACCAAGTCACCCAGTAAGAAAGCAACAGACTCAAACCTCCCTTAAACTTCTCCTTCAAGCCTTGAAGACGTGGTGTTCTAAACCATAGTATTGATGAAAATCATCCGTAGAGCCATTAAAGTTCTTTAGTTGTGAGCAAAATCAATAGAATCTGGTTCTCTTACGGCAGAAAGGAATGGATGGAAGGATAGGGGACAGCCAGAGAATTGCAGGAAAAGCCAATATCCCAGACTTATGAGAAAACCCAAGGAGAGCAGCTTCAGTAAACACGGTTCATTGCAAGAATGCCTATCAGTGTCTGCCAGACATTTCCATCAGAATGAAAGAACTACAACTAGTTTAGATCTTTATTATTCCCCTCAAGATTCAAAATCCAGGAACAGAGCATTTGATCAGACTGACTTTACCTCCTATCTACCCCTTAGCCAAGGAAATGCAGAGCCTGAGACCAATGCGAGAGACGGATAGTTTCCCTCAGCAAAATCAGGATGCTGATATCAAAAAGTAAAGAGAGAGAGAGAGAGATGCTATACAGACAAAATCGATACAGGCCCACCACAGTCCGTTAGCATTATGATACCGGATATTTCCAGTAGCATATATCTGGAAATTTATAAATAATCAGACTTCACATTTTTTTATTACATCATAGCTGTGTACATTAACGCAATCATGGGGTACAGTGTGGTGTTTTCATATACAATTTGAGATATTTTCATCAAACTGGTTAACACAGCCTTCATGTCATTTTCTTAGTTATTGTGTTAAGACGTTTATATTCTACTTTTAGAAAGAGTCACTTGTACCCTTATAAGATAAACCATAGAGGTCATCCCACCAATCACCCTCACTCCACCCATCCACCAGACTTCACATCTTTTATGTTTACCTGGATGGAGCTGGAACACATTCTTCTTAATAAAGTATCTCATGAATGGAAAAAAAGTATCCAATGTACCCAATACTACAATGAAATCAATATATAACCACCTAAACACTCATACGAATGGCAAAACATAACTATAGTCCAGAAAGTAGAAGGGAAGAGGAGAGAAAGAGGAAGGGAGGGGGAATATGGGAGAAGGGCGGGTATTTGGCAGGACCTCACCTAATGTGCATGATGCAATGGTACATTTCAAAACTATTAAAAAATAAATATAATTGTGACAGATGTGTTACTTAGTTCAATGTAAACATTTCACATTGTATATCAAAGCAGTACCCTGAACCCCATAAATGCATCAATGTACTAAGTTATTATTTAATAAAAAAATAATTCAGGCTCAGCGCCTGTGGCTCAAGTGGCTAAGGCACCAGCCATGTACACCCAAGGTGGTGGGTTCGAATCCAGCTCAGGCTGCCAAACAACAATGACGGCTGTAACCAAAAAATAATCAGGTGTTGTGGCGGGCACCTGTGGTCCTATCTACTCGGGAGGCTGAGGCAGGAGACTCGCTTGAGCCCAGGAGTTGGAGGTTGCTGTGAGCTGTGATACTACAACACTCTACCCAGGGGGACAGCTTGAGGCTCCTGTCTCAAAAAAAAAAATTAATTAATTAAAAAATAATAATAAAAGTGAAAAAAATATAATCATCAGCCCACTTACCGACTGAACATTAGATTCTGCACACTTCTAACTTGGACCGGGGATGGAGGAGGTATTACAGGGTAGGGAGGGAGGAGCATGGACAAGTAAGAGTGGGGTTCAGGGAGGCAATCTGCAGAGTCCAATCTTAGTTCTGCCATTTATTATCCCTACAGGTGGGACCTCTGTTATGCCTGAAAAATCTCCCAAACAGCTCCAACAGACGAATCCAAGACACACTCCAATGTAAAAGGCATGAGGTGAGGTTTTATTCAGACCTGGGTCTGGACTCTCCTGGCATGCAAGCCTAGGACGAGCCCCGAACCCAGGGTGGAGCAAGTTTTTATGGGGTACAGAAAGCAAGAAGGGTAGGGTCCGGTACGAGTACACTTTTCATTGGTGGTTGGTGATTTCATTAGTAAAGGAGGAAGTAAAGGAGGATTTGCATTGGTAGCTGATGATTTCACTAGTAAAGGTGAATTTGGACTGGTACAGGTGAGGGGCGGGGGGTCCCTTAACCGGGGGCTGGAGTTGGTGCAGCCTGATTACCTGTATTTCAAGGTAATAGAAACTTATTGTTTATTATAGCAGCTGTTTGCCTAAAGTGACTCAGTTTGCGGCTCATTGGCTATGCAACCTGGGG
Source organism: Otolemur garnettii (assembly GCF_000181295.1). Lineage (NCBI taxonomy): Eukaryota > Metazoa > Chordata > Mammalia > Primates > Galagidae > Otolemur > Otolemur garnettii. The sequence goes on along the minus strand of NW_003852398.1, from coordinate 13,512,977 downwards.
TGGGGGAGAGGCAGCAGGGAGTGGCCCTGCAGGTTTTACTGGCAGAGGTTGGGGCGGAAGGGCTAGGAATGGAACTTATGCAGTAAACAGCCAGGAATGAGGCTTGTGCTGTAAACAGCCAAGAATGGGGCTTGTGCTATAAACAACAAAATGGAGCTAGTTTGGCTCTCACACCTCCAGCCAACTTTCTTAACTTTTCTGTGCCTCAGCTTTTTTACCTGTTGGGATAATACTATAAGGTGAGGGAGCCTGTCAGGATGAGAATGTTAAGAGTTGTAGGGAGGAAGCAGCACTGAACACGGAATGATGCATTTAGTGCTCTGAGGACATTCCACACCCCCTCCAGAAGCACTGGGTCTGTGTCATCCAGCCGTCTAGCACGGTAACTGCCACAGATAATACTCTCTCCTTTTTTTCTTTTTTAAATGTCTCCTTTTGATTCTTAAGTTTTCTCTAGATGTTTATATATAACATCACAATGCCATAATAGAATTTCAAGTTGAGGAGCATCTTTGGTTTTTTGTATGTTTTTTCTATCTTGTTTCTCTCCTACCTGGAAAGAAGTCAAGACTCCATTTAGATTTCAAACTAATGTTCTGTGGCCATTGTTCAGCCTGAGTAGCATTCAAAATATAACTCCAGTGATTTTTTTTTTCTTCTTTTCTGAAAGGCATATTGCTAAGGTTAACAGAGGTGCCATTTTCAAAACATATCTGCCCTGTGCAACATAAAAGGATTATTTAAGAGGGCACAGTCCATAGACACACCCTGGGATAAAAGGCCTAACAACGAAAATTAATTTTACAAGCTCTCAGACACAACAATTTTCATCGACATTGATTCTTCTACTAAATTACATTTTCCCCTTGTTCAGAGAGGTCTAAAAACCCTGAGTAGAAGGGAAAAAAAGTCCTTTCATTTGCAAACCAATGCAGATAGCACCTGGGTCTTTTGAATATTTAAAGGTAAATGACTATTTCCTTTTATTGTTTTTTCCTCCTTTGTTTCTTCTCTGCAGAGTTAATTGACAGCAGTAAAATTGCAAAAATAAAACACTATTTCCCCTCATCAAGTCTCGCTGCTTTTCAAATTGTCTTGAATACATATTCAATTGTAAACATCCTATCTAGGAGAACAGATGCCTCAAAATTTGCTTTTTCCTCTTTTTAATCAAAAACTGTATCTTTAACATAAGTAAAAGATTTATGTTTTTTAAAATAAATTTTCATGGTCCTAACAGGATTTTTTTTAAAACTTGTTCTTAGTTTAAAATAGAGGGTAAAATTCTAAATTCGACTACCAGTTTTTCTTTAATTACATTCCAAGGATAGACATTCAAAATACATTTCAAGCTAACAAATCATTGCTCAAAATGCTCTCAAACATATTTCAAAGTCCAAGATGATATTCCCATCCTCTTACACTTCGTTAGCAGTTTATCATCATTAAATCCTTTGCATTATTATTCAAAAGAAGCCACATTCTTTTGACTCTAAATTCTATTGGTGCTTTAACGCATAATTTTACTTTTAAAGTTCTTGAAGCTTCCTTCATGCTATTTACATATTACATAATTCAAGGACTAACAAACCAAGATATTATGGAAGGGAAAATTTTCAGTTCTATAGTTTGTTAATTAAGACTGCAGTACCCACGCAAAGATAGCTCTGGATAACCTAGAAGTCGCCAGAAATAGGCAAATTGTCCCATGTTACAGGAGAAAGAGAGCAGAACGCTGACAGAACTTTAGATGGTATCACAGTATGACCTGATTTCTCACCTGCTGCCAATTTTGCCCCTATTCCCTAACCTTCCTCACTTAGGTGTGTGATTTAAAAGATAGAAAAAGTAATAGGAGAATCTAAAGAGGTGTCTTTGGTGCAGATCCTCCTAAATTCTGACAAAAAATATTCTCATGAATATTCACACATAATAACAACTAAAAAAGAGCTTAAAATAAAGATGAACAGATACATGATTGCCAAAATTTGGGAGGAATTTCTCACCACTCCATGGCTTAGGAAACTGGATAAGAGGGGGAAAAACTCCTTGCCCACGCTTTGGTTTATCAGACAGAGCAACCTCAAGAGAAGAGAGGAAGACATTTTATTCCTCCTTCATTCCAGGCTGATGCCTGAGAGATCCAGGATCTGGACCAATAAGGAAACTTGGTAAGCAGTGACCCACTGACAGACGACTGCTCTGGAATAGACAGCAAATAGGATGTCCTCCCACCTCCTCCCCTTACCGACTCTGGATGTCTGCTGTCCTCAGTCCAGCAGCCAGCTGCCCCCAGGGCAACTTTCAAAGTCTCCCCAGTCTGTGTTTTATGAGTTTCCTCAGGCTGCAATAACATGGTAAACAAACCAGTTGGCTTAGAAGACAGACATTTGTGTTCTCTGGGTTTCAATAGGACCATGTGTTTGGTTCCCTTGAAGGCTCTAGGGGAGGAGCCATCCTTGCTTCCTCCTGGCTTCCAGTGGTCTCAGAGACCCTTCATGTCCCTTCACTGGCAGCTACGGAGCTTCAGTCTCTGCTGCCATAACATTTTGGTGCTTTCCTCTCAAACGTCTGTCTCTTCTCTTAAGACACCAGTCATTGGATGAGGGACGACTCTAATTCTTTTTTTTTTCCTTTTAATTTTTTATTTTAAATTAATCTGAGGGCACAAATTACTTCCAGGGTAAAGTTCCATTTATAAAAGAGCCCCTCACCCAAGGGGCCTGTTATACACCCTCCCAGGGTGAGATCCCGCCTCATGCCCTCCCTCCTTCTGCCACTCATCCTCCTCCCTCTCCCCTTCCTCTTCTCCCTCTACCCTCATGCTAGACTATATTTGTATTTTATTGTTCTTATGAGCATGTAATTGTTTACATATTGATTTCATTTGAGTATGGAGTACATTGTATATTTGCGATATTTTACTAAGAAGAATATATTTCAACTCCATGCAGGTAAACGTAATAGATGCAAAGTCATCATCTTTTTTAATGCCTGAATAGTAATCCATGGTCTACATATACCACAGTTGTTGATCCATTCATGGGTTGATGGGCACTTAGGTTGCTTCCACAACTTGGCAATTATGAATTGAGCTGCAGTAAACATTCTGGAGCTTTGTGGTAAAATGATTTTTGCTCTTCTGGGTAGATACCTAGTTATGGGATTGCAGGATCAAATGGGAGGTCTACTTTTAGATCTTTGAGGAGTCTCCATACTTCTCTCCAAAAAAGATGGTATTACTTTGCCATTCACCAGCAGTGTAAAAGTGTTGGCCTGCTCTAATTCTGTATGACCTCGCCTTAACTTGGTAACAACTGATCCTGTTTCCAAATAAGGCTAACTTTACAGGTGGGAGAGGGCCTGGGGGTAGGACTTCAGCATATCTTTTTGGAGGATATAATTGAACCCACAATATGAGTATTCTGGTGTGAGACAGTATCCTGCTGCCCTATGCTCTGGGGACAGAAGTCAAATTACCCTGCCAGACACATGCCTGAATCCTTGCCCACGAGAGGTTCTCACTCTGTACATTATTAAAGTTAGATCAAGTGATGCAAGGGTGAAAGATTTTTAAATTTCATTCCCAACAGCAGCAGGGAGGCCTCCTCTAATATCCCAACACATACAATTTCCTAACATCTTTCAAAGTATCAAATTCTTTCTGGCTTAAAATAGCCAGAGCCAGTGTCTGGTATTTGAGGAGGACTACTCCAAAAGCCATAAATAGGTAAAAACAGGATGAGGGGTGGCAGAGATGCATCACTTCTAAAAGATGTAGGCTCATAAGAAAAGAGTGTGTTCTTAAAAAACTAAGATAGGAAAAAAAAAAAAAACTAAGGAAGAGCCTGATCTGTTAAGTAAATTGATGACCTGCGGGTATGATTTAAGCCTCATCTTTCACGGCCTTAGGCATGTGAATGAGTTACAAAGGACAGCTCTACTCAGGGAAGGGGCCAGGAGGCCTGTCTGAGCTCCCTTCTTCAGGCCAGCAACTCAGCTTTCGGATATTTCTGGGGTGCCCTTGGCAAAGAGGACCCATTCAGTCAGCTGGAAGGGCTTATGATTTTATTTTAGTTCACATAACATTTATGAAATAAGAACAGAACATCAAATGTAAAGTAAACTAAGAATAAAGAAAAGCACAATGATGTAAACATGTTACCCACTACCCAGGCACGCCAAACTCTGTTCCGGAAAGCTTGGCATTCGTGCCCAAGCCTGGATCAGAAAAATGAGAACACATGGTTGAGGAAAAGGAAAGAGAGGTTGTTATTAATTTCCCAGCACATGGAGAAAAGGTAACTCCTGTCTCAAAGTTTCATTTTTCTAATCTTTAGCAGAAATACAGAGCTTTTAAAGGAAAAGTTTTCAGCTTCAGGCAATTGCAGTTGATTCTGACTGATCCCGCAGATGGATGGACATTGGAGACTTTCTCCCAAACTTCCTCCACCCACCCAGACTGCCGGGACAACCCCAACCCTTGTGCGGAGCCACCTCCTGTAGCACAAAGGACACTTGCCTGCCCCTCCTGACCACAAGCCTGAGGCAGAGATATAGGTTTCAATTCCCAAAAAGATTGGGGAGGTTTTAAAGAGACAGAAAACCTTTTTCAGGCCATTCCTTCTATCGCAAAAATATAATTGATTAAAACAGATGACCGAAATTAAAATGTTATTATAGATTAAAAGTATCAATGGAGATAAAGTACAGAACTGATAATATTGTGAAAGTCGGGCTTCATTCTGTTTTGTCTGCTTCACCTGGTTTATTATCCCATCAACCAAAGGTAAATACCTACCAGACTAAAACTCAAAGGAAATAAAAACAAAGATGGAATAGTGGGTAGTGACTCCTAAATTCCATATTTGCCATACATTTCTTAATATACATGGATATTTCTACAATTAAGAATCAAGTGAGACAGAAATTTCCTTTGTTTCCTGAAACACAACCAATTGTCATATAAACTGACAATTTGATCTATATATCTGACACTTTTCAGTGGTTCTCAACCTTCCTAATGCCACAACGCTTTAATACAGTTCCTTACATTGTGGTGACTCCCAACCATATAATTATTTTTGATGCACTTCATAACTGTAATTTTGCTATGGTTATGAATCGTAATGTAAGTATCTGATATGCAGGATGTGTTTTCGGATGGTCTTAGGGATCAGCAACCCACAGGTTGAGAACCACTGCAGGGGAATCCAATCTCTTAGCTTCTCTGGAACACATTGGAAGAAGAGTTTGTTGGAGGGCCTGATGCAGTCACACACAAACTCTTTTCTTCCTCCTCTCCTAAGACAAAGACACAAAAGATCTGGATAGCCCCAGGCCCCAGAAGCTTATGCCAAAAGACCCTAACCTGCCAGGCAACCTGTGGAATGTGCCCAGTCCCACGCCCCATCTCAAAGGGGTCTCTAACTGCCCCCCCTCCATGGAGACACCATCTTTGCTGCCCAGGCAGGCCACCCTCCCCTTTCAATAACCTGGCCTGAACATCTCTGCAGCCTCCTCTCCGGGCACCACCGTTTACACCTTTCACACTGTGCCAAAGAACTGGGACTGGTGACTGAGTGGACATTGGCTGTAGCCACCCTTGTCACCCCCAGTTTTCTCAGAACCAAGTTCAGCTGTGCCCAAATCCGATTCCACTGACCTGCCTGTCAGAGAGTCGGAGAGGATTTTGCTCCACTGCCACTTAAATGTGAGTAAGGTCTCAATGGCTTCCAACAAAGCCATTGGTCTCGGTCCCTGCCTCTAGGTCCTCCCTCCCCTCCTTTCTTCTTCACTCCCTTCCTTCGTTCATGACCAACTGGAGGGTTTGGCCAGCGCTGTGCCCCCTCCTGGGATCCGGGACCGCAATCACTTCGTTTTTCATTTCAAGCCCATAGCTAGACCCCCTTTTAGGCTTTTTAAGGCCCTAAGGACCTTTAGTTCTCTGAGAAGAAACAGGTACACCCGCCTCTTTCCCCATTTCTCACTCCTGGGTTTTGGGAAACAAGGGATCTTTTCCACCCAGGAAAGGGAAGGACACCTGAGGCACAGGAGCTGGCCCCTTCCCTCCCGCCTCCTTCAACCTTAATCCACATTAGGAAATAGGACGTTCATTTCAACAGCTTAAAGAACTTAAATAATTTCCTGCAAAAAACAAACAAACAAAAATGGCAGATGGCCCAAAATCCCCTATCCTCAGGCCTTTCTCTCCCTTTGCTCTTACCCCTCACTGTAGGAATCATGGATCCTACACCTCACCCCTACCTCCCCTCTTCCTCCCTGGACTCTCTCCCCCAGCGATTTCTTCAGCTCCTACTGCCCCTCCCTCCAGCACACACGGGGCACCCCAAGGTTTCGAATCTGCCAACTCCCGCCCAACAGCTCCCTGCAGAAGGGTTCCCAGGGGGCCGTGAATGTTCCCTAGGCTACCGCTGGCACCAGGCGCAGCAGGGCAGGCTGAGCTCACACACCCAACAGCCATGCACCCTTCCTCCTGCACAGGTGGGGCTGCAGGTAAAAGACAAAACAGTGGGGCTGCAGACGCCAGGGCTCCCACTGCCAGGAGCCATGTGCGCTCCCTCGGCTACTGTCAATACAGCACCTGGTATGCAGGTCATGGCAGGACAGGGCAACTGGAGACCCAGCAGCTGCCTGGCCCCCACCACTTTTTGCAGACTTCTCCCTGCCCTGCCCTCAACTCCTGCCTCTCCACCGGCTTCCCCAGTCAGCCTCGCTCCCTAACTACACTCTCTTCTCTCCCACATACCAACTCCTCCCTCTAAGATATTTCAGAGGTCAAAATTTCATGATAAATATCTCAAAAAACCAGGATAAAAATCCAGCCCTTTTTCCTGTCTAAAAATTTTCACCTCTTTAGTTATTTATATCTTAATACCAGAAAGATATTAATACCAGAAAGGAACAAAATACTTCATCTCCTAGTTGGCCCCATCTCTCAGTTGACCCCAATATTTGGCATAAACTCCAAAACTTAAAAGAACCCTCAGACCCCACACACAGAACTTTCAGACCTGATCTTTGTGGCCTTTTTCTCTTTTAATAGAGATAGAGGAAAAGAGAAAACAGGACAGACAGCAACCTAGAAGGCAAAAATTGTTTTAATCCCTGGCTACCACTTTTAAGTCTTCTTAAGAGATAGTTACTCCAAAGAGCCAGGCAAGAAGACCACGCCGTTCTATGAGCTGGAAACTCTGCCCCCTGTCTCCACTAGGACTCTATGTCCCTAAAGTTTCTCAGCTAAGACCCAAGAACTGTGTCCTCTCTACAAAACAAAGACCCTGGAAGCGAGTGTGTTTCCACCTTAGAAGAGGAGACTATATTCACCTTCTGAAACCGGTGGTCCCATAGTCAACAAAACCTTCTTCCATCTGACCAATGAGTCAGACTTTGAAATGGACTCAACTTCATCACCCTGGAATGGCCTTAGTTAACTGAATCTCTGACAAAGGTAAAGAAATTAATTCTAGCAAATACCAGCTCCACATCCCCTAGTTCTTGTAAATTTTACAGACCTCTATTTCTCTCTTCATCATTAAAATAAAAAAAGTAAATTAAATACAGCCCCCTTTATATATTCCACAGTTTCTCGGTTCTCTAGAAAGTGAAGTTATCTTGCTCATCCCTTTATCACTTTCCAGTTGCCCCTACCCCTATCTTAGAGGCTTAGAGCTAATCATGGCTGAGGAAAGGGGCCTTTACACGTCATACAGATCTGCTGTTTCTATACCAACTGGTCTGGTCTGGGCCAAGAAGACATCTCCTGGCTCTGGGAACAAGCTACCCACCTACATTCTCTTGTTTGACAGCCTGTGGAGACCCTATTTCACCCCTTTGGACCCCTTCACTGCAATTCTCCTATTCATAACCATTGCCCCTTATGCCATCCAATTCCCGTGCTCATTTATTTAAGGCAGAGTAAAAAAGATGTCAGCTGCAGTTGCCACCCAATTTCTACCACTTCCAAACCCTCTCCCAGTGTACCCCAAACCCATGCAGTCCTACCAACACCTGACTCATCCCACTGAGGACAACTATTTCCTATCTAGCCAGAACTAGTTTTGGAAGAAAGACCATCATCCCCATCACCCCTTTTAACAAAAGTTGAGAATGTTGGAGAGCCTAATGCAGCCACACACAAACCTTTCTCCCCCCACCCCTCCTCCTTTCCTCCTAAGACAAAGGCAAAATATCTGGCCAGCCAAAAGATCCGAACCTGACAGGCAACCTGTGGAATGTGTCCACCCCCCAAGGCTCCAAATCAAAGGGTCTCTAACTGCCGCCAGGGTGCATATGCCATCTTTGCACTGCCCAGGCAGGTCCCCTTTCAATAAACCTGGCCTGAACATCTCCTCTGCAGCCTCCTCGGGCACCACCTGTTATAGCTTTCAGAGTTGTCTTGTGCCACACATTAAATACACAAACACTGACAAAAGCTGATGAGAAGATAAAAAAGACCAGAGCATAATTTTTGTGGTAACTACCGCCACAGATAAACAAAAAAGGCCTCGTGTAATAATCCTAATTATACAACAGCCTGTTCAGAGGATCTTTTAAAATCTTCAAGTGATCATTAATATGTAATGATTTTAATATGTAAGTAATAAAATGTCTCTTTCCTATATTTTTTATTATAGAAGTAAGAGAATAGTGGGCAATATAAAACCAACGGGATATTTGACATTGTCTTTGAGAAACTAATGTCATGGATGTCGTTGCAATTCTCAGTGAGTTCTCAAGGTGCTCATCAGATATTTTGATTCTAATTTTACTCTTCACATGATGCATTCTTGACAATAGTTGCTTGAAAATTCAGGTACTGCCAAAAATGAATAAGGTATGATTGTGAAGCACGGGATATTTGCCTCCAGGAAGACAAGACCTGATCCGGTAGAGACATGATCCAGTTTTTCCTTTAGTTGAAGGTCAGATTGCAGCTCCGTGCATTTCATTTGAACATTTGCAGGTCGACTGCCAACAAAGTCTCAAATGCACCAAAATATTTATTATTTACCTAGAAATCTTGAGATCTGTTTTCAAATTCTTTTATCTCATAGAAAAGCAAGACTTCCTATTTTTCACTGTTCTCAGGCCTGTGTTTAGCCAATGTGTCAAAATGCATAAAACTGTTTGCTTTAATTTGAACTTGTCATGATTTCAGTTTCATTTGGAATGTTGTTATGGTTTGAAACTTTGTATTGATAAGTCAGATTTCACCTTGTAGATGCATGTTCAGGTCATGTGAATGAGTGGCTGAATCCACGAAAAATCCTAAATCTGTAAGCCAGTTTTCAACATCAAGTTCTAGCACAAATCTGACTTTTTAATACCATACACAACTTGAGAATGTGTTGCCAATAACAAAATCTCTTCAACAGTTGGCCTCAATTTAACCATCTTCTTCCAAAATGTAAATGGTGTTGCCACAGTCAGTATCAGTACTTTTAAGGAATTCTTAGAATTGGCGATGATTTGAGCCCTTGGCCCTTATGAAATTCAGTCTTCAGGACAATTTACATAATGTTATCCATTTTTAAAGCTTTTGTGCATATTTTCCCTGCTTTCCATACGTTGTTTAATAAATGCACCATCAGTAAATAGTTTTTTTTTTACTATTAAATACACTGCTGGTCGGGGGCTATGAAAACTCCAGCCCCAGTTCCTGCTTTCTCTGAGAGCCACTAGCAGGCGGCCCAGAAGGCCCAGAACCTAAAAGCACTTTGACTCAGCAGGCACAAAAAGTGGAAACAGTAACAGCCGCAAAAAGAGGAAGTCACAGGCTGCAGTGGCAATTTAATGGAAAGGTTTTATTCTTTTAAGTGTATAGAACATACTTAAGCTTATAAGCAGACAAAACATACTTAAGTTTATATGCAGAGTGGGTGGGAAGTGGGGGTCTCTTCCTCCTGAATGAGAAAGGACCCCTTACAAACTTTTTCCCTGGCATTATTCCCCAATTCCTAGCTTTGCTCCTTCTGCCTCCGATGTTTATGTATCTCTTAACTCCTGTTCATGCATTTCTTTCACCTAGGGTGTGGATCAAGCTGACTCCATAGTATTCTTAACTAACTTCGCCTTCAGAAAGTCTCCAAGATATTAATAGGGCATTGACTAATCATGGAATACTGACTAACTTCTTCTTGAAAAAGTTTTTACAGATCAGTCCCTCTGGGGGGGTCTTAGGAGTTGAGCAGTGCCTGAATTTCAAAACTTTCTAACCCCAATCTTGGCTAGTTCTGCTTTTGTGGTAGCCCAGACTAGTCCGTCTTCCTCACCCCGTCCATGTCCAACCAAAGAAATCCTTTCCTCTGTCTTAGTAATCGTCCACTTTCCCTCGTCTCAGTCATTGTCTGCTGCTCTTTTCCGTCTTACCCCGCTCCCTACCTTCCCTAACACTGCCACATAACGAGGTTATACAATAGAATCCATCTGAGTTGTAACTTTAAAAAAAATTTTTATTGTTGAAAAGTAAGTCCCTTTTTCAGTGTCACTATTCTGTCCTTACGACACAATCTTCCATATGCATTGAATTCAGCAGCATGATTTTACATAGAATGCCATTCAAATTATACTCTTTGAAAAGTTGCACAAATTACCTACAGAGTGTCTTACTATTTGCCTGGACAAAAAAGAAGTTATCTGTCGGCTTTTCCCTGGATCCTCTTCCTTCATCTGTAATTTTTCTGTTTGGGGGTTCTGTTCTCTTTTGAGAGTGGTAGAAGCAATGCTGAGATTTAAAACACAGTAGATAAGGACCTATGTGTTTACTGTGAAATTCAATTGACAGGAAAATAGAAAGCACGGGGTGGGCCCTTTCCACATCTCGGCGGCTGGTGCAAGATGAGGTAGAGGGCGATGGTGAAGTGGCAGGCAAGGTGTGAGGTGTCACCAAGGTGGGAAAGTGCCCTTCATAATCAAATGAGAATGCTTATCTGACTGCTAAATAACATTAACCAATTAACATTGCAGTTAAGACTTTAATGTTATTTAGAGTCGGGTAAGTATTCTTCTTTGATTATTGATGATCAGTTCTCACCAAGTCACCACAGCACATGTCAGGTGGTGTCAATTTGACTGTGCTTGGAAGATGACACAGTGGAAGCTGCAGCTGCTGTGAGACTGAAGCCACACACGCATGCAAATAGCAACACGTGTGTTTATTTTATCTGACATTGCGACATGATGCTGTCATCTACAACATCCACACTTGAGAACTGCACAATCGAATTCCACCAAAAAAAAAAGAAAAAATCACAAAGAAATTGCATGTTGTGTGAAATAAATTCCCCATTTTGTTTTGGGTCCCATTCTTAGCCATCCTGGGCTTCATGTGGGCCATGAGTGGGACACTCCTGCCTTAAATGAACAGCACAGAATTCTACATCTAAATTGTTCACCAAGTTAATTTTGACAGACAAACCTAGCTGGACACATATTTGGATGGAAATGTATAAACCACACTCCAACATTCTGGGAAAAGATAGGACACGTTAACGCCTCCTAGAAACATCTCCTTACACAGCCCCTCTTTGCATTCTTTCCCCTGCGCATTCTTTCTTGGCCCCGTAAAATAGAAACTTCAGTCAAACTTCCACACTTTATTTCTCTTTCACACTGTGAGAGTCTGAAATCCATACACCTCCTATCCAATGTTAAAGTTCTCATCGAGGGGCAATTTTGACTGTTAGGGGATATTTGGCAATGTCTGGAGATACTTTGTTCTTTACTGTCATGACTTGAAGTGGGGAGAACCACAGGAATCGGGTGGGTACAGACCAGGGATGCTGTTAAGATCCAGTAATACATAGAACAGTCTCCAGTGTCAATAGTACTGAGGTTGCCATGCCAGATGGAGATCTCTGCTTCTGCACGGCCGGTCTCATCTTCCTTCCTCTTTGTATATTGTCTATTTCCACTTTCTATCTCATGAAATTAAAAAGAAAAAAAATGGACAGGAGCCTCTTAAATTTTCTACCTCCACTTGGGTTGTAAATTCAATCAGAGGCCCTGGTTGCATGTGTGGTGCTAAGCTTGCTTCGTAGGTGGTGGTTTGAGTCTCACAGAGCGTAAGCAGGCAGATTGGCCACTGAGTCTGTCATTATGCAAGACAATCATTATAACCACCAGAATATTTGATCAGCCAGAATTGTTTCCTCTAATCATGGGAGAGACTCAAGGATAGATGGACTTAGACCACGGGATCAAGATTTAGGAGATACACGTTAGCTGTCGAGGCAGATATGTCCAAGAGACAGTTGGACAGGAGTCTAGAACTCCAGGGAGGAGGAGTTGAAGATGTAAATTTGGGAGCTATCAGTGATAGTTACTTGAAACCATGCAACTTAGCAAATCATTTAGGGAATGAGGAAGATTTTAAAAATGAGCTTTGCAATAAACACCTGCATATTTAGAGGTCAAGAAGAGGCAGAGGAATTAGCAAGAAAACTGAGAACAAAAGGGCAGACACCATGAGGGAGCTGTTTCAGAGAGAAGCATGACCTTCAGAAAAGGAAGGATTAAAGGAATCCCAAAACCCTTGAGAGACCGAGAAAAGATTTTCGTTCCTATCCATAGCAGACGTATTTTCCCTGTCAGATATCCATTCCTAATGTCTTAGCTTAGGTTCCCTAGAAGCAGAGCCTGAGAAAGGGGTTATTTATTGAAGCTATGATCTCAGGAAAAACAACATGAGGAAAGCAGGATGGGATAGGTGGGAAGCTAAGAGGTGTGTGCTCTTTCCTGGAGCTCTGAACATGGCTTCCATTATAGACCTGTTTTTCTCCTTGAACAAAGGACAGACAGCCTTTCACCTATCATATCAATCAGTCACTAGATGCCAGCAACTGGGGCAAGAGAGTGGTTTACCTCCTAAAGAAGCTGCATCCTTTGGCTGAAGGCAATTATTTAGAGAAGGGGCAGCTCTGAGCTGTCGGCAGCTAATACAGATAGCAACTCCGGGATAGAAGCCACAGCCTCCCACCACCACATATCCCCGCCTTTGTAAAAGAATCTGAAAGAGGCATCAACAGCAACTACTATACTTTCTTCTTCTCCTAACAGACCTCAGAGTCCTTTCAGATAACTACTCCTCCTCTACTCTCACATGTCCTGCTGGTGTTGACTCTGCCCTCTATACCCCTATTCTAGTGATTGATCAACATGAGACAGGTTTCCTCAAACACGATCATCACTGTTGCTTTACACATAAGCTCATGACCCAGTTTCCAACAGCTACAAACCAGTCCCAAATTTTTGCAAGAACCATTAGGAAAGGGAATATCTCTTTTGCTAGGATTACTAAGGTCTGAGGATGTAAAGTGGAGTTGAAACCTGACCACAATGAAGAAGGAGCTACCAAAGAATGAGGCCAAGTCAGAGGAAACCTCAGCTTAGGGGCAGAGACCAGCGCCTGATACTGGCTGTGCACCCGGACACAGCCATTGTGATTTCCCCCATGCTCTTCAGGTTTGTGACACAATCCCTGGTTTTCTTGAGTTATGTCTTCACCCTCTACTTACCTTGAGATCCAACTGTACTTCCTAAAACTGATTTCTCTGGGATTCCCTTCTATTTTTCATGGAAACTCCTGTAAACAAATTTGGATAACCCTCTTTTCCTTGCCACCAAAGCACGCTCTAAGGCACACATATACCATATATAGATTGAAATTTTTTTACATTATAAAACAATTAAGTCAACAACCTCAAAATTCTACATCATCACACACTTTGACCTTTCTTAGATGATTCAGAAGGCTCTTCAGAATAACATAACACCTCGGTGTTTGTACCACCCAGGGTCATTACAGGAGACATTTCCCACATGGTATAATATTAGAGGGAAGGGAAACAGATTTTACTGGCATTAGTCAAGAAAGAAAACCCTCTGCCCTTAGGAAATTAAATTGTGCTTCCACTCTAATTTTTCAGTGGTCCTTTGCCTGATTTAATTTCTGTAAAATACTATAAGGAAATTTTTATTTCTAATATAGTTGTTATGAAATGCTAGCTATAAGTCACTTATTTCCTCTACTGGCCATCAATTGTTCACAAAACCTCTAACAGAATTTTGTTAATATCCACTAATCCATCAAAAATCTAGGGGATAAATATGACAGGACTGACTTTGTTAAAAATCTGACAGTTTCTTTTAGATCCTTAGTGATATCCGTATATGTGTGTCCTTCTAAATTATGGTTTCAAGAGGCTACAATTGATCTTTGACGCCTAAAAGGTCATATTTATTCATAAAGATTTCAACCCCATTCTGTAGAGCAGAGACTGAATCCCAAGTCCCCTCCCCACGTATCTTGTGTCATCCACATTCACAGGGGTTAGAGGCATTAAGCTATTGCTGGAATACTAAAATTTCATTTTTGAAGAGAGACCAATAAGAGCAAACAGGTCACGAAGAATCTTAGATATTTAGTGCAAAAAAATTTACATCAAGCGCCCATCAAGCTGATGAATGTCGATTAGAAAGATAATGTATAATGAAATATAATACAAAGGCTATAGAGAAAACCGGGATGACGGATAGATTTTGTGTTTACTTCCTTTTATTAATGTGACATCATCCAGTAGCAGGAGTTCTTGTCTCTCTGTATTTTGCAGCCAGAGGAAAACCCTCAGAAGAGATGAATTTGATTTGATTCCACCTCCCCACGATCCTGAGCTCCACAAGGAGCAATGTCAATTACGCCATCATCAATGCAAATGGCATTTTAAAGAGTTAGTAAGGCAGACAGAGAATGTTAATGCAGCTCAGAAGTGCCAACGTGCACTGCAGAATTTTCCCCAAACTCTGCAGTCCATCACATGTCTTTATTCGTTCAGATCTAATCCCATCAACCGAGGGGACAGGCCACTGGCTTGCTCTCTGCCTCTGTCACTCAAACTCATCCAGTAAAACAATCCACTTTCTAAAAATTGGATGATGTGGGATACGGGTTTGGCAGCCAAAAGACAAACTCCTCAGAGCATGATAATGAGGAGTCTGCTGGCTTTCTTGCTTGATGGGTTCTTCTTATTAAGATAAAATGTGTTCCAAGTGTGACTCGGAAGCATGGAAATCAGCTACTTCATAAAAAGTTATGGGAGCTTAGGTTTTCAAATTAAGGATATAAATATGATGAACATGAACCCAAACTCAGTAGAAAAGTGTCTGCTGCCACTAGAATGCTCTCCTTTTATTTTAAAAAGAACCTTATAATTGTATTATCATAAGAATCTAGATAGTTTGATAGCTGAATCCTCTTTCCTAAGCTTTTGTGTAGTGAAAGCTGAATTTATGGGAACAGATTGAGCCTAGAAGTAAGTCATCACTTTATGTTGATGGATCATCTGCTCTATAGAGGGCACTGCACTAGGACATCTGCTATACAGAGGGCATCATGAAGGACGTAGAAAAATATAAAACGAAACACACAAGTAACAGTGTATTAGAGAAGACGTAATAATCAAAATGTAAACAACAATGGAAAAGCTAGAATGTCACCCCAAAGCACATGCGTGTATAGAGTAATCGCAGAGGAATTCCAAACGGAGCACAGGCACGGAAGAGCCCACGTTGAGGCTGGTTGAGTTCAGGTGATGGGCCTGAAGGATATTTGCTGTATTCCCCAGGCAATGATGATCTAAAGAATCTTTGAACAGAGGGGTAACACGGTGAAGTATTTAAGAAAGTTAATACTGTCCATGTATACATATTGGATTAGGAAGGGAGTTTACCCACTGATGGCACATGAATTGAATGTAGATGGTCTGTGATTAATTAATACTGAATTAAATAGTGGAAAATGTTTTCTATCTTAACTTTTTTAAGGGCTTGAAGAAGTAAGTCTTTGGTTTGTTAATTAACATGATGTTAACGCCTCTCCAATACTTGTTACTACCCCTTTTAACAAAGAAACAGGTAACCTCATCCACTTAGAATTCAATAATATTGTTTTTGTTTAATTTGCACTTACTTTTGTAGTCACAATCTATGGCCGATGATATTTCCCATTTATATAAATAGAAAATAAAGGCTTCTCAAAAATAAAAATAATATTAATCAATTTAAAAGAAAAAACATGAAGTATATAATAGTACGTGCAATTCAGCTATGTTTGGAAAGCAAAAACTTAAGTTAGAAGTCACTAAGCATTTTCTTTAAAAAGTGCTTATACATGTGCAGAAAAAATGTTTGCTTAAATATGTTCACCACAGTGTTGTTATGACAGAGAACAAATTTAACATTCCTAAGAAGAAAAGAGGTTAAATAAAATATGGTCCTACCAGTCTGGAATACTAGGCAGCTGATAAAAAATGGGAAAGCTCTATATGGCCTTATGTGGTAAGATTATCAATAAGTTAAGGTGTAAAAAAAGTAAGGTGAGGTATACTTTAAAATCACTAAAAGAATGGAATTGGAACATTCCTAACACAAAGAAATGTTAAGTACTTGAGGTGGCAGGCACCCCAATTACCTTGACTTCATTAATCCACATTGTATGCCTCAATCAAAACATCACATGTACCCTATAAACGTATACAACCCTAACGTGCCCAAAATAATTAAGAATTTCTAAACAGAAAATAACGGCAGACAGAATCAAACAACTCATAAAACCATACATTTGGCATCGTCTCAATTATTTGTTTAAATGTAGAAACAAGGGCACGCAAATGCACAGGAGAAGAACCGGAAATGACCATCAAAGACTCAGAAGAGATGTTTCTAGAATCCAAGGGCAAGAGGGAAGATAAGCCAAGTTTTGTTTCATATAATGAGAGATTACCTGAATCTTAAATTTACGTATTTTTAAATTCTTGGTATCATTTTAAAAATAATGAAGAACACAAGAAATACTTCAGGTAAATTTCCATTTATTTTGCTCCCTCCCAAAGCCATACTGAAACATCAGAAAAGAATGTTTTTAAAGGCACAGATCCACAAGGACAAAGAAAAAAAAGAGATAGAGACAACCACAGCAAAATTTTGAAAGCTGGATGAGTGGTAACTGACTAAAGAGTCTAAAGAAAGCTCAGTTCTAAACTAGCCCTGGAAGAAGCCAAGAAATAAAAACCCAAATATACTTTGCAGAATCTACAGAGTCTCTGGAATTGGCAACATTAAGCCCTCTGGGAATAGACATGCAAGTAAAATTAAAAACAAGAGGATTATTTGAAAGACCATTAAAGATATAGCTAGAGAATTTTGAGAAGCAGTTGCATCCCAGATCCCTTTCCTGCTCCATATAGCCAGTCTGAGCATCTCACCTGCCCCAAGAGGCTTACCCTAAATAAGATAGGCTTCGTCTCTGGACAGGAGAATGACAGGCACAGGTAAAGGTGGAGATAGGATGTGGAAAAGAAGGATTCTTCATCAGAAACTCGCTCAGTGAAGGGGCCCATTCAGATCAGTCCAGAAGCCCCATATGTACACGTGGGAGTTTCCCATCAGCT
>NW_003852398.1:13493106-13495309 GCF_000181295.1 Otolemur garnettii | reverse complement strand
GAGGAAAAGAAGAAATAAAGAATAGAAGAAAAAGAGCTACTGAGAAAAATAATATACGTGTGTGTATGTGTATATGTATATATACGCACAACTCTTCTGTGTGTGTATATATGAAATGTATGTGCATATAGGGGTGTGTGTATAGATAACTCAATGGAATAACCAAATGATGAAGGTGAAAAAAACCTCCCAGAAACAGAACAGAAGCATTTCAGAGCATAATGGTGCCTGTGTTTATTATGCGTGTGTGCTTTGTCCCAGGGTGGTCCGCTTGTGACTTACTACAGTGTACCACGCGTTCATTTTGATCTTCCACGTTTTCCTCTAACACTCAGCTTTCCACAGTCACCTCTAGAGCTGATTCCTTCTGCACAAAAGTTTCTACTGGGGGTTCCCATTTGATTTTAAATTCCCTTTCCAATCTAAAAAAAAAAAAAAAAAGTTGTTAAAATGTAAATATCCCCCTTCCTAGTTTGGGGCCCCTGAAGAGGGGGAAAGTTAACTTCTGTTAAAGAAGGAAAGAAAGACACTTCCAATGTATTTACGTCAAGCTCTCCCTGTCACACAGAAGCTATGCAAGTTGGGGGCTTCATTTTTTATTTGCATTGCCTAAGAACAGTGCCAAATGCATAGAAAATGTTTCTGGAATGACTGAAGAACAAGTGAACGAATGTAAACAAGGTATATGTGGTTTTCCAAGTGCATTGCTACCTGTGGGAAGAATGAAAAAAAAGTACTTTAGAAAACCACTAAAAAGATTGTGACAAGCAGAGATGCTGTCTCTTTACAACACTCCTTTTGAAAAACATCTGGGCAGGTATCAGTACAGTTAGCTTCATCTCCCCAAGTCTAACTCTAATCAATTCTGTTGTGGCTTTCCTTATATCCACACCTCTGGATGCAGAGATTCCCACGTGCTACACAATATCCTTGGAAAAATCCCCCACATGGGCCTTAGAGCCCCTGCTTCTGCCTAATGGGAATTTTTTTTTCCTTCTTCTTAGAAGCAGATGGTTTAACAGGCTGTGAGTTATTCTTTTTTACTTAATGTTTTCTTAATTTTAGCAAAGTAATACATGCATGTGGCTTTAAAGTCACAATCAGATGGTGGGATAGGGACCAGGCCATTCAGTTGGGAATGACCCAACTGTCACACTCGTGGGTTCCTCCCATCTGGGGCCATCAGCCTGGCTGTCAGTGTTCTGAAAGTATTTCAGGAGAATAGGGAGAGGGTTTCTCGCCATCCAAGCTACAGTTATTTAGCATTTTGCCATGACCCCAGCCCTATACACCTTTTTGACGTGAAGCTCCTGTTTTCTACTGGGATGGACAAGGAACAGTTTCCAGGTTAAGGAGGAGCAAGAGAGGTGACTTAGGGGTCTAAATGATCATTACACAAAAGTTTAATCAGTCCCCTGTTTTTCATCCCTTTCCAAGGCCCTATTTTTTTTTAATTTATTTATTGTTGGGGATTCATTGAAAGTATAAGACCAAGGCCCTATTTTTTAAGGCTATCTGGTATCTCCAATTCCTAAGTTTTTCTACATTCTACAAACATAGTTTTTCTTTTCTCTTCTTTGGCTTCATCCATTGCAGACTTTTGTCTCAGCTTTTCCAAACTGGTTAATTCAGCTTCCATCTGCTTTCAGTTTCCAAAATGTTGTTAACTTCTTTCCTGTGTTGTCATCTTCTCTTCTGTTTCATTTCTTTTTAAATGGGTGTTTACTTTTTATTCATTTTGGGAGGTTTAAGAAGGTACAAAGATAAATGCATGTGTTTAATCCTCCATATTTACCTGAAAATCTATATTTGATGCCCTTAAGCCAGTGCTTGTGCTCCCTTGTAAGAGGTAACTTGTATGTCCACCATTAAAAAGAGAATCTGTCATGCCCTCGAATTTCTTGTTAAAGGACCCTTTCTTTAGAAATCAGGTGCCTTTGCTTTCTAGGGTTTTATGGTGATTCAAATGAGGAGAAGGAACGTTATGAGTATCATCAAATTTCCATACTTCCTGCTTTAAGGAAAATAATAAAGGAAGCAGAAAATTTACTCCCCACCATCCACACACAAAGGGGGCCCCTGTCAACTTCAAAAGACAGTTATTGGAGTATTGCTAGAAATCTATCCTTTTTATTTATCAACATCCATTGAATTACAGCCACATCAGCTGAGTGGCAAAGACTTGAAAAGTTGAAGAATCCTA
>NW_003852398.1:13492382-13492650 GCF_000181295.1 Otolemur garnettii | reverse complement strand
GGTGCACAAAGTCTCCAAAAAGAAAAAATCCTACTTGAGGACACACTGAAACCAACTGAAAGACAAATCAAAATTAGTTACTAAATTGAGAAAGACATGAAATTAAATTGATTTTAATTTGCACCAAACTTTGGGAATCCAGTTTAATGATGTTATCGACTATATTAAAGGATGAAATGTGACCCTATGTTACTTCCCTTAAATAAGGTTTCTTTTTGGTTTGGTGCTCTTCATTCCAGAAAGTAGATCTTTTAGACCCTCTCAAAAA
>NW_003852398.1:13485080-13491363 GCF_000181295.1 Otolemur garnettii | reverse complement strand
AAAAAAAAAAAAAAGAAAGAAAGAAAGAAAGATTCTGGCTGGTACAATAATGCTCATTGAGAAGGATAAGATCTGGACAGGAGACTGGACTGTCCTGAGATCTCATAGTGGGGGAGAGGAATTCAAGCACCTCCTTCCATTGGTCACAGGGACCCAGAATCATATGGGAAGAACCAAAAGCTGTAGCTGTTCCAGAAAATGGACTGTTGCAGACAGGATGAGAGTTCACAGAGAAAATCTATTCTACTCCAAAGCCAAGATGTAAAGCCCTAACTACATATTCATTAGACATTTAAGGGGGAAATCACATAATATGGCAAAATTTAAGGTTTAGAGTCAGAAGGACTCTCATTCAAATCCTCAATATCTACGCCCTGGCATATAATTTGGACAAATTGTCTTGACTCTCTGTTTGCTCATTGGCAAACTGAGGATAGTGATACCTGCCTTATAGAATGCTCATGAAGCTTTGAGTAAATATATGTAAACCATTCAGCTCCTCTATAAATATTATTAATGATGTCTTCAGATTAACTTAGAAAGAAGAAATCAAGGTCCTTAATATCTAAAATAAATGAGAGTACCAACCAGTCAAAATGTATTATAGAACTGCTGTGTGTCCTTCAAAATTTTGGATGCCATGGAATATTTTTAAGTTATAATTTTGCCACATTGATCAAATAATAAATTGCTGAGGGTCGAGGACTAAACTACAAGCACTAGAAAAAGGGAAAAGGGGAGAACTCTGTAGAAGGAGGGGCTGAGAAGTGAGAAGTGAAGCTGAGCGAAGGAGCAGATGAAAGCAAAAAAGCAAGAGAGGACTTTGTCTTGGGTGCTCGTACCTCCCATGGTAATCACATTTAATTATCAGAACAATGCTGCAATGTATCACCTCCACTTTACAGAGAAGGCAACTGAGCATCAGAGAAGTTAGAACATAGAGATTTAGTGACAGAGACAGGATTTGAACCAAGGTCTGCTCAATCCAATTCTTAATTTTCCTCCATCCTGTTTGTCAGAGTAAAGGTAAACATTATCAGACTGGAGTGTGGTCATTCTGCAGAGGAAAGAGTGTATTTATGTTCAGAAGGCTCTGAATGTCCATTTTATGACAGGATCCTAAAATTTCTTAAATTCCAAAATTGAGGTAAATAGCAGTGCTCTTCGATGTGTAGGAATTCTGCTCTTTTTCCCACAAACAAAACTTGCAAAGTTTCCACGAACCCCTGAAAAGACTACCATTCTGATCACATACAAAATTCCCTTCTCACCTATCTTCCAACCCCAGTAAACTCTGCTTCTCACTCAGGGAAGAATTGATTTTCATTGGTATTCATTTGAAGCAGGGAAGGTCACGACTGAGAACATTGGAAACGTGTTGTCTAAAAAGCACAATTTATATCTTGCTTCAGAAAGAAGATCTTTAAAGACGCCTTGGCTTAGCTGACTTTTCTTCCCCTCCTGGTCCAAGAAACATCACCAGGGAGAAAGTCAATTTCAAATCTGTGCACTGCGGAGGCTCTAGGGCAGTCGAGTGCAGAATGCAGATCAGCCTGGGCCTTGACTTTGAGATAAACTATAATCAGAGAAGAGTTTTGAAGGAAAAGTTTTGAGCAATCCTCGGGGCATAGGTGTCAGGTTTCCAGCAGATTTTTTCATTATATGGCAAGTAGTCAATTTACTAACCTGCCTGGACTCTGCAATAACCAGAGCAAGAAACAGTCCTCTAGCCCCAGAGACCAGCATGTTCCAGTCTGAAAGCCGACCTGACTCTACTTTGATCCCCACTAAGAGAATGTACTTTTCTTCTCCAGGTTCTCCCCAAGCTTTTCGTGTGACATGTGAACATTCTCAATGTATCCATTAAATAGTCCTCCATCACATTCAAGATGTGAGGCTTCTTTCTCTAAATGATTGTATGAAGAATGAATTATTTTGCCATTTCCTGAGAAAGAACTCAGTAGAATCTGAGAGTGTTAGGAGGTATGTTTAGTTACATGGATACAGAAATTATCAAAGCACATAATGCTCCATACATCCCCCCTCCCAATGTCTCAAAAACTAGAAACTCTCTCTATTTTATAATGTAGGTATTGTACATGAAATTGTCTGAAAAACAGAAGACTCTACTTGAGTAGCAAACATTAGGCCAACCTTTGCAATCACTAATGCTGGCCAGAGCCATAAATATCCATACAGAATACATCTCATGGAATGAATATCACTTCTTTTTCCTCTCCTCAACATTTTCTCACTCCAACTAGAATAATTCAAATCTTTGGGCTGGGAATCAACCAGATTACATAATTTACAAGTTTCTAGCACAAGTTTGAAGCCTACAGGAGTTGCTTCTTGAGTAAACATACCAGGGAAGCTCCGCACTAGTGGTGAATAAATGAAGATGATCTAAAAGGTGAACTACCAAAAGCCATAGGTCAAAGACCTCAGCAAAAAAAATAAGCTTCTTGCCTTGGAAAAATAATGCTATTTACTGAGCACACACATCAGGCACACGTATTTTGCAAACATTCCTTCCTTTAATCCTCACAGCAGCTCTGTAAGGGCAGCATCATTATCATCCATTTTTTACAAATAAGGACGATAAGGCAAGGTAAGTGGTAAAGGCTAGAGGCTCCAGGGGTCCTCAAACTTTTTAAACAGGGAACCAGTTCACTGTCCTCAAACTGTTGGAGGACTGGACTGTGGGCCCCGGGATGAGTTAGCTGCTAAGCAGGATAGGCAGCGGTGGCAAAAACACCCAGCTGGCCGGATAAATGTCCTCAGAGGGCCTCATGTGGCCCATGGGCCGTAGTTTGAGGACGCCTGGGACAGAGGCTGTGTTCTTAGCCATGATGCTAGCTGTATTACTCCACATTCTCCAGAAAAACAACAAGTTGGATATATACTGACATATGGAAAAAGATCTATTATGAGGGATTGGCTCACATGATTATGGAGACAGAAGAACCCCATGATGTGTAAGTTGGAGGCCCAGGGAAGCTGGTAGTGTAGTTACAGTCCAAGCCCAAAAGCCCGTGATTCAAGGAAGGCAATAGTGTGAGTCCTGCTCCAAGTCCGAAGGCTCAAGAACCAGATGTGTTAATATCCAAAGGATGGAGAATATAGATGCTCCAGCTTAAGCTTCACCTTTACTCTGACTTCTTGTTCAGGCCCTCAACAGATTGGAGAATACTTCAGTGATCTTCCTTATTTAGTCTACTAATTCAAATGCTAATCTCTTTCTACAACACCCTCACAGACACTCTCAGAAACAATGTTTTACCAGCTATCTGGGCACCCCTTAGCACAGTCAAGTTGTAACATAAAATTAACCATCCCCTAAGCTCATTTCTTTCAATCACTTTTTAAATTGTAAGTCTCATGAGGTCAAAACTTTATTCAATTTGTTAATTGTGTATCCTCAGAATTCCAAAACAATTGTGTATCCTCAGAATTCCAAAACAATGGAAGGCATATATTAGGTGTCTAATGAATGTTGAATTATTTTATGGTACAATTAAATGAGGAAAACACAAATAAATGGACTTCCTAATCTAACTTTCTCCCCTAGATCTGAAAATTTATTGAGTACAGAAAACAGGGCATTATCAGGTAAATAAAAGGTACAACCAAGTTATGAATTCCTGCCCTGGTTATTTCCCTGATGTGAGCCCAGCTGACAAATAAAACAAATAAAAACAAATAAATAGTATTTACTGTCTTCACCATCATCTTCTTGGATATTTTTCTCTTTCTTTTTTTTTTTATATGTAATAAAATCCTGACTAGCCTCTAAGCAATTTCCTGACACCATTCTTTTCTAGCATTTAACTAAATGAAATTTTAGGTCACAGAAAGAAAGCAACATGTCTCTTCATATCTATCCATAGTTTTTCAACAGAAGGCCCATGGCACTCCCCCTTC
This sequence comes from Otolemur garnettii, assembly GCF_000181295.1. NCBI lineage: Eukaryota > Metazoa > Chordata > Mammalia > Primates > Galagidae > Otolemur > Otolemur garnettii. The sequence continues at coordinate 13,487,439 of NW_003852398.1, read as the reverse complement.
AGAACCCCTGAGATACGTGCTGAAGAAGGAATTTCAAGGTCCTATATCAGACCTTCTGCATCACAATCTCAGAGCTTGGGGCCCAGGACCATCAATGTTTAAATCGGCTTCCTTTGTGATTATAATACCAATTTGTATTTGGCAAACACTAGGAGAGTTTATCAAATCTCTTCTCTGCAAAAAGAGGCTACAAACTACTATTTTAAAAGCCCCAATATTGGGCACCAGTATTTCTGGAAAATGTCTCTTCGATTAGCTTCCTTTCCTCCATGCTGAACCTGTTTACTCTTTCCAGTTTCTACCCTGCTGCCTCCCACCTGTTTTCAGATTCTTCCAACTCTCCTTAATTAATGAAACTCCAAATCGATCTGATTAAACCTCTGGCTGAATGCTGTGTCTGATCTGTTGGGGGTCAGGAGTCCTGGTTCCCCTGAATCTAGTTGACCTGGTTCGATTTCTTGGCTGAGCTAGAAAGTTCAACCCAGACATGGCAAACTGAAAATAAACTTGGAGTGGTAGCAATGTGGATAGAATGTAAAAGTAACCTACACAAGTTTCAGGATAACAAAGAGATATTTCATTTAGGAAGAACAAAGAGAAAGTTTAAAGCACTTTCAAAGAGGGTTGGAAGTGGGTCCCTCTCATGAAGGAAAAAAAAGTGAGAGAGATGGAGACAAAGGACTGCAAGGGTATTAAATAGTCTTTTTGAAATTGGCTACAAGTATTTCATTGGCCACTCTGGTCCTCCAGGAAGTGTTGCCCTTTTCTATTGGTCATTGGTTATCTAGGTTACTTCATATCCACATTCTAATGGGCCCTCCAGCCTTTCTGGTTCAGCAGGCCAGGTTTTCCTCCCACCCCCTTGAAGCCCTTTCCTGAAAGTCTCCTCTCATGACTAACTACAGCTTAGATGTCTGTTTTATAAACCTCCTTAGTGCATCCTTGGTATTAATAGTTCTTGGGCAGTGCTATCCTGCACCATACCTGCCTCCAGCTCATGGAACCCCTACATCTGGCTCACTCAATTTCCCATTACATTGCTTTAGGATTCTTGATAAACCAAGACATGCTATGTAAGCCTATAGAAATTTACTCAACCCTGGGATTTCCAGAACTCAGCACTTCTTATTTCTATACTTGAAGCAACAAAAATGAGTGATTCAGATGATGTTACTAGGTTTCTAAACTCTCCTCCACTGCTTCTTGCTGTCTATGGAGGTTCTTCAAGTTTTCCTTTAAAAATATACCATCTTTAGATATAACCTAAGGACCTTTCCTTGTAAATAACTAGGCACATTCCACCATTTCACTCATATGCCAAATGTTGAAACCAAGTACAGGCCCAGTTAGAATGGAGAGGTCAGTCAAATGTGCACTAAATGCTTTGTTCTTGGGTTACCTCCTCCTCCCCCTCCTTTTTTTTGAAACAGAGTCTTACTTTATTACCCCTGAGTAGAGTGCTATGGTGTCATAGCTCACAGCAATCTCAAACTCAGGCTTGAGTGATCTTCAGCCTTCCAAATAGCTGGGACTATAGGCACCTGCCACAATGTCTGGCAATTTTTTAGAGATAGAGTCTTGGGTTTGCTCAGGCTGGTCTCAAACTCCCGAGCTCAAATAACCCATCCTCCTCCCCTTTTATGTGTGTTAGCAGATGAACAGGCACTGGCTTCGATGCTGCAAACTTAGTTTCAAGCCCTGGCTTCTGTTACTCCACACTTAACTTGCTTTGAAATTTTTGAGTGAGTGGCTGAATTTCTATTTCTTCATCAATAAAATGGAGCTAAAAGACCTACCCTATTGTATATATACATGTCTTAAAAATAAAAATGAAAATTCCTGCAAAATTCCTGTGTGTTAGTCACATCTGGATAGATGCATCCTGCTTGCATGCTTCTTAGGAGATAATTGATGCCTCTTTGGCACCTTATACACACTTTGTTCATCCCTTTCTCCCCTGAACAGACATGCTGCCTTTTCTCATCTCTCAGACCACTTAGCACAGACCAGCTTCCACTTCCATGTTAGCAATGAAACTGGTCAGGCCAAGGTCAATAATGATCACTATGCTCTAACAATCTATTGGACATTTTCGTTCATCATCCTGCAACTTCTCAGTGTAACTGACCTTTTTGAAACACTCTCTCCATTAGAGTTAGTATTTCACTCCCCTAGTTTTTTATTAGCTTTTCTGGTTGCTCCTTCTCAGTCTTCTTTGCTGGTTCCTTCTCTCTATTAAATTAAATGCTTTTCAGCTAGGCGCCTATAGCTCAAGCGGCCAAGGTGCCAATTACATGCACCAGAGCTAACAGGTTCGAATCCAGCCCAGGGCTGCCAAACAACAATGACAACTACAACC
>NW_003852398.1:13453526-13485011 GCF_000181295.1 Otolemur garnettii | reverse complement strand
GTTGCTGTGAGCTGTGATGCCACGGCACTCTACCCAGGGCAACAGCTTGAGGCTCTGTCTCAAAAAAAAAAAAAAATTAAATGCTTTTCATTTAAGTTTCTCAAATGTTTTGATTAAATAAAAATTAGTAAAGACATAGGTTTTATTTATTTATTTATTTATACCTTCCCACATGTAGGAGGTTTCCTTTTTAGTTTAACAGAAAAAATTCACAGGTATTTCAACCCTTAGAGGGAAAAAAAGTCAATTTAAATATTATTTCCAAGACAACACATTATTATACAAAATTAATGAAATTTATGGACATTTTAGACGGTAAAGATTATTTTCGCAGGACTTAGCCATATATGAAGTCCTAGTTTTTTTTTATAAGAAGCTATTGTTAAAAAATATTCATTGCATCTATCTGTCTCACAGGAAAAAATAAAAATATGTATCCGTTGCAAGGAGAATTGTGTGATGCAAATAGAATCTGATCTTCTGCAGCTACAAGAAATGGTGGAAATTTTTCTTTTTATGGCACTCAGACTTCTTGCACCAGCAATTAGAGGCACCCACAGTTTGAAGGATTATACTGGAATTCCATTAGTTAGATCAGTGAACAAAGAAGCCTGACTGAAGGGGTAGAACTTAAAATATGAGTGATGGAATGAGATTTTCAACAAATGAAATGTGGATATATAATGTATTGCATGTTGCTAAACTGTGCTCTATTCCATCTCTGTGCTCAGTCCCAGACCTGTACTACTACTATTTTTTTTAATTTTTAATTTTTTTTTTAAACAGGGGAAAGCACGAACGCAGTCCCCCACTACCACAAATTATGCAGTCGCGTTTCCCACATTTGGGGAAATTGCAGGGGTCAGCACATCCTGAGTGCAATGGATAAGCCTCGCCCTGGGAAAACCACCTTTGTGATCATGGTATCTCCTCTGCCAGCCCTCTTCTCAGATGATTCCAAGTATTCCTGTGGCTTTAACTAACTTCTTTCTGCAGGTGAAGGTAATCTTCCAGATTATATCGCTAGCCTGCCTTTTCTTCTAGGCCTCTGACAAGCATTCCATAATTGGTTGCTTGGAATCTCTAATCAGAAAACTCACAAGCGCCTCCAGATTAATATATCCAAAACACAACTCCTGATTTGTGTCTCTCATAACCTTTCTCTTGTCATTCACACTGAACTAAAAGACACCCTCAGTCATCTACCAGTTTTCCAACCCAGAAATCTAATTGTCATCTTGACTCTCCTCCCTCCACATTTATCCACATCGAGTTTTGTCTGTTCTTCCTCTAACGTATGTCTTCATGACATCCCCTTTCGTCAGCTCTGCAGCCACTCCCCAAGCCCAGGCCATGGTCATTTCTTGCCTAGGTTATTGCCGTCACCTTTTAATTGGCTTCTGGCTTTCTGCCTCCTGTCCAATCTGTTCTCCCTCTATCAGTCAACATGATTTTTTAAAAACAATAAAAACATGTGAGTCCCCTGTTTAAATCCTTTGCATGGCTCTCCCTTCCGTTTACAAAATCACCCAAGCTCCTCATCATGCTTTCAAGAACTCACAAGCTCTGTGGCTGCTTCACCCTTTGTTCTAACTCCATCCCACCTTTCCCTCCCTCTTTCTAACACACTCCAGTTGCACTAGATTTCTCCTGTTCCTCTAACACACCAACTTCTTTCCCACCTTAGAACTTGTAAATGCACTAGCCTCTCTCCATATGGATCACCCTTGTGCTCAGTTTTTGAAAGACCAGCGTTACTCCTTCCACATCTCAGCTCAGCAGTCCCCTCTTCAGAGAGGCTTCCCTCAGTGCCACCTGTAAGGAAATCTCCCTCATTAACATTCCTCAGGGGTTCCCTGTTGTTTTCTTTCATAATATTTATCTCAAATGTTATGACGTATGTTCTTATTGACTGACTTGTCAGTGTCTGACTCACCCTCAAGACTGAGCCGTGTGAAGACAAAGACCATCACTAGGTGGCTCTTCACTGAACACCAGAGCTCGACACCAAGCCTAGAACGGAGTGGGACATTTATATTTCATTTGCAAAAATCCTGTTTACAAACTAATTTACAAATCTTAAGATTCTGTAAAGCAAAGAACTCTAGTATTTTTTTCTCTAATTGTTCTCTTTTTCATAAAAAGAGAAAAAACATTCAAGTAATTTTACAATTAATTTTGATATGGGGGGCTTGCCGCCCATAGCTCAGCTGTTAGGGCGCCACCCACATGCACCAGGGCTGGTAGGTTCAAACCCAGCCAAAGCCTGTAAACAAAATAACTAACAAACAACAAAAATAGCCCAGCACTGTGACAGGTGCCTGTAGTCCCAACTACAAGGGAGGTTGAGGTGGGAAAATCACTTGAGCCCAAGAGTTTGAGGTTGCTGTGAGCTGTGATGCTGCAGCGCTCTACTGAGGGCAACCAAGGATGCACTAAATTAGACTCTGTCAAAAAAAAAATTTTGTTTTTGATACGGGGGAAAAGAGGTGGGGCAGGGTGGGGGCCATCCTGTGTATGGTAATTTAGCATCTTTTTTGTCCTTTATCCACAGATGCCCTAACATCATTGCCCCATCCCTTATTTATAACAACCAAAACTATTTCCAGACATTGCCAAATCTCACTCAGTTTTTGTACAGTAAACACTTTCATTTTATCCTTTCCTCCTGAAAATAAAAGTAATAAGTGAAGAAGTTAACACCTGAAGAGCATAGGTGACCTTCAGATTGCATATAATGAGGGGCAGAAAGGAGACGCAGCCAATGGGCCTCCCGTTTAATGCTGCAACAAACTCCTGCTTCATCAACACCTGGTTGATCTGTTTTTCTACAAATGATTATATTCGCTTGGAAAGATACAACAATTATATTCCCATCAAAGTAAACATCAGTTAATGTCAATTAATTGGAAAACAGTTACACTGAATTTAATTCTTTGAGGCATGGAATTGCTTTTTCTAGTCTTCAGGAAGCCCTGTGTCAAAGGCATGATTTTTAGCTTTAATAGTACCCGAGTAAGGCACTTAGAAAGGATAAATTTAAATGTTAACTTTATATTTTACAGTTATATGTTTTCAGAAAAATGATCATCATAGTATAAACATTTCAGATTTGAGTTCCCTCTTAATAATTCCCACAATGTGTCACCTTATCAGACTTTAATAGGTGCTTAAAATACTGTGAATGTGAATTATTTTCTCATATTTCATGTACTAGCTTATCTTATCTCTCAATCAGATTCATTTGTCTTCCAGACCAGGTGCAGCTTTGGGTTTCTTCAAACCTAGAGTTATGTTTAGAAAATATTAATGCCTAGTAGAGGAATTGTAGGATCGAACGGCAGATCTACTTTGATGTGAACATTCTAGATTGTATACAGAGTCAGCACATTGTACCCCATAAATGCAGTAGTGTGCACAGTTATTATCTAATAAAAATATTAATACGTTATTATTAAGGCCATATAAGCATCCTAGCACTCGGGGAGACCAAGGTGGGTGGATTGCCTGAGCTCAGGAGTTCGAGACCAGCCTGAGCCAGAGCAAGACCCTGTCACTGGGTAGTGTGGTAGATGCCTACAGTTCCAGCTACTTGGAAGGCTGAGGCACAAGGATCACTTGAGCCCAAGAGTTTGAGGTTGCTGTGAGTTATGATAACACAGGACTCTAACCAGGGTAACAAAGTAAGACTTTGTCTCAGAAAAAAAAAAAAATCCACATAAGCTGAAGATAGAAAATCTTTACCATAGAATAATAATATCTACCTATCATTAATTGGTCTTGTACTATGAGGCTAGTGCTGTACTCAGTGCAAATGCTTTATATTGTACTTTTTATAACAGTCCTTTGATGAAGGGACTATTATCCCCATTTCACAGATGAGGTAAACAGAGCTTAGGTAACTCACCTAATCGATTATGTGAAGCACAGAGTAGAAACCTAGTTCTCTCTGATTCCAGAGACTATATTAATAACTAAAAGATATGTCCGGCTTTCAGGGCTGGGAATCAACACGTATTGTATATCTCTGATGGTCATTCTTATCATGCTCATCAGAATACATGAACACTCATTGTGTTTTTCTTCCTCTCTCTCTCTTTCTCTTTCTCTCTCCCTCCCCTTCCTTCCATCTTTCCGTCCTTCCTTCCTCGAGAGTCCCATTCTATCACCTGGGCTAGAGTACAGTGCTACCATCATAGTTCACTGCCACCTCAAATTCCCCAGCTCAAGTGATCCTCCCAACTCCCAAGTAGCTGGAACTATAGGCACATGTTACCACTCCCAGTTAATTTATTATTATTATTATTTTGTAGAGACAGAGTCTCTCTATGTTGCCCAAGCTGGTGACTGTTTTTTTGTTTTTTGTTTTTGTATTTTTTGTTTTTGTCTGAAGACACTTCATCTCTCATCCTAAAGGAGCCACAAACTGCAGGTGAGAGAAGTCAAATAAATTGGTCTCATACTTGTCCACATACCTTGAATGGAACCAGACATGATATTAGGAAAGTTGACCCTGCCCATTCTTACTAGCCATACAGAATTCCACCACATGAGCTTTCTTGAGTTTAGCTGGACCCTGCCCATTCTTACATACAGAATTCCACCACAGGACCATCTTGAGTTTAGTCCTGCAGCCTGAGAAACCTATTGAGGTGTTCCCTCTCTGCCTTCTACAAATATCCCTGGTGCCAGCTGCCTTTCTCCATCTCTAAATGTGGCTTTTAGTTATTTTTTTTAGGAAACATCAAAACTGTACTATGTCATGAGCACTGTCCTAGGAGCAAAACAAAACAGAACAATGTCCAAATCTCCCCCACAGGTACCATTTGCCAGCCTGCTGTAACCTGCTTTCAGAAACTAGCCAGGACCACGACCTACCACCTGTCACCAGGCTCTATAAATACCCGGCCCCATCTGCCTGGCTCTGCCGCCTCCGGTTGCTCTAGCAACTGCCACGTGTCCTTCTGCTGTTCCCGCATGGCCTGGTCTCTTCACCCGCCCAGGGAACTCACTCTCCACTGACAAAGGTTTCCGAGTCCCTTTTTCTGAATCTATTCATGACTTCTTCTCTCAGTGTGAAATGTTGACTTTAGTTTTCTTTACATCCTGAAGATTCTTAACCCTCGTTATTCTGCGAATTGACTTTTTAAGTGGTTTTCCACAAATTCATATAGAGACTTCCTATCAAAGAAAGAATGACTGGAAAAAAAAAAAAAGAAGAAGAACAAAGGAAAATGGATTCAAAAAGGAAGCCACTTATCTCCCGAGCCAGTCTAGCCGAGAATGAAGCTGTAAGGGGCTAACTACTTCAGAACAGTTGAGTTAGTGACGTGAGCATTTTCTCAAATTCTACACTGTAGATCCTCAGAGGACAATGATTCTCAGAGGGTCTCCTTTCCGAAAGGTAATTATGCTTTCTAAAGTTCGTGTTTCCATTCTCAGTGTTTTTGCTCTCTGCTCCCCTACTTGTGCCTGTTACCTCCCCTTTCTACCGGACGGCACATCTGGGTGGAACACTGAAGCCCTTCTAAATTCTTCCCACATCTTCTTCTCACAAAGAACAAATTTCTGAATATATTGGTATTAATGTGGCCACTTATTACCTCTGCTACCTTGGGGAAGTCACTACATCTTCAGATCTCCGTTTCTTAAAAAATGAGTGGATGGAGAATATTCTAATAAAACAGCATTTATTAACTAGCGTATGATGAATAACTGTTGGTTTTATCCACTCTGCACTCCTTCGTCTTTTTTGTAGTAACAATACCCATCTTATAAATGAGAAAGCTATTACAGGTAATCGGGGCTGAGTCTGTGCTGACACAGTATCTTTCTCCCCAGCATTTTCCTGCCTTTTTCCAACAAATCGATTCTGGTTTTCTTTGTGGAACATTCATCTCCACAGTGCCAGTCATGCTCCAGATGAATGAATGAGTTACTTTTGACTTTATACTATTGAGGTATTCCATTCGCCAAGCCACAAAGATGGGTTCAAGGGGAGGTATGTGACCTGATGCCAGACAAAAAGCGAAGGAGTGACTGTCAGAAATTGTGTGGGAACACCGAGAGAGATGGCCTCCCTTAATACAGATCATGCTGTGTAAGATGTAAAGTCATTGTGACCCTGTCAAGAGAGAACCCTCAGCTTCCAGGGCCGTGTATGGACCCTGATAACAAGGTAATGGTGGGGGACACAGAGTGGAGGACTGGGGAGAAATCTGACTCCCGATGACCTTGTTTGTAGATTGATCCTCTCTCGAAACCCAATCTATAATGAGCCAATAGATTTCCTTCATTGTTTCAAACAGTTTGAATTTGATTTTCTGTTTCTTGCAAACAAAAGTAATTCGAACTATCCTGAGATACAGGCCTGGCCACTCAGAGCACCTGCGTCCTTCAGATGATGGTAACTCAAGTTCAGGGATGCACAGAGCACCAAGGGAGGGCGTCTCCAGGGCTGTTCAGCCACCATTCTTAGCAAAAATGTTTTTTGCTTTTCTCAGAGTTACTAAGTGATACATATCTCCTTAGCCCTCTGTAAGGAGAGAACCTGCCTCTCACTAGTCTCACCCTTCGAATTTTGAAATCCCGAAGTGCCAAAATTCAGGTCTACCTCCGATTTTTAGTTACATAAAATAAATTCCTATTGCTTAACTAGTTTGGTTCTTTTGTTTGTTGGTTGGTTTTGCTACTTATAACTGAGAATGTCTTTACTGTCCCCATGTACAGAACACTGTGGTAAGCCTTTTGTGTACAAAATTATTCTCATTTTTTAGATGCAGAAACTGTAGCTCAGAGAAATGAAGTGACTTGTCCACGGTCTTACCGCAATGAATTCAGAAATCTTGAACACCAAACTTTGTTCTCACTCACCATGTTACGCGGCTCCTAGGTGATTTCCTGAGGTTGTTCACAATTCTCAGATTCTGATTTAACAGCAAAATTTGACAGGACAAAATGGAATAGGGCAGCCCTGATAATATCCACCCATCATTAGTGAATGTTACTAACTCTGTTTTCAGTGTGATTTCACCAGCATGTCCTCAGAAAAGATTGCAACAGTTTAGCCTGCTTACTCCTTAAACAAAGCTCATAACAACCTTGGATTCTGCCTGTCATTGTGAAACTCAAGTATTTCAGCATGATTCATTGTCTTCTAAAACCAAGCATGCCTCCTAGGTGGATATTGATCACCAAGCTTAAAAGAACACATAATATTGGTGCCCCACACAGAGTCAGTAACACTCTTCCACCTTCCACTTAAATGAAAGGCAGGCAGCCTGAGAATGTCGGATGGCAGCATCTTCTAGCGCTAATTTCAAGGTTTATGGGTGATCGTGGTGCTGACATCTTGAAAACAGACATTTAAATCCAAATAGGAAGAGTTCTAATAAAGAATGAAAAAAAAAAAAACAACTCATTTAAAACCCACAAACAGGCTCGGCGCCTATAGCTCAACCGGCTAAGGCGCCAGCCACGTACACCTAAGGTGGCGGGTTCGAATCCCCAGCCCGGACCCGCCAAACAACAATGACGGATGCAACCAAAAAATAGCCAGGCGTTGTGGCGGGCGCCTGTGGTCCCAGCTACTTGGGAGGCGGAGGCAGGAGACTCGCTTGAGCCCAGGAGTTGGAGGTTGCTGTGAGCTGTAATGCCATGGCACTCTACCCAGGGGGACAGCTTGAGGCTCTGTCTCAAAAAAAAAAAAAAAACCCACAAACAGTAAGCCCATCTCATGCCAAGGTAAATTAAGAAGTCATGCCTTGCTCCACTCTGTCAAAATAAAGAAAAACCTCACTGGGGCTAGAATTTGATTCTATTTTTCTTGTAGAGTCCAATCATTACTGCCCAGTCGCTGGTCAGCCTTTAGAGCTGGCCCTTGTTTGTGGATCGCAGAGTCACCCCTTCAGGCCCACAGGGGGAGAACCTGAGGATTTCGTATGAGCAGGTGAACACGGCCTGCGTGTTTCTCGGCCCCGGGAAGGTTGCGTACCCAGTACAAGTCGTTATTAAGTGTAATCGTTTTCTACTGCTGTCCGTAAACGTGCCTGCAAACTTAGTGCCTTAAAACAATGCAAATTTATCATCTTATACTTTGAAGCTTGGAAGTAAAAAATGCATTTTAAGGGACTGAAATCAAGAAGTTGGCAGGGCGGGTTCCTTTCAAAGGCTCCAGGGGAGACTGTTCTGACCCTCTCCAGCTCCACACGTGCAGCACTCTGGCTCCAGCAGCGTCACTTCCATATCTGCTTCTCCCATCAGATGGTCTCTGTTGCCTTCCCCTTCTCAATTTCCTCTTGTCAGGCCCACTGACATTACCTTTAAGGCCCACATATGGGATAATTCCATCTGAAGACTTAACTTACCCATGTTTGCCAACTTTATTTGCCACATTTGCGATATTCATGGGCTCTGAAGATAATTTTGTTTTTTGTTTTTTTTGAGACAGAGTCTTGCTCTTTCTCCCTGGGTAGAGTGCTGTGCTTTGTCATAGATCACAACCACCTCAAATTCTTGGGTTCAGGTGAGCCTCTTGCCTCAGCCTCCCAAGGAGCTGGAATTACAGATGTCCACTGCAAAGCCCAGGTAATTTTTCTGTTTTTAGTAAGGATAGGGACTCACTCTTGCTCAGGCTGGTCTTGAACTTCTGAGCTCAAGCAATTTACCCTCCTCAGCCTCCCAGAATGCTAGGATTACAGGTGTGAGCCACGGCACCTGGCCTCTGGGGGCTACTATGTAGGCATCTTTGGGGGACTCTAATTGAGTCTACCACAATGAGGAGGGCCAATTCCTACTGCACACTGGATAGAAGAGGAGTATTTAAAATAAAAGTGTAAAAATAAGAAAGCTAGACACCTTTATAGATAGAAGGGAAGAAGTATGGATGAAAAATAGCCACACATTGCCTTTGATAAGAATAAGCTTGAAGGCTGTGTTGACCAGTTTGATGGAAGTATTTCAGATTGCATGTGAAAACCCCACACTGTACCCCAGAAGTGCATTAATGTACATAGTTACCATTCAATAAAAAAAAAAAAAAGAATAAGCTAACATACAATATGGTGCAATTAGGAAAGACCGAAAAACACAGACCTGGAATCAGAAAAAATAGGTTGTAGCCTTTGTTCTGCCACTGGACAGCTCTGTGACAGCTTATGTGAATGAGTCAACTTCCCTAAACCTGTTATACTATCTATATGAAAGGGGAGACTTATCTTCCTCATACTACTACTTTAAGTGTAAAATTCACATAAGTTATAAGCCCAATGCTTAAAGTATAGTAACCTATATTAAGTATTTGTATAATAATAATGATAATAATTATTCTTGATAGTTTAATTTGTGAAATAATTGACACTATTGATCATAGAGGGTTGGAATTTCTTAGGTCTTTGTCATTTTATTTTTATCTTTGTTTTTAAAGCAGGACTAGAGAACTCTTTTTCTTTAAGACTGTCATAATTTGGGGAGGTGAAAGAGATCATTTAGCCTGAGGTCTGTCTATAGCCAATGAGAAGAAATCATCGATCCCCAGCTTGTTATGCACCCTGTGCACTACAGAGCCGGGGTCTGAAAAGATGAAGATCCGTCTTCATCCTCAGGAGCCTTGCACTGTAGTTAATATTGGCAAGACCAGCTCGCTTAGAACACAGAGCAAAACGAGAGACAATATCAACTTGAGTCTAAAATACATAGAACGGATTATAAATGCAATAAAATCCGAGAAGAAAAACAGATTAGTATAAGCTACAGGAGTCAGGCAAGCACACAAGCATCAACTGGAACTCAAAGGATAAGTAGAAATATTTGGATAGTAATAATATTTGGAAATAGGGTACCCAGAGACTCAAAAACTGGATGGACCAAAGAAAAGGCTAGCAGCCTACTGGAGCAATCATTCTGCTCTGGCACCAGCCACGTGCCTGTTAGAGACTAATGCAGGGAGGCAAATGTGGGAGTGGAAGAAAAAGGAGGGTGGTGGTTAAACACAGAGACTCCAGAGTCAGAACGCTTAGATCAAGTCTTTACCACCTGATAGCTTTGTAACCTTAGACAACTCCGTTCTCTTCTCTATGGCTCTGTAACCTATACAGTGAAGTTGGTAATATCTACCTCATCATATTGTTGTAAGATCAAAGGAGATAATGAATACGAAGCACTTAACCCAATTCCTCACACATATTAATAGTGTAATAAATGTCAGGCCCTGTATGGTGGCTCACTCCTGTCATCCGACCACTCTGGGAGGCTAAGGTGAAGAAGGATCCCTTAAGCGCAGGAGTTCAAGACCAGCCTGAGCAAGAACAAGACCCTGTCTCTTCTAAAAACAGAAAAACTAGCCAAGCATTGTGTCAGGTGCCTGTAGTCCCAGCTGCTTGGGAGGTGGAGGCAGGGTTATCTGAACCTAGAAGTTTGAGGTTGCTGTGAGCTAGGCTGACACCATGGCCCTTTAGCCAGGACAACAGAGTAAGACTCTATCTCAAAAAGAAAAAAATTAGTGTAATAAATGTCACCTACTTCAGTGGTAGCATTAATAATAATAGTAGTAGTAGAAAAATCATTTTAGATTATGAAATTGTAGATATTCAAACATAAAAAAAGGCAACAGAGGGCAGCTCCTGCGGCTCAAGGAGGAGGGCACCGGCCCCATAAACCAGCAGTGGCGGGTTTAAACCTGGCCCTGGCCAAAAACTGCAAAAACAGACAAACAAAAAAAAAAAAACCCAGAGATTCTCTTATCCACTTAAGGGAGAAGACAGCTGAAGTCTGGACAGACTTTCATTGGCAGAGCCAGAATCTACCGTTTTATAGTCCACACCTGTCAGATTCAGCATTTCTACTCCAAAATATCTTGCTGTTGGTGCTCTTGAATACGCTGAATTAGTGCTGATTTCGGAATCTTTTTATATAGGATTGCTGAGTGTTAACTGCCTCCAGTCAGAGAAAGAACACAAAAAAGCCAAATGCTACAAATAGAAGTTTTCAACCCTGCATTAACCACTCCGCTAAGAGCAGAAGAAACTGGACAAAGGCACGATAAGCTTAAACTCATTTGTCTGGTCCTCCTCCACCAACCGTTCATCCCACCTTTAACTAAAGAAAATCCACTTTGGTTTCTGGGAGTATAAATCGAGTCCAATAAATAACTCTCATAAATACCGAGTCTATTTTTTTTTTTCAGAGTATTTCGAAATTTCTCAGCCCTGGAAATATATGTAAAAATAATTTCTTAAAGCACTTGGTGTGATTCCTAATAAAAAACCTGAAATGCAGATTCTTTTTTTTTTTTTTTGAAATGCAGATTCTTAAACAAGACAGTACAGGCGGCAATGAGCAAACCTTGTTCTTATACTGCCCCCTTGTGGCGGGCGTCAGAAAGAGACAGCCTGCGTGTTTTCTGTTGAGACTAGTTCAATTTCATTTTAAATAAAATCCCTGTCTTTTGTAATCTCTTTGCCCCAGCCTTGTTGAGAGGCAGCTGTAGGGGTAACTTGCTTGCTTAAAATGTTACATCGGATGAGTAAACCATTAATTTCAAAATCAGCACAGCTTTGATGCTCTGGAAAGGTAGTAAGTAGGGAAAATTAGTCAGCTTGTGTTTGTATCAGGCAGAAGCGCTGAAACCAGGGGAAAATAGAACCTGCCTCTTGCTTTATGAGAATGGATGGTGTGTAATTTCCTCAGATGCCAAATTTAGCCACATCACAAGAAGGGTCCATTAAATATAAGGTTAGCAGTAGGAATGCCTACTTGAGCTATTTATTTATTTACTTATTTAGTAAGACAGAGAGAAGGAAAGGCCAATTTCTACAATACTATAGCTAAAGAGAGATCAATTTATAGACTGGGTCCCTGCCTCTGAATCAAGCTCTTCCTTCTTGATTCATGAAAAAAAAAGGCTTAAGGGATAACTTAGGCAGGTGTAATTCCTCATCATCCAGATACAGTCTGTTAGTTATGATAAGATAGGCTATGCCCTGGTAACAACTAACCATAAAATTTCAGTGCCTTAATCCAAGAAAAATTCATTTCTCATTCAAATGAAATCTACATGATGAAAGCTCAACGTCCTTATCACACTGTATTCTAACTGCCTATTTATTTGTTTTCATAGCAGACCAAGAGCTGTCTTTGGGTAGCGACAACATCCACTCAGTTTTCTGCTGCATCTTCAATACTTATTTCAACACCTTGCACATGGGTGCTCAAAGAATATTGTTTGAATAAATATAAGAATGAAAGAAAGGTAAATGAACTGAGCAAACAAAATAACTCTAGGCATCATTTTCGAGCAGCTCTGACTCATTTTCCCTCTCCGTACTTCAGGTGAAGACCACCCCCTTTACATTAAGGTACTATCACCATGTTCTCCTGGGTCTTTGCCCTGTTATCATGCCCATGTAAGTTATACAGTCTCTCTAAAGGTCTTCTTTTTTTTTTAATTTCAGATTAATAAGAAGGTACAAATGATTAGGTTACATTTTTGCATTTCTAAGGTAAAGTTCAAGTTGTAGTTGAGCCCATCATCCAGGGGGTGTGGTGTTTACATTTATATTGTGCACATCAGGTAAGAACTTACCAGTCTCCTCCCTCCTCCCTTTTTCCCTTTCCTTTCCCTCCCCACTTAAATATATTTGTGTTTTTCTCTCACATGGGCATGTAGCTGTTTTTCTGTTGGTTTCATGTTAGTATTGAGTACATTAAATACCTGTTTTCCCATTTTTATCATCCTTTACTAAGAAGAATGAGCTTCAATCCCATCCAGGTATATGCAAAAGATGTAAAATCTCCATCTTTTTAGTGGCTGAATAGTATTCCATGGTATACACATACCACAGTTTATTAAGCCATTCATGGGTTGATGGGCATTTGAGTTGTTTCCGAGTCTTGGCAATGGTGAATTGAGTTGCAATAAACATTCTAGTGTAAATGTCCTTGTGATAATTTTTTTTTCTTCTTCTAAGTAGATACCTACAAATGGGATTGTGGAATCAAATATAAGGTCTACTTTTAGCTCTTTGAGGATTCTCCATACTTTTTCCCATAGAGGCTGTATTACTTTGCAATTCCACCCGCAGCATAAAAGTGTTCTCTTCTCTCCATATCCACACCAGCATCTGCAGTTTGGGCATTTTGTGATGTGCGCTATTCTCAGTGGGGGTTAGACGATATCTCAGGGTGGTTTTGATTTGCATTTCTGATGACTAGGGACAATGAGTACTTTTTCATGCGCCCATTGGCCGTTCATCTGTCTTCTTCAGAGAAGTTTCTGTTCAAGTCTCTTGCCCACTTATAAATGGGATTGCTTGCTCTTTACTTTGATTGATTTGAGTTCTCTGTAGATTCTAGTTATCAGCCCTTTGCCAACATTCATAGCATGCAAATATCTTCCCCCATTCTGCGGGTTATCTGTTTGCTTTATTTGTTGTACCCTTAGCTGTGCAGAAGCTTTTCAGCTTGATCATGTCCCATTATTTCTTTTTGGTGTTGCAGCAAGTGCCGTGGGGACCTTCTTATTAAAGTCTTTTCCCAGGACAATCGTGTCAAGACTTTTCCCCACACTTCTAGGATTTTTATTGTTTCATGTCTTAAATTTAAATCTTTTATCCAGTGAGAATCAATTTTTGTCAGTGCTGAGAGGTGCAGGTCCAGTTTCAGTCATCTGTGTGTAGCTAACCAGTTGTCCCAGCACCACTTATTAAATAGAGTCTTTCCTCCAATGCATGCTTTTGTTTGGTTTATCAAAGATCAGATGGCAATAAGCAACTAGGTTCATCTGTAGGTTCTCTATTCTATACCATAGATCTAGATCTCTGTTTTTGTGCCAGTCCCATGCTTTTTTGATTACTATAGACTTGCAGTATAACCTGAACTCTGGTAACGTTATACCTCCCGATTTGTTTTTATTTTTTAAAATTGTATTGGCCATCCAGGGTTTTTTGTCTGGTTCCATATAAAAACAAAGTGCTATTTTTTTTTAGGTTCTTCAAAATATGATGTTGGTGCTTTGATGGGGATTGCATTAAATCTATAGATTGCTTTGGGTAGTACGGACATTTTAACAATGTTGATTCTTCCCAGCCATGAGCATGGTGTGTTCTTCCATTTGAAAACGTCTTCTGCTATTTCTTTTCTCGGGGTTTCCTGGTTCTCTTTATGAAGATCCTTCACGTCCTTGAAAGGTCTTGAGGAGCCCTTGACACATCAGGGATGTGAATCAACAAGGGTGGAGAGCAAATATTTTTAGCAACCAGGCTTTGTGATGCTTGGATTAGGGAGAGAGGGAGAGATGTAGGACATAGGCTACAGGGGTTTTTAGAGATAGCTACTTGGGGAACCATTTCACAAAATGGTGCCAGTGTTAAAGATTAGAAACCAAAAAGGAAATGCAAAACCCAAAGAGATCACAGAGGAGAAAAGAAAACAGGAAAATTCTCCAGTTAGGAATTAAAAAGAGGAAAAAAGTGGTTCCTTAACTTGTGACAACGCATCCTGTACATACACACAGAAGTCTTACTCACAGAATAGAAAACCCCACGAAATACTTCTTTTTCTTTCTCCTTTTTTTTCTCTTTCTGTGGCTGCCCATTTTCACCTACCAAATAGTAACAGAATTTATACTGTGACAAGCTACCTTAACTCTTCTTCCCTAAATATCTGACTGTTTCTGCCTGTTCTTTGGCAAAGACCCTTTTCAGCCTCATGCTTTGATGGATAACAAGCTGGCTGCATCTGACCTCTGTATTCCTGAATCCTCCGTGTAATTTTTGAAGAACTGTGGATTGTTATTTTGCACCTAAAGCAGAAGAGGGAGGGTGTTGTGGCATCACAAAAGGTACTAGGACATAAAAGTTCTCAGCCATCAGTCTTGCCGTTTAATAAGAATTGTACCAAGGAGTACTGGGTTTGTCTCTGTATAAGATTTTAGAAAAGGAGCAATTCTATAGATCCAAGTCCTGTTCTCTGTACTTAGAGATTTAAAGATTGGCTTACAATTTGTATCGAAACAAAGCTACTTGCCTCAGATCCTTCCCCCTTCCTGGCCCCAGTGCACCTGATCCTTCCTCCTTAAGCCCCATTTCATGGTGAGAGAGGGAACTGCACGGTCATGGGCCTTATGTTTGCCTGACCTTTTGCGTACTCACATTAGGCAATGACGACTATTTCTGGACTGCAAAATACTAACTGAAGAACAGATAGATTATATAGTGTGCCCCCTAAGTGCCATGTTGCTATGGTTTCCCACTGAAAGAACAGAATTCTCGCCATTAGGTTATCTGAAATCTGCAGGATTGCACCAAAATGTGTCTGCAGAGAAACAGGCTGTCCTTTAAACACAGCTCCATCTATCAAATCCAGACTCAGATCAGCAAGGAATATATAGGTCTTTGTGAGCACATCTGGTAGGATTTTTATAAGACTGACATGGAGGCATTGCCTTCTACCAATAAGTGCCCCTTCCTAGATTCATTATCTATGTCCCCTATACCAAAAAGTTCTTGAGTCTGAAGAGATTGGGCATGAAAATGGGGACAGAGCACTCCCTAGGTAAAACCCTGCAAAGGCTTCCCACTGCTCTTAAGATAATGGCCAAATCCCTTTGTGTGCCTTGCAGTTCTTTGTGTGGTCAGGGCCCTGACTATTTCTCTATCCTCATCTCACTCTTCTCTTCCCCCCAGCTCACAATCTACCAGCTACCCTCATCTTCTTTTATTTCATTCAAAGCTTCCTATAAAACACCAAGTTTTCCCCAGCAGGAGGGTTCGTGAATGTGCTATCTCCTTTGCGTGGAAAGCGCTTCCCTGATTCCTGATCTGCCTTAACTCTTGTGAATCCTTTAGGCCTCAAGTTAAACACCATATCCTGAGGTACCCATCACCCCTACAAAAATTAATACCCATTTATACCTTCTGAAAGGACCCTGAAATTTCATTTTTTAGCACTGATTTAAGTTAATTACAGATTTCTATGATTGTCATATATAGATCTTCCCTATTAAAAATAAAGACTTGAACTTCTAGACTGTGTTTTTGGTGCCTACTAAAACCCCAACACCTGACACAAAACTTGGCACATAGTAGGCATTCAATACTGAGTGGCTGAAATGTCCATCAACTTCAATCCAATCTAATTAGTAATTTGGGGAGAATAAATGTCTATTTATTCATTCATTGAACAAGTAATAAAATTGGGGAAAATCCAAAGAGGTCTTGGTTTTAAATAGCTTATAGTAAAAGGAACTATGGCCTGGTGCACAGAGAGCCAGATCCACATGAGACAGCAATTTCCATTTGTCTCCGGGGGACCTGATCCTGACAATTATGGATAATTAGTGCCCACACATTCAGCACAGTTGTACTAGACACGTGTCTGCAGATCACGCTGAATGGTAACACAACAGTCCAGTTGTAACCCCTGGTTCACCACAAACCTCCAACCAAAATAAAAGCAGCACAGAGACTCAGTAGTTAGCAGAGAGAACACTTGGAAGGGTATTTGTGGGAATAGAGTAGTGTGACATTTATTCCCTCCCTGTCTCCTCAAGTCTCTTGAAGGATCAGCTACAGAATCCTTCAGGGAGATTGGGGGAGACAGATCCAGAGTGTCTAGGGGGAGGACCAGCATGTGTTCACATAGAAAGGTAGCTGGGCCAGAGCTGTCCAGGATGACGGGAACCCCAGCGGTGCACTCCCAACAGGCAGGGGCTGAGGGGAGCCAGGAGGCTAAAAGGACAGCCCCTGTTTCTTGTGATGTGTCCAAAGAGTTCTTACAAGTGCATCCTGATAGAAAGAGCCAAAATGTTACCCTTGTCATGAAAGAAAGCTCCAGCAATCAAATCAACCAGCATCAGACAAATATTGGCCCTTTTTCTGTAAATTCAGCGTGCGCACACACATACTTGGCATACGTAGTCTCTCTCTCTCTCTTTCTTTCTCTGTCATACACACTCAATGTCCAACTCTAAAGGGGTAGAAGTTCAGAGTAAATAGGAGAAAAGAGGTGAGGATGACCCTGCTGCCTCCCTCCCTGGGGAACAAGTGGGCAGGCTGAGGAGGAAGCAGGTGGATACAGAGACACCTGGAGTTGGAGGAGATTAGTCTTGATTCAGGTTCTGCTAAAACTCATAACACCTGATAATGAGACTTTTTTGACACCCAAACATATTTAAGATCTGCATAAAAACTCTTTGGAGTTAGAGAAGGTTGATACAAAGCACAGTTTGAAGCTATAGAGACAGAAAGTAGGTAAGTAATTGCCTAGGCTGGGGTCAAGGCGTGACCCCAGGGTGAGGGATAGGAGGATGGAGGGGAAAGAAATGGGAAATGGCCATTAAGGGTTATTGAGTCTCTTTTTTCTGACAAAAATATGCTAAAATGGATTGTGGTGATAGTTACACAACTCTGAACGTACTTAAAACCATTGAATTGTGTACTTAAAATGGGCCAATTGGGCTCGGCGCCTATAGCTCAACCGGCTAAGGCACCAGCCACGTACACCTAAGGTGGTGGGTTCGAATCCCCAGCCCGGACCCGCCAAACAACAATGACGGCTGCAACCAAAAAATAGCCGGGCGTTGTGGCGGGCGCCTGTGGTCCCAGCTACTTGGGAGGCTGAGGCAGGAGACTCGCTTGAGCCCAGGAGTTGGAGGTTGCTGTAAGCTGTAACGCCACGGCACTCTACCCAGGGGGACAGCTTGAGGCTCTGTCTCAAAAAAAAAAAGAAATGGGCCAATTGTATGATTCCTCGCTTACATCTCAATAAAACAAAAACAAAAGAAGAAGAAGAAAAAAGCAAATAATGAAACTTCCTCCTGATTGTGCTCCCTGAAGTTCAGCCTGTCCAATAACTAATGTCATAAATTAGAAAATGAGAAGAGTAAAAAAAAAAAAATGCAATGATGTTTCTAAGTTGATGTAATCAGCCCTAAACCTTCTCTGCTTAGGAAATTACTTGATTTATCAACCAATGTTCTAGGCATATTAAGAATAATAGGAACATACTTGAAACTATTATATATGCAAAATGTATTCCTATTCTTCTCTTTCTTTAGCCAAAAATTATTCACGAAAAAGATACATTTCTCATCAACTCCCAGGAGAACTATGTATTCTGCAACTGTGGATAATTCAACAATTCTTGTGAATATAAAATGATGATGTCTTACATCTGAATATACAGTCATATGCAAAGAACTTTCAAGGGCAAATGTCTCTTACTTATCATAACCATCCTGGTTGATGGGTAAAGAAAATAGATCCCTGTTTTATACTCAAGGAATGTAAGACTAAAACTGGGCCCTGCAAATTATGGCCCACTCGGCAGGTCCAGCCTATTGTCTGTTTTTTGTCTGATCCATGGGATAAGAATGAATTTTACATGTTTAAATTATTGAAAAATTAAAAGATGAATAGCATTTCAAAACACTTGAATATGATATGAAATTCAAATTTCAGTATCCATAAATAACATTTTATTAGATACAGCCAATGCCTCGTCACATTAATGTAAATTAAGTCTGCTTTTAGACCCCCGACAGGACCCTGCACTCATCTATAAAGCACCATGATTTGGGCAAGACGTTCTCAATCGTATAACTCAGGAGTCAGCAAATTTTTTCTGTAAGTACCAAATAGCACATATCTTAGCTTTGCAGGCCATTCTATCCCTGTGGCAACTACTCAATTCTACCACTATAGCCCCAAAGCAACTACAGCCACACCTAAATGAATGATCATTGCTGTATTCCAGTAAAACTTAATTTACAAAAACAGACAGTTGGCTGGGTTTGACCCATGAACTGTAGTTTGCCAATCATTGATATAGTCCATACCTCCAAAATTGTAAGAAATGGTAAATTTCTGTTGTTTGTAAGTCACTCAGTCTATGATATTTTTTAAAGCAGCCTAACAGACTAAAACAAAGGGAAAATGACCTGAGAATCTGAATCCATTTCCTGACCAATAGCCTAGTCTAATATTTTGCTATAACTTGACACTGTCCTAAAAAAGCTTAGACTAAAGACACTGAGATACTCAAAAAACACAAGAAATTAGTGGAGCCTCTGAATCATTGGAAATTCAAGAGGGATATGATTTCTCTCTCTCTTCTTTTTTTGTAACAGGCAGGAGTAGGTAAGAATAAACTCTACTTTTACAAAGTCAAACTTCCTTACAAATAGCACCCTTGTTACTATCTTGAGCATAGCTTTGCTATGAAACTGAACACAGGGATAAATGTTTAAACCATGGATCTTTCATTCTCTAAGACATTTTCTTGGTACAAATGGTTTGGTAGACAAATTTTATTTTACCAGATTAATTTAAAAATTCCAATCAATTGCATTTGTTGAGTGCCTACCACGTCAAAGCACTGTGTCAAGTCTCCTTACACCTAAAAAGACTATCTGATCTTCAACAGGTAAAGCCTACTACTTGCTCCTGCAAATTCATTCCTTTTTCATCATACTAAAAATAACTTTACTGAAAAGTATTGTGGGCTGAATTGCATCCTCACCTAAAATAAAAATGTTGAACTTCTAACCCAAAGATGCTTAGAATGGAAATAATTGTAGATGTAATCATTTAAGATAAAGTCATTAGGGTGGGCCCTAAGGAAATATTATTATTTTCCTTTAAAAAGAAGACATTGAGACACAGAGACACAGACACAGGGAAACACCACATGAATATGAAGTTTGAGATACAGGTGATGCTTCTGCAACACAAAGAACAACAAGGAAACAAGGATTGTCAGCAAACCACGAGAAGTGGGGAGATAAGAAGGGAACTGATTCTTCCTCAGAGCCTTCGGAAGGAACTGGTATGATGACACCTTCACTGCCAACTTCCAGTCTCCAGGAGTATGAGAAAATAAATTCCTAGTAGCTAAGCTTTTGAATTTGTGGTACTTTGTGACAGCAGCTCTAGAAAACCAATACACAAAGGTTGACATGTCTGTGTCTATCTGTTCGCGCTTTAGAAAAGCTATATGCTTGTTATTTATTCATTCCTGTATTCCATGCTATTTTTTGCTAAATACCAGACCCTGTGATTGTTTTCATCCCCCAGAACTTAAGAACTTGACTTACTGCAGACATTTGATAGTATTTTGATGAATAAATTAATAAAGATAGACAAAAAGGAAAGAAGAAAGAAAAACCACAAGAAACACAAGCAAATACACTCACCGTACTTTTCTTGAAATTGCTGGAAACATTGTTAGGGAGACAAACTACAGACATTTGAAAATGCCTTGTACCAAGGCAGCCTATGAGAAATGGCTCAGGCACTTAAGGCCTTCTGAACTCAGGAGACATCGTAGATAAGGTCAGCTTTAAAGTGGGGACGGGCAGTCCTCGAGTTACAAACATCTGACTGACATACAACTTGTACTTGTGAACAGAGGCTATTACAAGTAATAGGTAAATGTACCTGTTTCAACTTACATACAAATTCAACCTAAGAACAAACCTACAGAACTGATCTTGTTTGTAACCATGTGACTGCCTGTATCGAAGTTTGCTGCTTATTTTTGTTTGATACAGTTTTATTTGGGGGCATTAATCAAATTTGAATTTGATCAAGAGAATCATCAAATATGCATAAAAATCACTATTTTTTAAAAAATGACATAATCTTCTTGTAAAACAAGAAATCTTTAACTAGAGCTCAGCACCTATAGCTCAACCAGTCACATACACCAGGGCTGGAGGGCTCCAATCCAGCCTGTACCCGCCAAACGACAATGACAACTACAACCAAAAAATAGCTGGGCATTGGTAGTCAAGAGGGAGGCTGAGGCAAGAGAATCGCTTGAGCCCAGGAGTTGGAGTTGCTGTGAGCTGTGACACCATAGTACTTTACCCAGGGTGACAGCTTGAAACTCTGTCTCAAAAAAAAAGAATTTTTAAGTAGTACATATAATCATTAAGTAGTCTTTTTTAGTTGTAGGATTTTGGATTTTAGGTTTCCTTAAGACATGTCATATTTTTGTTTGAGGTAACAAAATTGCAAACTACAGCTTCCATTAGACCACTGATTTTCAAATTTAGTGTGCCCAAGAATCATAAGAAACTTAAACATACAAAATCCTGAGCCCTACCCTAGACTTTCTGAAATAGAAACTCTAGGGTAGAACCAGGGAATTTGCCTCATGAAAACCTCTTCCTAATGTAACTCCTCTATGTCAGTCCATGGGAAACACCACCTTAGGCTTTTGCTGTCCTGAAAATCAAACTTCTGTGTTAATAGTAAAGATTTTGTAATTTCATGTAAAAGCCTCTTCTCAGTAGACAGTTAACTTTAGCATCTCAAAGACCATTGCTATATTGTTGGTTTTTTCTAAATGTCTGTATTTTCCAGTACATTCCAGATACTAATCATTTTCTAAGATTCCATGTTTTTTGTTGTCAAAAACGTTTTGTTTACGTGAGTTTAAGGGAGAACTATGAGTTGCTTATTATCTTTTGACTGCTTTTGGATTTCTCAGTGTGTGAGCTCCACCTCTAAAAATGTGAAAGCTTGTGCATACACCAACTATCCTGAGAACTTGTAGAAAGATTGAGTGCTGTTTTATTTTGAGGCCAATTTTATAATCTTCAAAAATAAAACTGGACTTCAAATATACACAGTATTATCAATTTTAGAAGTCCTCTTTATATGCGTTACCCTAAATTGGTGACCGGATCTACAGATTACCATTACCAATCCATGTGTGCCAGATATTAACAGGGAGCACAGTATTTAAAAATTGAAATATTTTCATTCTCCCTCCTGTCTGGAAAATATTAGCTATAGAAAGACATTTACAACCAGTAGGCTGGCAAGTCTTAATTACGGAAATAAAAAATTAGCATATATAATGTCAAGTTTGCCTGTGTAGATGCTTATTAACAAAACATCTTTGGCCCTGGTCCCTTAAAAGAAAACATCCTTCATGTTCAAATGTGAAAAGATTTAGAGTCATAATGATAAAAGCTAATTAACTGAGCACTTACTATGCACTCAACACTACGGTAAGCACTTTAAATATGACTATCAATTTATTGTCTTGACAGCCTGTGATAGAGGTTTCATTACATCTTCATCTTACAAATAAGAAAACAAATTAACTGCTCAAAATCTCATAGCTATTATATAACAAAGATATTTTTTCTTTTTTTTATTTCAAATTAATATGAGAGCACAGATTTTTAGGTTACAATGTTCTCATTTCCAAGGTAAAGTTCAAGTTATGGAAGAGCCCTTCACCTAAGGGGTGTGCTGACTACCCTCCCATTGTGCAGATTATGTGAGATTCCCCCAAATCTCCTCCTTCTTCCCACCAATTGCCCACCTCCTTCCTCCACCCTGCTCCCACCTCACCCCTCCCCCTTGCTAGACTATTTTTTGTGTTTCATATGTTTGTATGAGCATGCAATTGGTCTCATATTAACAAAGACGAGATTTAAATTCATGATCATTGGACTCCAAATCCTGTGCTATCTATGTTTCCCCTAAAATGATCAAATTCTGGTGAACCAGAATGAGCACTAGGCTGAAATTCAAGAGATAAAAAATGTTCTTGTCTCAGCTGCGACACAAAGTAACTGGGTAGTTTTGACCATGATATCCACCCCGCTTTTGGGTTTCCGTTTCCTCTTCTATAAAGAGCGGTAATTGGACTACTATATGAATAATAAAATTGCTTCCAACACTAATATACCATGATTTAAGAGCAGCTACTGTGCACAAAAAGGAATTGAAAGACAATAGGAGCCATCTGGATGTGAAAATGATGAATGGCAGAAGCTGTTGGAAGGGATAGACCCAGATTAGCATTCAGTGCCTGGGGCCCACCGACCACACTGCCAGTCTCCAGCAAATTGCCTGCAGCTGCACTGACCTAGAGGCCCCTTGGACTCCACCGCCCTTCCTACATTGTTCAGGTATTTAGTCTTGGGTTTCCCTGGGAGCCCAGCTACCCCCTTAAATTAGAGGTCTTGTATTTTGCCAACGTTGCTGTTAGAAGTGTAACATTTTTTTGTTTAAACTCAATTATCCCTCATTCCAGATAGAAAGGATGCCTTTGCAAATTCTTTCTTGACAGTGGAGGATTTTCACACCAGTCAAAAAATGAAACCGTCTACACTCAAGCAGGCGTCCTCAAACTGCGTCCTCAAATGCCTAGGACATTTATCCGGCCACTGGGTGATTTTGCCACCACTGCCTGTCCTGCTTAGCAGCCGACTCAACCCGGGGCCTGCAGTCTGGCCCTCCAATGGTCTGAGGGACAGTGAACTGGCCCCCTGTTTAAAAAGTTTGAGGACCCCTAAATTCTACAGCCATAATGATATGATGAAAACTGTATTAGTCTTATAACCTACATAAATGTCTACTTCCACATTTATAGGGTCACGCATCCAAAATTCATGACCCCAATCAGTAATGCTCTTCCCAAGATTTTTAGGGAATTATAATATTATTATTCCTATTTACTCTTATTTAAAGACACTTTCAAAATCTCAATCTCACTCCTGGTAGCCTCCTATTATTTTCTCTCTCTGTGAACCCAAATGTCTCACAAATTGAGTCCTACAGGGCAGTGTTGGAGAAGATGAAGATGTCACAGCATGACGAGTAGAGCAAACAGTCCTAAATCTAATATTACACATCACTGTTTATGAAAATTTAAAAGCCATCTCTGTCAATGGGGATTTTTCAGTGGCTATATTTTGTCTTTAAGTCTCATCCTGTTGTTTGGCCCAGTCTCCATCTCCTTGGATCCATAATCTCTTGGGACCCCTGTCAAAGTGCCTAGCTGGGCCCAGGGGCTCATTCCTGTAATTCTAGCACTCTGGGTGGCCAAGGCAGGTAGATTGCCTGAGCTCAGGAGTTCCAGTTCAGTCAGAGGAAGAGTGAGTTCATGTCTCTACTAAAAATAGGAAAAAACTAGCCAGGTGTTGCAGCAGGTACTGTAGTCCCAGCTACTTGGGAGACTGAGTCAAGAAGAACTCTTGAGTCCAACCTCTTTGAGGTTGCTGTGAGCTGTGATGCTACAGCGCTCTACTCAGAGTAACAGAATGAAACTCTGTCTCAAAAAAAAAAAAAAAGTCACGTGCCCATAATATTCTTATGATAAACATTAGCTATTTCTTTGGCCCTCTTCTTCCAGAACATGTCCAGAGCTTATTTCTTTATATCCAAAAAGAACTCTGGCACTGGCATCCTAATTTAGAGAAAATGACTTATAGCTCCACTGGCCATTACCCCATCTTTGTATAAATATGTTATTGGAATGTAAGTGGGATTCCTTATGGCCCAGTCTCATAACAGTGCATTATTCAAACAAACAAAAGGAATTCTATTTCTGACTCTTCAAGTTAATCAAAAGAGATTTGATCTAACCAAAAAAAACCTATTTCATATCTTAAAATTTGTCTTCTCCCATTTTTTTCCATTTCAACCTTCATGTTAACTGCCCAAAATTGTTCTCTCCATTCTTCACTTTTCATTTTATGAGGGGAAAAAAGTGCCCAATATTCTCAACTTTACAACACTCTCACTGTGTCATTCCCCTCCTGAACTCCCTTTTGTGGTAGCATTATATATTTTTTTAAATTTTTTCTTTCACATTTTTAATTTTGCAATACCTCCCAATCCTTTTTGAAAAAGCCCTACCCCCATTCCTGGTTCATTGATAGTTCTGATCACCATAATATGTAAAGGGAAAGAAAACAATGTGAGTAGGAAAAAATTTTTCATTTTCAGATGGTGGAAAAGAAAAGGGAATGAGGAAAACTGATACATTATGAGATTTTTGCCCCTTTTACAAATAAATTAAATTGTTCTCAAATGAATGGAATGAATAAAACAAACGATTGCAGCAGACTCACACAGTGAGTTGTCATGTCTACAGTTCCTACAACTTAAAAGAGAAAACATACTAGAAACAAATTAAAGTTCTCTTTGACATAATAAAAGGCACATCAGAAAGGGTTTAACTTGAGAACTGTACCTAAAAAATGACAGCGGTGAATTAATTTGCATGTCACAACAACTATTAAAGGAAATCAAAAATAACTATTTACTACAAATATAAAAGAATCTTCTGAGCCATAGATTTGTAGCTCTAGGCAATAGTCAGGCAATTTAACAAAACAGAACCAACTGTAAAGAAATCTAGTCCAACTGGGTATTGACATCAAAATGCACAGGCAAGAAAGCTCCTGAACCAGTTGATATTGATTGATTGCAAAGAACAGAAAAGATCCTAAGTTAGTTACAATAGGGCATTATTATTATCATTATTTTTTTTAATTTTTTTTTTTTTTAAGAGACAGAGTCTCTCTTTATCACCTTTGGTAGGGTGCTCTGGCATCATAGCTCACAGCAACCTCCAACTCCTGCGCTTAGGCAATTCTCTTGCCTCAGCCTTCCAAGTAGCTGGGACTACAGGCACCCACCACAACACCCAGCTATTTTTTGTTACAGTTTGGCCACGGCCAAGTTCAAACCTGCCACCATCTGTCTATGGGTCCTCCGCCCTACCCACTGAACCACAGGCACCGCCCAAAATAGGGCATTATTATAAAAATGTGAAGGAACGGACAAATGGCCATAAAGGTTTAAATCTGATTATCTCTCTCCCTTGCTACAAATGCTTAAATAAATTTCTCCTTACTATAATTAAGATTAGGAAAACGCCATCAATGTTGCTTGTAAAGTGTAGATGGGCTGGCCGCTTCCTGCCCATCCAATGGTTCTCTGCTTTAGTCTTCAAGTTGCACTCACTTTGGCCACCTTTTGTTTCCTCAGCTACCATTGTCCTCTCACCACAGGGCCTTTGCACATGTCCTTTCCTGTTTCTAGGTGCTCTTTTTTTTTACACCCTTTGAAGGAACTCAGGAAATTTCACCCCAAAATATGACTCCCTGGTATAAAGATTTTTAAATGGAGGTCATTCAAGGTTAAGACACTCTGGAGAAGGCCTTCTCTCTATTTGCATAAGCCTGACTGACCTGATTGGAAGATCAAAGGGGTCAATTGACACCCCTCCCCCTTCCTGTTATCTCCATATCTCTATATTTTCACTCTATCAGGAATGAACATTAAGAACTGTTAGCAGACCTGACCCAAATTATTTACATTATAAATCTCTCCCTCTCTCTCTGTCTCTCTCTCTCTCATTAACTCGCAAGCAAATCTATTTCTCCTTCCATCCTCTCATCCACTCTAGCAACCTCTCCAGCAACCATTTATAACCCTGTGCTCCTCAGTGTTCTCTCCCCCTCTAAAAGGCATGTAAAAGATATCCGAACTCCATTGGAAAATCAGGTTATCTCTCTGTGATTTCTCCCCATGTGCATAATAAATAAATACTTTCTCTTATTAATCTGCCTTAATTGTGAGTTGATCTGTCAGTGAACATTCTGGAGAAAAGGCAAATTTCCCTTTATTTCTACACTCTCCTTCAACTAGTTCTAATATATTCCCACTTCGGGCAAAAGATAACACTTCACTTCTCGGGTAAGTGAGTTTGGGTTTGGATACGTACAGAAAAATCTAAATAAATCAACAAAACAAGATTATTAACTCTAGTAGAGGAAAAAAAATGTTTGCAAAAGTAAAGACCTGATTATTGTAGATCACACGACTAAGGCATAAATGGCATTTTACCGAGCTCAGTCATATTGCTGCACATGCTCTTAAACAATCAAGGGATCACAGAAGAAACAAATAAATATCATTTAACAACTGAAAATAAAAATACAACAGACCAAAATGTATGGGATGCAGCAAAAATGGTTCTAAAAGAAACATTTATAACAATAAATGCCTTTATTAAAAAAGAACATCAAACAAATGATCTATTATCCCACCTCAAGGAACTAGGGGAAAAAAAAGAACAGCTCAAAATTAGTAGAAGGAAGAAAATAAAGATGACAGCAAAAGTAAATAGAGATTAGAAAACATCAAAAAACTAATTAAGCATTGTTTTATTGAAAAGATAAACAAAATTGGCAAACCCTTAGCTAAACTAGGAGAAAAAGAAGAAAGACTCAAACAAACTTGATCATAAATGAAAGAGAATACATTATAATCGATATCACAGTAATAGAAAGGATCATAAGAACTACCATGAACAATTACATATCTACAAATTGGATAATGCATAAGAAACGGATAAATTTCTAGATAAATCAAATTACCAAATATGAATTATAGAAAAAAAAAATCTGAACAGACCATTAACAAGTGAAGGTGACTAAATCAGCAATAAAAATTCTCTCATTAAAAAAAAAAAAAAAAGCTCAGAATTGGACAGCTTCACTGCTGAATTCTACAAAACATTTAAAGAACTACCAATTTTCCTCAAACTCTTTCAAAAAATAGATGTAGAGAAAATATCTCCAAACTCATTTTATAAAGGCAGGATTATCTTGATACCAAAACAAGGCAAAGACTCTCTAAGAAAAGAAAATTGCAGGTCAATATCCCTAATGACCATAAATGCAAAAGTACACCACAAAATATTAGTGAACAAATTCAACAACACATTAAAAGAATCAGTCACCATGATCAAGTAAGATCCCCTGGATCCAAGCATAGGTCAACATATACAAATCATTAACAAAATGAAGAATAAAAATGATATGGCCCATAGATGCAGGAAAATAATTTAACAAAATTTAACATCATTTCATGATAAAAATTCTCAATAGATTAGGTGTAAAGGAAATGTACCTCAACACACTAAAGGTTATATATGACAAACCCCTAGCTAAATCATTTTAAACAATAAAAAGTTGAAAGTTTTTTCCTCTAAGACAAGGATGCCCAATCTCATTGCTTCTTTTCAACATAGTACAAGAAGGATTAGCCAGAGCAATCAGGCAAGAGAAAGAGAGAAAAGGCATCCTAATTGGAAAGGATGAAGTTACGTTATCTTATTTGCTAATGACATGATTTTAAACTTTAAATTTTCCATGAAAGAAAACTGCTAGAACTACTAAACCAATTTAGTAAAGTTACAGGATAAAAAATCAATATACAAAAATGGAAGAGTTTTCATATACTAATAATAAAATCTGTGAAATGGAAATTAAGAAAAAATGCCATTTTTAAAGGCAACCAAAAAATTAAATACTTAGATGTAATTTAACAAAGGTATAAAAGACCTGTATACAAGGTCTGACAATTATGTTTGCAAACTTGTCACCAGGCACATACATTTACAGGACTGTACAAACAATTTGGTAAGGTTTCATAACCTTGGTATATTAGTGTCTCGTGCTGACACATGGTAGTTAGTGTCTTGCTGAGGGGCATTCATTATGTCTGTTGCATGTTTTTGTGTGTTGTCACAAGAACATTGGAGCTCAAATTACAGCAACAAACAAAGATTCGTAAATTTTTTGTTAAACTTGGCAAGAGCGAAACTAAAATCAGGAACATGTTAGTCCAGGTTTATGGGATAATGCCATGAAAAAAATGGCAGTGTACAAGTGGATTAAATGTTTTTCTGAGAGGAGAGAAAGCATTGCTGATGAAGAGAGGTCAAGGTGGCCAGTAACAAGCAGAACTAATGAAAACACTGCAAAATTTATCCAATTGTGCATCAAAATCATGAGCTTACTGTGAGAAGCAGACCAGACCAAGTAAACATTGACAGAGAAACAGGAAAATCTTAACTGAAAATCTTGGCATGAGAAAGGTGTGGCTCTTACATCATGGCAGTGCACCAGCTCACATAGCACAGGATGTGAGGGAGTTTTTAGCTACTAAACAAATAACTGTATTGGAATACTCTCCCTACTCACCTGATATGGCCCTCCAGTGACTTTTTTCTTTACCTGAAGATAAAGGAAATATTGAAAGACATTTTGATGACATTTAGGACACCAAGAGTAATATGAGGACAGCTTTGATGGCCATTCCAGAGAAAGAGTTCCAAGATTGCTTTGGAGGGTGTACTAGGTGCTGGCATTGGTGCACAGCTTCCCAAGGGGAATACTTCAAAGGTGACCATAGTGATATTCAGCAATGAGCTATGTAGCACTTTTTCTAGGATGGGTTCATGTACTTATACTGAAAGTTCACTTATACTAATTGTCAGAACTTACACTGAATTGTCAGAACTTACACTGAAAACTATAAAACGTTGATAAAATAAATTGAAGAAACCATAAATAAAGAGAAAGATATTCTGTGTTCATGATTTAGAAGAACAATTGTCAAAACTTATACTAATTGTCAGAACTTATACTGAAAACTGTAAAACACTGATAAAATAAATTGAAGAAACCACAAATAAATAGAAAGATATTCTGTGTTCATGATTTGAAAGAATTAATATTTTTTAAATGTCCATATTACCCGAAGCAATCTATAGATTCAATGCAATTCCCATCAAAATTTTAATACAATTTTTTACAGAAGTAGAAAACACAGTTCTTAAATTTGTATGAAACCACAAAAGACTCCAAATATTAAAAACAATCTTGATCAAAAATTAAAAATCTAGAGATATCACATTCTTTAATTTGAGAACACATTATAAAGTTATTATAATCAAGACAGCATCATACTAGCATAAAATAGTCACATTCACCAGAGGAACAGGATAGAAAGCCAACAGTACACACTACTGACGGCATTTACAGTCAATTTGTTTTTGGAAAAGGTGTCAAGAATAAACATTAGGAAAAAGACCATCTCTTCAATAGTGTTCACAAAACTCAATATTCACAGGAGGAAGATTGAAATTAAACTGCTATCTCCCATCATATCCAAAAATCAACTCAACATGAGTGAAAGATATAAATATAAGACCTGAAACTGAAGACTATTACAATAAAACATACAGAAAAATCTCCATGACATTGGTCTGAGCAATGATTTTTTTGGATATGACCCTAAAAGCACAAGTGACAAAAGCAAAAAATAGACAAATGAGGTGGCATCAAACAAGTTTCTACACAGCAAAGGAAACAATTAACAAAGGGACGACTCTTCATTTATAATCTGCATGTGCTTTGGTTGAATCTTGCTTTTTCAAAAATGGAAGAAAATATTTACAACCATACATCTAATCAGAGACTAATAGCCAAAATACATAAGGAATTCAAACAATCCTATAGCAAGAAAGCTAATAGCCTAATTAAAAACTGGGCAAAGGACCTGAAAAGACATTTTTTAACATACAAATGGCCAAGAGGTACATGAAAAAATGCTGAGCATCACTAATTACCAGAGAAATGCAAATCAAAACCACAATGAGACATCACCACAGAACTGTTAGAAGGGTTTTTACCAATTAGATAGAAGATAAGTGTTGGCAAAGATATGA
Organism: Otolemur garnettii; assembly: GCF_000181295.1. Classification (NCBI taxonomy): domain Eukaryota; kingdom Metazoa; phylum Chordata; class Mammalia; order Primates; family Galagidae; genus Otolemur; species Otolemur garnettii. The sequence continues at coordinate 13,454,681 of NW_003852398.1, read as the reverse complement.
AGAGAAGGGAACTCATGCATTGTTGGTGGGAATGTAAATTAGTACAGTCATTATGGAAAACGGTAGAGAAGTTCCTCAAAAATATAGAGATGCGAGGTGATAAGAAGTTCCTCTTAATACAGAGATACTAGGTGATACAGTAATCCCAGTTCTGGGTATGTCCAAAAGAACTGAAATCCTTATCCCAAAGAGATACCTGTGTTTCTGTGTTTATGGAAGATTTGTCACAATAGCCAAGGAATGGACTCAACCTAAGTGTCCATCAACAAATGAATGAAGATATGAAATCTGGTGTATATATATACAGTGGAATACTATTCAGCCTTTAAAAAGAAGAAAATCCTGTTATTTGCAACAACATGGATGAATCTGGAGGACACTGTGCTAAGTGAAATGACCAGGCACGATAAATAAATATCATGGATCTCACTTGTAGGTGGAATCTAAAAACACTGAACTGAAGGTTCCAGAGCTGCGGCATGCAGAGGGTGGGCGGTGATCCTGCGCAGGTTGGGTCAGGCGTATGCACAGGCTGCGGGCACCGAGACTTGTGCAGTGGGGTCTGTCCTCGGGGTGAGTGCGCTCAGCACAGCATTTCCTGCTCCCACCTGTGTGTGGCTGCAGCTTGGGCCTTCAGCCTGACCCAACCCCACTATGGCTTCAGCTTTGGAAGAGCTACAGAAAGATCGAGAAGAAGCAAAGGTATTGCTGGAAAAAGCCACTAGGAAAAGAGTACGTGATGCCCTTACAGCTGAAAAATCCAAGATCAAAACAGAAATCAAGAACAAGATGCAACAGAAATCACAGAGGAAAGCAGGACCTCTTGACAACAAAAAGCCAGCTGCTGTGGTTGCTCGCATTACAACGGGATATACAGTGAAAATCAGTAATTATGGATGGGATCAGTCAGATAAGTTTGTGGAAATCTATATTACCTTAGCCGGTGTTCATCAAGTTGCCACTGAAAATGTGCAGGTGCATTTCGCAGAGAGGTCATTTGACCTTTTGGTTAAGAATCTAAATGGGGGCTCGGTGCCTATAGCTCAACCGGCTAACGCACCAGCCACGTACACCTAAGGTGGCGGGTTCGAATCCCCAGCCCGGACCCGCCAAACAACAATGACGGCTGCAACCAAAAAATAGCCGGGCGTTGTG
>NW_003852398.1:13423707-13453416 GCF_000181295.1 Otolemur garnettii | reverse complement strand
CCTGTCTCAAAAAAAAAAAAAAAAAAAGAATCTAAATGGGAAGAGTTACTCCATGATTGTGAACCATCTCTTGAAGCCAGTCTCTGTGGAAGGCAGTTCAAAAAAAGTTAAGACTGATACAGTTCTTACCTTATGTAGAAAGAAAACAGAAAATACACGATGGGACTACTTAACTCAGGTTGAAAAGAATGCAAAGAAAAAGAAAAGCCCTCCTATGACACTGAAACAGATCCTCGTGCGGGACTGATGAATGTTCTAAAGAAAATTTATGGAGATGGAGATGATGATATGGAGCGAACCATTAATAAAGCTTGGGTGGAATCAAGAGAGAAGCAAGCCAAAGGAGACATAGAATTTTGAGACTTTAAAGTCTTTTTGGGAACTGTGATGTGGCTATGTCGATGTTTCCAATAAGGGAATGTGGGTGAGATGCATATATAAATTTGACAGATAACTATTTACATAACCTCCTTCTAAGTAAAAGCATTGACTTCTCCATTTCCTACTGGAGGGTTTATTTAAATAAAATATGCTTATTAAACATTTCCTGAAAAGATGGTTTCATTAGTATACTGGTCATTTTCTTGAAGAAAGGGTTATATTGCATTATCATGTGAAATGTAAAAAGCAAGTCCTGCCTCATGAAAATGCTACATTGTATGTATGTTTGTTCAGCTAAGAGGTAGAAAACTGAAAGTATTTGCCTTTGGGTTATTGACATCAGTTCCAACCAATGTAAGAAGAAGTAAGAGTAAAATGTGAATTTTTGCATTAAAAAAAAAAAAAAAAACACTGAACTAATGGCCGTAGGAAGTAGATGATGTAATCAGAAGTTGGGCCAGGGATGCAGAGTGTGGGGGGAGGGAAGGGTGATTTGATGATGAAAGGGTGCACAGTTTCTGAGAGAGAGGGAATAGCTTTTGAGATCTATTTTATAGCAGAGTAACTATGTCAAGAAAATGTATTACATGTCTCAAAATAATGAAGAGAATAAATTTTAAATGTCTCTCCATAATAAATGAAAGCTAAGTGAAAAGAGAGATATGTTGATTAGCTTGATTTAATCTTACCCCATGGTAGTCATATATAAAACATCACCTTATACCTCGTAAGTGCAGATAATTAGGATTTATCAATCTAAAAGAATAAGAAAATGAAAAGGGAACAGCTGTTATAGATTAAAGGAGTTAAGAATATAAAAACCAAATGCAATGTGAATACCTCATTTGGACCCTGATTCTCACAAACTAACTCCTAAAAAATGTTTTTGAGGAAATCAAGGAAATCTTGAATATGGACTCGGGTATCCGATAAGATAATAAATTATTGTTAGTTTTGTAATATGATAATGACAATGTAAATGAATTTTTAAAATGTCCTTATATGTCAGGAATGCATAATAAACTAGTTACATAAGTTAGATGATATATTATTTAGGATACTTTAAAAATACTGAATATACTAGCATAATCACCACCAGCAGCAGCAATAGTAGCAGTATTAGTAGTATAGAAATGGGTATAAAATAAGGCTAACGAGATGTTTATAATGTGGAAATTGGATGATAGATACATTAGGGTTTATTATCTTTTCCTCTGTATATGTTTGAAAATTTCCATAATAAAAACAATTTAAACTCCAACTAATTTGGAAGCAAGTCTCATGGGTGAAGCAGTGATTAAAATATGTTATTCTATTTTGGTCAAAAACAATGTCTGTCTCTCCCATAATGAGCAGTTTTCGCATGTATTTCTGAAAGCAATTTTAAAAGAGGAGAACTGGGCTTGAATTATTCTGGGTGATCCTGGGCAACCATGTCTCTGCATGCCTTGCTGTCCTTATCAGCCAACAGGAATTGAATTACTTGATCACCATGGTCTTTTCCAGAACGTTTGTAGAGAACTTTTACTCACTGACAGAATAATTTAATAAAGGAATAGCTTTTTAATGTCATAATAATCTTTTAAATATATAGAAGTATTCATTATTTAAATAATTTTTAGAAACGACTTCATTACCTATAATGACTACATTTACTACTTGGCCACAGTGTTAGACAGGGTCAGGAATGTTTAACAGTAATCCATTCTATCTATGAACAATAAAGTGTGAGGAAACCACTTTAAGTTATTCTTTTCCAGTCCGAATGGACCCATAATCCCTGAAAATTCTTATCTGCTAAAAGCAATCCATTCTTGATTATCTACGTGGCTCAAGTCACCAGATAGTAACCTACTTTACTACAATGAATAGACTAGCTGCCCCCATCACATCTCAAAGATGCTTCAAATTAAGAATCTGGTACTAGAAAGATTGAAAGAAAAAGACTGGAAACTTTGTTACTCTTCAAGCAGTTGTACTGATGATGTGTAGTTAACGGTGTAGATCAGATATTTGATAGCCAATTGAACTAGACATTGTACCCTACTTCCCATACCCACAGAGGTGGGGTAAGGCGGGCAGCATGAGCTAGGGTTGGGTTGGGTTCTTTGTATATTGTGTGTTTGTTTTTTCATGCTCACTCCACTATTTTTCCTCATTTTTTTTAACTTCATTTTATACTTCATCAGTTCCTAGGAACTTTTCCAATTTAGGGTCAAACAAGTCCCTTATTAAGAGTAATCTTTCTACACTCTTTCTCTTGATAATTTTACTTAATTCAGTTGCTAAGTTGACACCAACATGATTCAATTCTTAAACTATTTTTATAAGGCAGAGATAGTTTTATTATCCAATGTTGTCCCTCTTCACTTAAGCTGATTTTAAAACTCCAAGTCACTGTTTTTTAACTATGGAGGAAATATAACTTGCAATCCATAAAACAGTCAAATATTTGTATTAGAACACATGGTTGATATAATTAACTCCAACCTTAATTAGCCGTGCACCAGAAATATTTGGGTGATAGCTAATTACCTTAAAAACGAAAATTGCAATTATTTGCCTTTAGTACTCAGTATGAGTATTTTTTTAATTTCAAATAATGAACCAGCCTGTCAATAATTTTACCGTGTTAAAAGATGTCAGATCTGGAGGAAAGTAGGATTTGATGGTGAAGTTTTAAACTTTTAGAAATATCTTTGACTTTTTGCCCTGCCTTTGGAAGAAAATATTATAATCACATTCAGATTTAGAATTTTAAGAGCGTTGGGGCAACCACCTTTTGTTTAAGCCTTTTCAAGCTAAAATTCTCTATCCGGTTGAGGAAATGAAAGGTCTAATGAATTCGAAACAAAGTATTGCTATTGAATTCCTTCCGGAATTTTAAAATAGGCTATCTATCCTACAAGATAATTTTTCACTGAAATGTGTAAACCTTCCTTGAAATAAACTTCCAAATACAAGTTATCATTGTTTTACAAAAGCCCTTGGGGATGCAACTCAAAATTTTTGTATGCTTTAATTTCTAACCCAGAAAAATATATATTTCAACTTACAGAAGGCCTACCTTTTAGCAACACCACCTCATCCTAGTCCACATGAATGATGATGCCCTTGGAGCTGTCCCCTTGGGCAACTGCACCCTCAATCTCATTAAAATGCCCTACCAGGAGTAAACACTTAACAAATATTTGTTAATTAACTAGTATTTTCCACAGCAACAGATTCAGTTGAATAATGGTGGAATATGAAAGGACTCAGATGCCAGAATTTCCTAGCAGTAAAGTACGAAGTGGATAGATATTGGGCAATCTTGGCATTCATTTGTTAGGGAGAAATTACCAAATCAGATCTGCAATTCAAATCCACAGTGGGATACGAGGCATTAATCACATAAATGCAATGAACACCAAAATTCTGTTGTACTTTTGGAGAAAGACCCAAAAAACGTCTACAATGCCCAGCACAGTATAAAGCTTTCTACAAGTGTCTTGCTCCTAAAAAAAAGTCACAGATATGTTAATCTTTTCTTGTCCTTTTCAACAATGGTATCAGGTGGTATTATTATTATTAATACTGTTATTAATATTATAATTATACATTGGAAGAAATTGAGATTCAGAGAAATTAAAAAGTCTATCCAATTTGCAGCAAGTAGAAGCCCCCAAATAGGCGCCCTCTTGAGGATCTCTCCAATTCCTACAACCCACTTTCCAGTCACTTGAAAGGAGCAGCCCAGGGAAAAGAGAACCGGGCTGCTGGAAATAATTGTGATAAAGAAAACAACCAAAAATAAAGATAAGCTAGTCATTTTCTTTTTCCTACTTATTTGAAAGTTTATAAAACTAGCTGCATGGAACAAGGAGCCTACAAGTTGGCCTTTCGCATTAAGAATCTTTTCCCCCATCTAGTAGAACTGGAAGCATTCTTTAGAGCCCAGACTTATTCCAAAACCCCCGGTTCTCACCTTCTAGGCCTCCTTCAACCTCTCCAACCCATCACCTGCTAAGCTGTCCTCCTGGGCCTCAATCTTCTCACTGTGCTTTCCTGGCCATCACCTTCCCTGAGGAGGGGGCTGTAGCGAGTGGGGACTCAGAACAGCTGGGTGAAATAAAGCATAGAACTGTGATCTGCTGTTCCAGCAGGGTGGTATTTAGGAAGAGAAGTAGCTAAGGGAAAGTGCAGAGTGCTTTAATGTGGAGCTGGTAACAGCTGTGCTTCCTAGATTTCGCTTTCCTAAGCCCCTACCTGCAATCAATACCCTCTTTACTCTCAGATCCCCCTCCATCTCTGGGCCCAAACTTCTTTCCCAGAAGAATTTTGAGATAGCTCAGCTCTGTCTGCCCCTTCCCTGTTCCCACAAACTCTTTTCCTCTATTTTCCTGACCCCCAGTCTCACAATCACTTTCTTCTGTCCTGGCCTCTCCTTAGGCTGCCCTTTGTTATCTTCCAGCCAATGTCGTCACCACCCTTCACACATAACTTTAATTCATCATATCCTTCCACAATCAGTTAAAAGAGAAAGAGTGGGGGAGTTTTTTTCAAAAATGTTCGCTTAGTAATAAACCTATATAATTTAATATATCACACCTATACTGATGGGCTGTGACCCCAAAATGAAGGACATGCAAATAACTCAAGTGTAGAAACACTGAACTAATCTAACTCTTCTTTGGAACTAAGAAAACTAAAATCCAATTAGGTTACGTGAATTGCTTGAAGTCACAGAGGTGACCAGCACCAGAGTCTGAGCTATTTTTAACATTTTTTTGCAGCATGTCCCCAAAGGCAGAGATGTGGCCAGGCACAGTGCTTCACACTTGTAATCCCAGCACTCTGGGGGGCTAAGGCCAGTGGATTGCTTCAGCACAAAAGTAGGAGACCAGACTGAGCAAAAGCAAGACCCATCTCTATGAAAAATAGAAAAATCAGGTGATGTGGTGGGTGCCGATAGTCCCAGCTACTCAAGAGGCTGAGACAAGAGGATTGCTTGAGCCCAAGAATTTGAAGTTGCTGTGAGCTATGGTGCCATGGCACTCAACCCAGGATGACTGAGTGAGACTCTGTCTCAAAAAAAAAAAGCAGACACATATATAGATTAATGGTGATTATTCAATATGAAAGACATAGAATGTCTATTATAATAAGGACCAATTTACCATTCATTTGGGCATAGTTTAATGTTCCTATGTTTTTGGGCCAAAAAAAAAAAAAAAACCCTTCTAGGCTCTTATATTTCCCGATCAAAGCCTCAAATTATATGAAAAACAATATTTGTTAAGGTCAGGAGAAAGAGATGTGGCTAGCAAAAATTATCCTATTGTAGGCCTTATTAGTGTCTCTTTAGTTTATTGCAATAAACACATACACACATACACATATTCACAAACACATACATGACTCAAAGAGGTATGTAAGTGATATATTTAAGTAAGAAATAAAAACTGCGTGTTTTTTTCTTTTATTTTTAATTATTTTTTGAGACAGGGTCACACTCTGTCACCCAGGCTAGAATGCAGTGTCATAATTACAGCTCACTGCAAACTTGAAATGCTATGCTCAAGCAATCCTTCTACCTCAGCCTCCCAAGGCTGCCCAGGCTGGTTTCAAATTCCTGGCCTCATGTCATCCTCCCATCTCGGCCTCCTAAGGTGCTGAGTTTACCAGAATGGGCCATAATACCTCGCTGTATTTTTTTCTATTAGTGATGAAGGACTCAAATGACAAAGTCATAGTAGAGATCTTTTAAAATGAGAACAACAAGAACTGAAGTTTTTACACAGACCTCCAAATGCTCAATCATTCTGATTCAGGGAGTGTCCCAGAGAAGGGAGGAAAAGTCCCCTGAACTTGCCAAACTGGGTTCTTGGCTTCCTGCAGGAAAGAATTCAAGAGCAAGATAACCAGTGACAGAAATTTTCTTGAAGACAGACGGACAATAGATCCTACTCCATCAACAAGAGTCTTTTCCCAAGCAGGAGGGAGCACCCTTATGGAGCAATGGGAATGTTTTTAAATGTTCAAAAACTTGGCTCAGCGCCTATAGCTCAACCGGCTAAGGCGCCAGCCACGTACACCTAAGGTGGCGGGTTCGAATCCCCAGCCCGGACCCGCCAAACGACAATGACGGCTGCAATCAAAAAATAGCCAGGCATTGTGGCGGGCACCTGTGGTCCCAGCTACTTGGGAGGCGGAGGCAGGAGACTCGCTTGAGCCCAGGAGTTGGAGGTTGCTGTGAGCTGTGAAGCCATAGCACTCTACCCAGGGGGACAGCTTGAGGCTCTGTCTCAAAAAAAAAAAAAAAAAAATGTTCAAAAACTCTGTTGGGAAACAGCCCTACCTGATCAGTATAGTTTTGAGGTCAGGCCATAAAGGTTAATCATAACCTTCTGTCACAAAAAGTTAAGTACAAACAGTTTATAAGGCATCCAGCTTAGTATTTTATCCCTCCTAGTGACCCCAGGCTGGTGATTTCCTTTTTCAAAGCAGTTTAGGCTGGTCTGAGCCAAAATGGCTACACTAAGTCTCTCCCAGCCTTCCTTCTCTGCTTTATCCCTACTCTAATGCTACTGTAAGAACTTAGTGTCTTTTCTAAGAAAGAAAGGATAACAAAGACCTATTACCTCAATCTGGGCTGAATCTGAGTCACTATGTAAACGAACTTCAGCTTCCAGCCTGCTTTCTCAAGCATGAATCAATTGCTTTGCCCATTGACTGTAGTGAGTTATTCCAGATTTCATCCTGCAGGATAGAACCACTCATCGTTGTTCTGTGGAAGGAATGAAAGTCAGTGTCTTCTGGGTTTGCTAGCTATCGTCTGTTCTGAAATTGAATTTGTCCAACAAGCCTGCAAAGATGAGCAACAAAGAGAAAAGAGTTGGTACAAGGTCATGAAAATACAGAAACAAGGAACTTGGAGACCTGGATACCTTCCATGGCTAAAATCAAATAAAATTTCAACAGCTGTGGAAAAAGAAAACCTACCAACATGTTTACAATAAAATGCCTTCTCTTTCTTCTTTTCAACAGAAATCTGCTCTCAGGAAAAACTGGGGCATTGTTGTTCCACTGCCCCTAGATCACTTAGTAACAAGCTTTAGGCAAGAAATTTAAACTTTATGAACAGTAACCTTTCGACTTGTAAAATAATACTATGCTAATATTTTCTACTGTTAATCTGAGAATTAAATGAGATAATACATCTAAAGCATTTAGCAATAGCTTTGGCATACAGTAACAATTAAAAAATGACAGCTATTATTTTGATTATGATGTATGGCAATGACAGAGTTGCTGAAAAACAGCTCAAAGATTATTCAAGTCAGCTCACATGTAGTGTGAGACAAAGGTAAAGGTAACATATTAAAAAGAAAATGTACAATATTCTTCTTTCTCAGAGTTTTGCTAAAAAATGGTTCCCAGTTGGGCAGCACCTGTGGCTCAAAGGAGTAGGCCCCATATGCTGGAGGGGATGGGTTCAAACCCAGCCCCAGCCAGAAACTGCAAAAGAAAAGGGTTCCAAGTTTATAAACAGTCAGTAGCCAAGGCCAAAGAGTGTTTTCTTCATTATTCTTATAAAACTCAACCAGACCTATTAAGAATGAATTTTGTGTTGACCTAAGTAGACTAAGGTTGCCAGATCTAGGCTCGGTGCCTGTGGCTCAAGTGGCTAAGGCACCAGCCACGTACACCTAAGGTGGTGGGTTCGAATCCAGCCCAGACCCGCCAAACAACAATGATGGCTGCAACCAAAAAAAAAATAGCCAGGCGTTGTGGCGGGCGCCTGTGGTCCCAGCTACTTGGGAGGCTGAGTCAGGAGACTCGCTTGAGCCCAGGAGTTGGAGGTTGCTGTGAGCTGTGAAGCCATAGCACTCTACCCAGGGGGAAAGCTTGAGGCTCTGTCTCAAAAAAAAAAAAAAAAAAAAAAGGTTGCCAGATTTAGCAAATAAATATTTTGGAGGCCCAATTAAATTTGAATTTCAGATAAACAATGATTTTTCTGGTATACGTGCAGTATTTCATGAAATATTTGGAACATATTTTTTTAAAAATATATTTGTTGTATATGCAAAATTCAAATTTAACAGGGCTTCTGAAACATGGTCTGACAATTGAATTCATGAACTCTTCTTTAAAAATGTTCTACGTACCTCCTTGCTGAATATCACTACACTCACCTTTGAAGTACTCCCCTCGGGAAGCTATGCACTGACATCAACACCTAGTCTAGCCTTCAAAGCAGTTTGGGAACTATTTCTGGAATGGCTATCAAAGCTGTCATCATATTACCCTCGATGTCCAGAATGTCATCAAATGTCTTCCTTTCAATATTTCCCTTATCTTGAAGTAAAAGAAAAAAGCCATGGTGGGGTGGGGGGGGGGCAGTTCAGTTGAGTAGAGAAGGTTTTCCAATGCAGTTACTTGTTTACTGGCTAAAAACTCCCTTACATCCAGGATGTGACCTGGTATGTTGTCATGATGTAAAAGCAATACCTTTCTCATGCCAAGATTTTTGGTTAAAATTTTCCTGTTTCATGGGTGGGGTCACCTCTATGGTTTATCTTACAAGGGTACAAGTGAATCTTCCTAAAAGCAGAGTATGAACGTTTTAACTCAATAACTAAGAAAATGACATGAAGGTTATGTTAACCAGTTTGATGAGAGTATTTCAAAATGTATATGAAAACAGCACACTGTACCCCATGATTGCATTAATGTACACAGTTATGCTATAAGAAATAAAAAAAAATTATCTCACTCTTGGCTCGGCACCTATATCAGGGGCTAGGGTGCTGGCCACCTGCACCAGGGCAGTGGGTTCAAACCCAGTCCAGGCCTGCCAAACAACAATGACAACTACGACAACAACAAAATAGCTGGGCCTTGTTGCGAGTGCTTGTAGTTCCAGCTACTTGGGAGGCTGAGGCAAGAGAACTGCTTAAGCCCAAGAGTTTGTAGTTGCTGTGAGCTGTGACTCCATAGCTCTCTACTGAGGGCAACATAGTGAGGCTCTTTGTCGCAAAAATAAATAATCTCACTCTTAAAAAAAAAAATTCCTGTTTCTCTATCAATGTTTTCTTGGTCAGCCAATGGTTTTGATGCACAATTTGACAAATTTTTGCTACTTTTTCATCAGTTCTACTTTTTACTGGCTGTCCTGATGTCTCTTCATCAGGGACACTTTATCTCCCTTCAGAAAAACATTTAATCTGCTTGCACACTGCCATTTTCTTCATGGCATTATCCCCAAATACTTGGAATAACATGTCCCTGATATCACTTTATCTCTTGCCAAGATTGGTAAGAAACTTCAAGTTTGTTTGTTGCTCTAATTCAAACTGCAACATTCTCGTGACAACACACAAAACACTTACCAACAGTAATGAATGCCAGTCAGGAAGACACCACCATACATCAGACACAACTGGGAGACCCCGATATGCCAAGGTTATGAAACTTTGCCAAGTTATTTGTACAGTGCTGCCAATATAGCTCATAGTGGCAAGTTCATGAACTTAATCATCAGACCTCAGATTTCATCTGAAAATCCTAATGAACACCTGAACTTCAGAGATCAGGAAAATATAAATCTAAAAAAAAAAAAAAAAAATCAGGAAAATCTAAATCTAAATCCAGAATAACCTTCAAATCCCACATGTGTGAGCCTGGGGGTTGATCAGGCCAGCTTAGCAAATATATATAAAGGAAATGAAGATGTGATGCTTACCTTCACAGGCGTAAGAGAGTTTCTTTCCTAGAAATCAAAAAGGCTTGACTACAAAAACACTTGTCTTAGTTTTCCTATCTTAAACCACGGAAGAGTAAAACTCATAAGCCTCTTGTAAAGAGAAAAGAGAAACTAAATGTGAAAGTAGTTTGTAAATTAGGTTTCTAGGGCTTCCAGGTAAAAATACTGTATTGAACAAATGTTCTTTTCAAAAATCCTGCTAAAATAACAGGAAAAGGATTTTTTAAGGCATAAACCCCGCAAAATAGAGAAAACAGAACCTGACAGGACAGAGCATATCCACCAGTAACAAAAACCCCTCCAAGGTGCTAGGTAAGTGAAGCTGACTTTGAATACTAGACCACCAAAATACCATGACGTGACCTCAGTCAACCACAGGCGGAGAAGAACAAGCTCCCAGCTAAGTCCTGTTCAAATGCTTTACCAAAATAATGGTGAGACATAATAAAACTGTCGTCGTTTCAAGCCATTATTCTGGGGTGATTTATCATACAACACTGGAACACAAATAGAAGGCAGAATGGGGTCGGTGTTATTAAGGTAGAACTCCACAGGACACAGGTGAAGATTCATTGCTAACTAAACAAATTGTAGACAATTCCCAAGGGTGGTCATATCTCAGCTGGGATTAAAGGATAAATAGAAAACAGGAAGAACCTCAGACCACATAAAGCATAAGCTTAAGGAACTTCTCTGTTTCAGAGAGCTTTGGGGAGAACCAGACACTGGCCTGAACTCCCTCCCCCAACATTATGGAGACACACGTGAACGAACTGAGAAGTCAAATGCCACCACATTATAAATATTAGCTTCAATTCTAGAAAAGATATTATGAAAAATCATTATTTTTGCAATACCTTTCAAATATTACTACCTGAAGGAAAACTGAACTTTGAATATAGGTATTAATATCATTGCTTTTGTTTTTTGTGGATTACACTAGAAAATGACTATTTCTGTTGCAACTGACAGAATGCCAGTAAAACCAGCTGAAACAGTGGGAGCTTTATTGACTCAAGAAACTAAAAGTTGACACATGAAACTGACCTTCCCCAATAATTCAACTGAAACTTTCATTCTCTCTCTCTCCCCTTCTCTTTCTTTCTCTCCTTCCCTCTGTGTGTATTCTCTCATTCTTTTTATCAGAGGCTCCTGCCTTTAGCTGTTGAGCTGGCCACAACTTCAGACAGGACAAAGTCACCCCACCTCAGTGAACCCCTAGCCCCTCTTTAGTAGTATTTAAAATCTCCAGGAAGATCTCTGATCGGCTAACTTGTTCACATCTCTAACTTCAATGCAATTATTGTCACCAGCTGATAGGTGATATGGCTGGCCAGTGCCCCCAAAACTGAGTTAATAAAATCTACAGCCCTAACGGAACCATTTGCATTGAAAGAATAACAATTCCTACTAAAGACAGGAACAGTGCTGTGAATCAGAAGCAGGGTGAAAGTGTTGCAGCGGTAATTAAAAACCAGGTGTTCAGCCCATTGATATAATGACTAGTTTTATTTGCAGAATAACAATGTGAACGATGAACTCTCACACTTTTGAGGGTTGCATAACCATTTATTCCTCATGCCCTCTTTCCTCATTCTACCTCAATCCAGGCTAACTCTAGATTTAAGAAATCATAATCCTGGAGGAGTTAAGCAACTTTCATATTACACAGAGGTCAATGAGTGCTGCGACACTTCAGCACTCCTGACATGGGCAGCAAAGGGAAAATACTCAATCAAAGAGACATACATCTTGAGAAAGCAAAATAAAAATACAGACAACAAAAATAATGTGAAAGTGGATAAATTTTCCACTCCTGCACAGCAGATTTTATTTCCAAACATCTCATTCCCTCTCAAAAACTGCAGTGCAGATTTTGCAAACACGATGGGTTATATAAGTAGGATTATGTACTCTTCATGCAAACTCTGAAGCCAGCTGTCCATCCAGTTCTATTTCCCAAATAGAAAAAAGCACTACAACCCAGTTTCAGCACAATGCTAGATAGATATTGATAAATTCCGAGTCTCATTTCGGGTTAGGAAGAGGAAAATATATTTTAAAGTCTTGTTCATCTTGACCAAAGGTTCTCAATCTGTGGGTCTCAACCCCTTTGAGGGTCAAATGACCCTTCACAGGGGTCACCTAAGACCATATCAGATGTTTACATTACAATTCATAACAGTAGCAAAATTACAGCTATGAAGGAGCAATGAAAATAATTTTATGGTTGGGAGTCACCATAACATGAGGAACTGTATTAAAGGGTCATGGCGTTAGGAAGGTTGAGAACCATTGACCTAAATCAAGCTGCTCATATCACACTCCATTCCTACCTGGGCCCTACCCTTGTAGCTGAGAATCACTGTCTCATTCTGCACCTCAGCCCTGAATCCCTGGCCAGGTGGGTCAAAACCTTGTTCATTTTTCTTGTTGTTAATGTTTGGAAAGGGAGATTTCAAACAACAGAAATTTATTCCCTCACAGTTCTAGAAGGTAGAAGTCCAAATTCAAGGTGACATCAGGGTTGTAGGCTGTAGGGAAGAAAACCTGTATGCCTCTTTCAGTCAAATGGCCCCAGGAGATCCTTCGCTTGTGGCAGGTAGCATGATTCTGTCTGTCTTCACGAGGTCGTCTTCCCTCTTGTGTCCGTGTTCTCCCCTCGTCTTCATTTTATTTTTTTTCCAGTACATAATGATTATACATATGATACATATGATATGTTGGTACATCCGTACAATGTGTAAAGACCACATCAAGGTATTTAAAATATTCATCATCTCAAACATTTATCACTTCTTTGTGTTGGGACCGTTTCGGATAGTCTCGTCTAGCTATATGAAATATACAATAAACTAATATTGACCGTAGTCACCCGACTGTGCTATCAACCACTAGAACTTATTCCTCTGTCTGACTATGTTAGTTCCCATGCACCAACCTCTCTTCATCCTCCACCCCAACACCACCACCCTCCCTGGCCTCTGGTAAGCACTATTCTATTCTCTACCTCCATGAGATCAACTTTCTTCGCTCCCACATGTGAGTGAGAACATACAACATCCATCATTCTATGACTAGCTTATTTCATTTCACATACGACCTCCATTTCCATCCATGATGCTGCAAAGGATAAGATTTAATTTTTATGGCTTAATAGTATTCCGTTATACATATTCCACATCTTTTAACCCACTCACCCATTGATGGATGCTTAGGTTAGTTCCATGTATTGGCTATTGTGAATAGTGCTGCCATAAACTTGGGGTGTGGATATTACAGGTATCCCTTTTATATGCTGATTTCCTTTTCTTTGGATAAATACCCCAAAATGGTATTACTACACTGGCAGTTCTATTTTTAGCTTTTCAGGATATCTCCATACTGTTTTTCATAATGACTTTACTAAGTTACAGTCCCACTAACAGTAAATAAGTGTTCTCTTTTCTTCACATATTCATCAATATTTGTTATTGGGGGGGTTTTGTTTTTGCTTTTGTTTTTGTTTTGATAATAGGCATTCTAACTGCAGTGAGATGGTATCTCCTTGTGGTTTTGATTTGCATTTCCCTGAAGATTAGTGATGTTGAGCTTTTTTTTTTATACACCTGTTTGCCATTTGTTTATCTTCTTTTGAGAAATGTCTAGTCAGTTCCATTACCCACTTTTTTTTTTTTTGGGGACAGAGCCTCAAGCTATCCCCCTGGGTAGAGTGCCATGGCATCACGCTCATAGCAACCTCCAACTCCTGGGCTCAAGCGAGTCTCCTGCCTCAGCCTCCCAAGTAGCTGGGACTACAGGCGCCCGCCACAGCGCCTGGCCATTTTTTTTTGGTTGCAGCCATCATTGTTGTTTGGCGGGCCCGGGCTGGGGATTCGAACCTGCCACCTTAGGTGTATGTGGCTGGCGCCTTAGCCGCTTGAGCCACAGGCACTGAGCCCCATTACCCACTTTTTAATGAGATTTTTTTGTTTTATTGTTGTTGAATTGTTTGAGTCCCTTGTATGTTCTGCATATTAGTCGCTTGTCAGAAGAATAGTTTGCAAATATTTTCTTCCATTCAGTAGGCTGTCTCATCCCTCTGTTAATTCCTTCCTTGGCTATGCAGAAGCTTTTTGCTTTACTGTGCTCCCATTTGTCCATTTCTGCTTTTGTTACCTGTGCTTTTAAGATCTCAATTATAAAATCTTTACCTAGACCAATGTCCCCCTATGTTTTCTTCTAGTAGTTTTATAGATTTGGTATTTATTTATATTTGAGTCATTAATACATTTTGAATTGATTTTTGTGTATGATGATAAGGAAATCTATCCCTAGGAAAACTGGCCAGTGGATAGCCAGTTTTCCCAGCACTATTTATTGAAAAGGTGTCTCTTTCCCATTTTATCTTGGCTATAAATACATGAATTTATTTCTAGGTTCTCTATTCTGTTCCATTGGTCTATGCGTCTTTAAACAAAATACCTTGCTGTTTTGATTACCCTTGCTTAGTAATATATTTTGAAATCAGGAAGTATGTTGCCTCCAGATTTGCTCTTTTTGCTCAATATTACTTTAGCTATTTAGGAATTTTTGTGATTCTGTATGAATTGTAAGATTATTTTTTCTAATGTGTAAAGAATGTTGTTGGTATTTTAATCAGGGTTGCATTGAATCTGTGGATTGCTTTGGGTAGTGTCATCATTTAAACTATAGTAATTTTTATGATCTATGAGTATGGAGGTTTTTCCATTTATTTGCATACTTTTTAATTTCTTTCATCGGTGTTTTTCTGTATTCATTGTAGAGATTTTTCATCTCTTTTATTAAATTTATTCCTAGATAATAGTTTGCAGAAATAAAACATTTTGAAAACAGGATTGCTTTCTTGATTTTTTTTCACCTATTTTATTATGGGTACATAAGAACACTACTGAATTTTCTTGATTTTATAAACTGAAATTTCATTGTTTTTTTAAATCAGTTCTAAGGTTTTTTGGGTGAAGTCTCTAGGTTTTTATACATATAAAATCATATCACTTACCATGAGAGATATTTTTACCTGCTCTTTTTCTATTTGGATGCCTGTGATTTCTTTCTTTTACCTTATTGCTCCAGATAGGATTTCTAGTATTTTGTCAAATAAGAATGGCAAAAGTGGGATTCTTGTCTTATTCTAGCATTATTGTTGTTTTAAACTTGCTCTGTATTAAGAAAGATGTGTGATTTTTATCTCAAATGTCATTTTTTTTTTTTTGAGACAGAGCCTCAAGCTATCCCCCTGGGTAGAGTGCCATGGCATCACACTCACAGCAACCTCCAACTCCTGGGCTCAAGCAAGTCTCCTGCCTCAGCCTCTCAAGTAGCTGGGACTACAGGTGCCTGCCACAACACCTGGCCATTTTTTTTTTTTTTGGTTGCAGCCATCATTGTTGTTTGGCAGGCCTGGGCTGGGGATTCGAACCCGCCACCTTAGGTGTATGTGGCTGGCGCCTTAGCCGCTTGAGCCACAGGCGCCGAGCCCCAAATGTCATTATTAATTGAGAGGCTGCTTCAGGTTCTCTGTTAAGGAGATTCCTGAGATCTTAATGGGAAAGAGCACCACAGCAGTTAGTCACTGAAGAGGGAAATGGGAAAAACCTGCTGTGTATTTTCTAACCCTCCCCTGTATTATTAAATTCTATGCTTTGGTTCAAGTACTTTCACAAATACACACACACTCTCTTCATTTTAAAAGAGTTATTTCAATTACGCATTCTTAAATCTGATAGTTGCCATGTGATCAAGGCAATTTTATCCACGTGGCAACTACCTGGTGGTGCAAGCTCAAACATTTGAATGAGGCATTGCAACTTTAGCTTGTAAAACAACGGTTGTAACCTGACGTATTATAAACATTTGCACATGTGTTTATTAATCACATTGCCTGGAAAGGTCCTGAATAAAGACATCATGAAATGAATCATTCTGATGAACCAGAAAGGGAAAGAGATAAGATGTAAACGGTGGGGGTTGGGCCTGGTGGAATGGAGAGTCTTTAACAGACCAGGCTCGCAGACATGGAAGAGATCCTGAAAAAAAAAGAAGAAATCTTGAGAAAGAAAAATCACCAAAATCAAGTCTTGTTATTTCAGGGTTTCTGAGGGTAGATGCTGACTATAGGGAACATCTTGTGAATGAGATGGTGTTCAACTCTGTTCCAAAATGGATAACCCTGAAATTGAAATCCACCAAGGGAAAAATCACATGAATTAAATTTCCGTAGTCTATCTTTAAACAGAATTTTGTTGGGGGAAATCTATTTAAAGCAAGCATTTAGAAAAGCATCCTTTCCCTGGCATGATTATTATGGGCTTCATGTTGGCAGGAAGACTTCATTTCCAGTGATATTTTCCAATTGTTAACATAAAAAAGTCCCTGCCACTTTCTTTGCGATCCATAATTTTATATTTTTAATTTGGATAACTCAAGTGTCTCAAAGCAGAAATAAGCTGCATATTCATGAGCTCTGATTTGCTGTAATCATTATTTCTGAGGCGCTGCATCAGTGCAGACTCCAAGTACTTGAGCCCTTGTTCTCAAGCAATTATAACGGATTGGCTTGTTGCTGAGAGAGTTGGGAGACCCCACTTCTTCCTCTTCTCTTTGAAGGGTTCTATGGGCCTATCTGAGGTCAACTTTCCTTGCTCCCAAACAGGGCTGATAATTAGTTGCTTCAACATTAGCAGGAGGGATAAAAGCCTATTTAATATGTTAACTGGAGAATTGTTAACTTTCCATCAATCAGCCTTTGGTCATAAACAGCAAAGGGAAAAACCAAAGGAAAAGAAGAATATATTAAAATGAGCCGAGCAGTAAGTAAAGAAAGTTTGAAAATATACCCCAACACACAGAAAGGCAAAGATTGTACGATCTCACTAAGTAGGAAAGTGGCTCCTGGTAACTAGAAATAAGGGAGTGCAGTGGGGAATGGGGAGATGTTGATCAGAGGAGAAAGTTTCAGTTACACTGAAGGCCAAGTTTTAGTGATCTGTGGCATTGTATGTCGACCATAGTTAATATATTTTATATTTTCAAATTGCTAAAAGAATACATTTTTAACATTCTCATCACAAAAAGATGTTAATTGGAATCCAGCGATAGATATGTTAATTATAGCTTGATCGACTCTTCTATAATCTATGTATAGATCAAAATATCACATTGGGTGGTGCCTGTGGCTCAGTGGGCAGAGCGCCAGCCCCATATACCAGGGGTGGTGGGTTTGAACCCAACCCCGGCCAAACTGCAACAACAACAACAACAACAAAAAATAGCCAAGTGTTGTGGCAGGTGCCTGTAGTCCCAACTACTCGGGAAGCTGAGGCAAGAGAATTGCCTAAGCCCAGGAGTCGGAGGTTGCTGTGAGGTGTCACAGCACTCTACCAAGGGTGATAAAGTGAGACTCTGTCTCCAAAAAAATCACATTGTACCCCATAAATGTACACAGTTATTATTTTTTCAATGAAAACTTAAAAAGTGAAATATTATAAAAATTATTTCTAACTCCAGAAAAGGAAAAATATGCCAATAACATTTTATTCCTGGTATATGTGAAAAATATGGACACAAAAATTTGAAAAATTAAAACATGGCCAAACCGGGGGTGCGGGGGAGAAGTAGTAGGAACTGAAAAAACAACTAGAAATCATTTATCTTCCTATCTAAAATTTGGTTTCTCGTAGTGGAAATAGCCCAGGCTGTGGTTCTAAGAAACAGGAGTTTAAACGTCAGCTGTGCTACTTAGCAGCTCTCTGTCTGAAGACCGGTTCCTCCATGTCTTTATGTTTAGCTCCCTTCCTTAGGAAGGGAAATGGTCACAGTTTCCTCTGAACGTTTGTTGGGAGACTTGAATGAGATCTAAGCAAAGCATATAGTATCCAGTCTAGCGCAGAGTATACACTCAATAAACATTAGGGTCTCGTCCTGACTGTTTCTCTTTCCCCCCCTTTTTGGCTAAATCGCTTTTCCATCTTTAAAGACCTCACAGCTCCCCTTAGCAATCATTCCAAACTAAAACATATATGTGATTTAGGTCATTTTTCTAAAAAGATAGAACCAGGAGAGCTCTCTTAGGGTCCTCTATCCATTTTCCTGCAATTAGGTTTTTCTTAGTTTTAGTAGAGAAAGCACAAGCCAGGGTGTGTAACCCAGATCCACCATTTACTAGAATTATGGCATTGAGGTCTCTATCCTTCATTTACCCCAGCTTTAAGATGGGAGTAAAAATAATCCCTATACCACAGGGTACCTTTCGAATTAAAAGAGATACATTGTGCCAAGTGCTTACCATGGTAGCTGGGCAAAGTAATAGAACAGCAAATGTTTATTATTGTTACATCTATTCTAATCTTTTCAGTTCCCCCAGAAAATGCAAATGAGAACAAAGTACATAGAAGAGCTATATCCTTTTTTCCTATGACGATTTAGCAATAGCTATGTGGCCACATCACCCAGTCCAGAGTCAGTCTGAATCGACAGCTAGGTTCCACACACAACCTTCATGTTCCACATGATGAGGTAGAAACCTCGAAAGTTAGATCCCTTTTCCAGAGGTTACATAGCAGATGAAATCTAAGCTATTTAAGAACATGAGACTAAAAATAATGGTGCATCTTGGGGCAACTTCCCAGCTTCCCAGTATGGCTCGAGTCTGTATCTTTAGAAATCTGATCATCTATGTCTGAAAAAATGTTTAAAAAGGTATTTTTCTGGGGTTTTTTTGAGCATATTTAATTTGTTCCAAAATTTGCCATGCATAGGCAAGATGGGAAAATGTAGCTAACTGTACCTTTATTTACAAAATAGTCATTACAAATTTTTAGAAAATATTTACGTAATGTTCTCTACGCCTTGGCCACCTCTTTCTGCACACACACAGTCTTCTCTCCCACTCACAGCAGAAATAGTCCAATGTATCTGCTGTTATGCAAGTTTGTTAATTTTTTTCTAAGTATGGACACTTTGAGAACACCTGGATTATCAGCAGACCACATACATAAAGCTGTAGTACCTTTACCCATTGATTTATTGAATTAGTCAGTACTGAAGAAATAATAACCTTTTCTATTGTTGCAAGCAAGGACAATGTATTAAACTTCTTTTCTCTCTGAAAGTACTTAGTAAAATGCTTCTTGATACCTATTTGTAAAAGAAATAATGGAGACTTGTCTAATTTTTCTTTCTGGTTCCCCTGCATTTCCCTGATTTTTTCCTCACCATGCCATTCACCAAAGACAGAGCTGCTCTTTCCCACCTCTGAGCCTCTGCACCTGCCATCCCCCTCCCCGGGATATTCTTCCCCATCTCTTCAATTGGCAGCTTATTCTCATCCTTCAGCTCTTGGCTTAAGAGCCACTTTCTCCCCTGTCGCCTCCTGGCTCATACTGTGTGAACCCAGCTTCTCACTACCTTATATGCCCAGTGCCTTCTTTAATTGTGGTCATCATATCTGAATGACCAGGTGCTGTGCTCTACACCAGCTATTTAAGAAAAGGAAACCTAACCTATCCCATTGGTGGCTAAGTGGCAAACATTGTGCCTACAACTTAAAAAGGCTTAATAAGTGTTCATTGAAAAAGTGAGGAAAGGAAGGTAAAGCAGAGACCCAGAAAGAATTTTCCATCCAGTATTTGGAATACAGGAGCTGACTTCTATTTGTCCAATGTTAGGATTAGAAAATATGGACGACTTGCCTACGGCCATCCCACCCTGAACACACCCGATCTCGTCTGATCTCAGAAGCTAAGCAGGGTCTGGCACAGTTAGTTCTTGGAAGGGACAAATGGATGACTCAATGCACTGGATTTTCTTTCCTCATTATTTAAAAGATTAATCAATTAAATTCAGTCCAGGGTGCAAGTGCCCCTCATTGGTGGGGTCTGAAGGCTTCACTCCCCAACTTGAGGCTTTGGCTTGATCCCAGGCGGTGATTAAAGCCTCTGAAGTTAACGTTGTTTATTACATTGGGGACTTTTGTGTTTTTTTTGAAAATTGAACCCTACTTTGTATTCAAAAAATCGGCACTTATGTTTCAGTTTTTTGCTGGTTCAGTTATAGAGAAAGAGCAAGTCGATTCTCAGGACAATGATTAAAATGCATTTTCCTCCCTCTCCTGTCAATAATCTCTCTATGTAAGTGGATCAAAGCTGACAGACCATTACAGCAGAACAGTACCCAGTGGACAATATTGACTGAAAAGCAACCACCTTGCTTATTTTCTGTTGACTTAATGACGGGACAGGCACAAACAGAACCGGCTTTCTGAGCTTTTAGTCCTTAATCCTGTCACGGTGCTTAACTACCACCATATCGGTCATATAGAGAGAGAGACCCAGCTAAAAATAAAAGCTTGTCCAGGCACCTTTTGAGATTATCACAATGCCAAAATCACTCTTCCATCTAGTGTTTTCTCCCTTTCATCGTATCAATCACCAAAACATGCTCCCAAAGCCCTTATTAGAAATAATTTTTGCTGCGAAAACATCCTTAAACATTTTATAAATTTTATTTGTTAACTTATTTGGCTCTGGGTAATATATTTATACAAGTGATATCCAAAAAATAGAAATTCTTGTTTTCGATTTATTTTCATTTCAGATTAATATAAGGGTACAAATGATTAGGCTGTGTTGTTTTGCACGTCTAAGGTGAAGTTCAAGTTGTAGCTGAGCCCTTCACCAGGGGGTGTGCTGTGTATGCCAACGTGGTGCGCAATAGGAGCTGACCAGGGCTCCCCCCTCCTGCCCTTGCCGGCTTCCCACCTCCCCCCTCACTTCAAACCTTGTGTTCTTCTCTCTTGTGAATACGTAGTTGTTTATCTATTGGCTTCATAAAAATATGGAATGCTTCACGAATTTGCGTGTCATCCTTGCTCAGGGGCCACGCTAATCGTCTCTGTAGCGTTCCAATTTTAAGATATGTGCTGCCGAAGTGAGCACAGAAATTCTAATGAGGTGAGAAAGTTAATCTAAAAAAAATACGTTTCAAATCGAATAAAATTTTTATGACCAGTACATGCAAGAACGATTAAAATCGACAAAATACGTTTTGTCAATATTTAACATTCATTCCATTATGATTTTTTAGCTTTTTTCTTCCATTTTTGAACCAATTTTTAAACATAATTTTTTTTCACAATTCTTTATAAAGCTTCTAAGCCTTAATCTCTCTCCCAGTAGTGCCTTACAAATAAATCAGCCCTAACGTGCCTAATCTGTGCAAAAATCAGATTTGGAACTGTTCACTTTCAATAGATACCATTCTTTAAGGTAAAACTGGTAAGTAATCTTGAAACTGTGTCCTAAAATAAAATAAGTACATAACATTTGTGGGATAGAGAAATGAATAGACTCTTGACCCCCTTCAACAAGAGACTTAAGAGAAATGAGACTTTTTTTATTTTATTTTATTGATTGGTAACTGTGTACATTAATGCACTTCTGGGGTACAGTGTGGGGTTTTCATACACAATCCAAAACATTTCCATCAAACTGGTTAACATAGCCTTCATGTAATTTTCTTAGTTATTGTGTTAAAACGTTCATATTCTACTCATAGAAAGATTCACTTGTACCCTTGTAAGATGAACCACAGAACTGAACCCTCGAATCCCCCTCCCTCCACCACTCCCCCCTCCATCCCCCCTCCCCATATCCTTAGGTTGTTATTAGGTTATAGCTTTCATATAAAAAGGTTTAAATTAATTTCATAATAGGGGTGTGTACATTGGATACTTTTTCTTCCATTCCTGTGATACTTTGCTAAGAAGAACATTTTCCAGCTCCATCCATGTGAACATGAGGAAGGTAAAGTCTCCATCTTTCTTTATGGCTGCATAGTATTCCTAAATAGATTTGCCGTTTGACCCTGCAATTCCTTTATTAGGTATATTCCCAGAAAACCAAAAATCGCATTACAACAAAGATATTTGTATCAGAATGTTTATTGCAGCCCAATTCATAATTGCCAGGTCATGGAAGAAGCCCAAGTGCCCATCGATCCATCAACAAACTGTGGTATATGTACACCATGGAGAAATGAGATATTTTTGACATCCCTAAATACTGGGCCTAGCAAATAGTGGGTTCTCAACTTTTTTTTTTTTTTTTTTTAAGAGACAGAATCTCATTCTGTTGCCCTCCGTAGAGTGCCATGCTGTCAGAGCTCACAACAACCTCCAGTGCTTGGGCTTAGACAATTCTCTTGCCTCAGTCTCCGGAGTAGCTGGGACTTACAGGTGCCCGCCACAACGCCTGGCTATCTTTTTGCTGTAGTTTGGCCGGGCCGGGTTCAAACCCCCCACCCTCAGTATACGGGGCCGGCATGCTACTCACTGAGCCACAAGCGCCGCCCAGTTCTCAACCATGTTTACTCACATGAGTTTACATTCTATAGAATGGCCCAGAAACAACATCAGTTTTTCCACCTAAACCAAATACCCACACATCAATATTTGGTGGTAGGAGTGATTATATTCAAATATTTTACCATGAATTTACATTTCCTTTGAGTCCAACTATTTAGACGCTTCTATTACGCCAGAAACTCTTTGCAGAAGTTGTTACATTCAGTTTCAAAGAAATACTTTGCATACGGGCATTCTCTCACACATACATTGAAAGAACTTGTAGTCATCAATATTTTCCAAAAAACGTATGTGGGGCTCCAATGTGATGAAATAATTTAGAGCACGCTATGTCCACGTGCTTGCTCCCAGACAGTTCAGGATTAGCACTCGGTGTAACCTGAAGCATACGTTTTAAAATCGTATTGGTGATTAGGTCATTTTCCTCTTCCATTACGCGATTTTTCTGAAGCTCATCTCTTGAACGGAGATGAGTAATTCATATTAAAGTTTGCAAAATAGCAACCTTGGAAAAAAACGTGCGCTCTGACTTTTCCCCTTGCAGAAGCGACTTCATGAGTGGCTCCAGCTCATACACCCCTTTAACCGAATAATGATGATGATGACTACGCCTTACTGAGCGCTGCAATATGCCAAAACCGTACAAAGCACTTTACATACACTGCCTCTTTTAATTTCTACAGCAAAACCATGAAACAGATATTATTTTGTCCATCCTATAGAAGAGGGAACCGAGGCTCAGAAAATTTAAGTAAACTATGCAAAATCTCACCATGAGAAAGAGTGGCCCTCAGAATTCAAAAAGGAAGGCAGTCTGACCCAAAAGTCAATACTCAGTAGTTGTATTTTTCTTAAGTAGATAGTTTAATTCAACTGATTATTTAATAGGCACAGGAAAAATTCTAAAAGATGATGGAATTTTTTCTTTAACCAAACCAACTATGTGACTTTTTTTGCAGAGTTTGGCTGGGGCTGGGTTAGAACCCACCACCTCCAGCATATGGGGCCGGCACCCTCCTCCTTGAGCCACAGGCTCCGCCCAATTATGTGACATTCTGATGACAAAAATATTACAGCCTGAACTTCCAAGAACTGAGAGGATTATATCCTATTGTGAATGATTCAAGAATATTAAACTGGCAGTAAATACAGATACAATCTTGCTGGGTAGGGGTTGGGGAATTCAGATTTTCTCTTACCAGTCACATTAGCGTAGGAGATACACTCTAAGGAAGCTACAGCTTTTTATCGTCAAAGTAAATATTGATTGACTTTTCTCCAACTATTGGAAAAGACACGGAAAGAGAATAAAGGGGTAAGCTGGGCTGAAGATGTGATCAAGAAGGGGATCAAAAAATAGAGCTCCACTCTGCTGTGCTCCTTGGCTTTAAAATGATTCCAGTAAACCAATCTATTTCACCACCTATTTGAATAATTCAACTTGACTTGGGAGATTTGTCAGAGAAATCAACAACCATAGAACTGGGAATATCCTTTTCCACTTGTGTAAGACTGCATTGCCTTCTTGAAGCTTTTTTTTTTTTTTTTGCAATCTTGATTTTATTTATATACAGTTGATCATCTCCCTACTTAGGCCCCCTCCTAATGAAGGTGACCTAATTTTCTTTCTTTTTTTTTTTTTTTTTTTTTTCAGTTTTTGGCCACGGCTGGGTTTCAATCCACAACCTCTGGCATATGGGGCCAGCACCCTATTCCTTTGAGCCACAGATAGTAAGAGAATCACAAAAGATATAACAGAATTCAGTGGAGCTCCTCTTTTCACTTTGCACATGGTAGAATGTCCCGCTGGCTCTCTTGCTGTCTCTCACACGGATGCGTGTGCACATGCAGCCAAATACCTTTATTTACTTCACAGTTGCACGCAGAGCTCAACGGTATATAGGATTTTATGACTCCAATATTATACCGTTCTGCAGGCTTTCGTCAGAGACTTATTGGTACTATTATGTCTCAGGCACTATGGACAACACAAAGCATAGATGATGAATAATCTATAATTGCCATTGGATTTTGAAGGATCTTTATTTAAGAAGGCAGAGTTGTTTGGTTGTTTTTTTTTTTTTTTTCAAAGAGCCAACCATTTTTAGCATTTCTATGCCAAGCTGAGTGATTTTCATTTATTCTCTAGCTTAGTCATCAGAAGAGTCTCATGATGTGGATTCTATTATGTTTTTTTCTCTTTTTGTCATTGGAGGTGAGGGAAGCTGAGATAAGTCAAGTAATTGACATGGGATCACAGGGTTAGTGACAGAACTACGGCTACTAGCAGAAACTCATATAACTAAACATCCGCTGTGCACCACAAACTGTCTTCAGTTTATGTAAATTAGCTTGTTGACTCTCAGTACCCTCTTTTTCTGATGCAGAAACGGTTAGCACAGAGTTAGGCAAGGTCTACAAAGTTACCCATGCTAGAAGGAAGTAAAGTGAGGAAGCAATCCCCAGCACTGGGACACCAACTGTGGTTGCAATTCACAGACTCAAGTCGTACCAGGCCAAAACGGACGCTTTAACCACTGTGGGGTGAGACTGACAGATAAGGAGTGGATCCCACCATTCAGACAGTGTGCCTGTCTTCCTGGTCAGGGTATACTGAAGAAAGAAGACTTGAAGACGATGATTTATTCAATAAATCAAAGGTAATATTTTAATACTACTTTCTCATCTCCATCTACACATTGTATTCTAAAGTTATAAAATACAGCGATGAAATGCAGCTCCATGAAAGTCCAAATACATGTTTCTGTTTTGCAGCCCACCTGTTTTTCCTATTATTATGAAAGTAAGTGACTAATAGTCACCTGTACTATAATAACGCTTTCCAACTTTGAGCAGTGCGTTCCCTAACCGCCGTGGTAGCAGAAATTAGGTCCATTGTTAGTCACCATTTTGTTTCAAAATCCTCTCATAGTGATCAGCTTGGAGCAGCCAGTTAATAAATTGTTATTAGATAAATGTTGGGGGGAAAACAAACTTATCTGAACATTTGAATTATTTACAGGGCTAGGACTAGAGTGAAACCAGTAAAGCTTTTGAATGGCACAATATTTAAAGGGGCATCAAAAAACACTTTGTGTCAGGTTTAAGACAGCTCAGCACAGAATTGTTATTGATGCTGTTCTTCTAAAATTTTTATTTTTTCCTCATCATGGTTTATTTCGCATTAATTTTGTCCCATCCCTGATTACATACACTCCTTAATGTTTATTAATCCTTTTCTTTAGATAATTAATCATTTCATTTCATTTTTCTTCCCCAAGAAGACCAACCCGTCCTTATACTACATAGTATATGTCACTCAAACAACCACTTCTTCCAACAAAAAACTGAATCTATATGATCCCAACGTAAGAAGTTAATCTAGAAAAAAAACATATAGGAAACAAAGGTAATCAAATATTGCTTTATTGGTGAGAGACAGTAATACTATTCATGGTTTACACCTTGTGTTTTCATCAACCTCTGTGATCAACATGACCAAGATAAAGTCTCTTAGCAGCCTCAGCAGATTAATTACAATTCTTTAACTTCTCTGCAAAACATTCTGACTGATGGCCACAGTAAACTGATGTTTGAGGCTGTATGTTACCTTCAAGAATGCCCACACACTCCTGGCTTGAGATGAATTGTAAGCTTATTAAATGGTATTTGTAATTAGTGAAATGAAACGCACACAGAAAAGAATAATGAGTGCAAAGGGGAAGAAAAGTTGTTATTTCTATGAGAACTACACTTAAATGCCTTAGGAAAAAAACTTAATAAAAATAATGTAAGACAAGACTGCAAAGAAATGACTCAGGCAAGGAGTCATCCTGGACTTAGAGAGAAGAGGATTTTAGATGTGAATGTAACTTTAACACAAAGTAAAATCTATGCATGCTATAAGAAAATCACAACTAGGGTGGTGCCTGTGGCTCAGAAGGGTAGGACACTGGCCCCATATGCCGGAGGTGAGTGGGTTCAAACCCAGCCAAAAAAAAGAAAAAAGAAAAAGAAAATCACAACTAAACTTCTAGGTTAGGAGCAAAAGGGTTATTATTCTCACATCTGTCTGGAATCAGAGATTTAATTTCTAAATCCTAAATAAGCTCATTTCTTTTCCATTACAAATCTAGATGAGGCTAAAATGCCCATCCCCTGCAAAGAAAACCAGTGAAATTTCCAATGTTGCAATACAGAGAACAGTTATTTTTGATTATATATGATTTCTATTTTATCATATGACTTGGAGTTGGAGCTAGCTGTAATCTGTTAAGATTTGCATAAATATACTAATTCCAGTGGCTGTTTCTCACGGTGAAATGAGTATGGTTTACTGGCAAATTAAGCTAACCTGGTTCCACACTCATTTCTACCCTTAGGCTGGGCAGTCTCGGGCTCTTGGCTAAACCTTACTGACCATCAGCTTTCTCCAGTGTAAAATCATGAGGATGATGTGAGAATTAAATGAAACAATTTATGTAAGAGCTGGTGCATGGCAGTTACCCTTCTCTGCTGTGAGGCAGTGCCCCCACGGGTTTAATTAAAGCTTTGGCTCTCTGCCTCTCAGTGAACAAAAAACTTTGAGTGTCATAATTAATGGAATAAATCCAAAAAATAGAATGTCAGAACCACATGCAGGATAGAAACGAAATGAGCTGGCATCCTTTTTAAACTCCTAGACTCATTCCCCCACTCTCCACACCCCCCTATATTAAGACGGGTCTCTGTGTTTGAAAAATGGTACGAGACTGCCATCTAGTGGCTACATGAGAGAAAGCCAAATCCTTTACATTTAGGAACGGCAGGTATGAATCCTTCCAAAAGTTATGTCTAATTTTAAAAAATACCTCCTCTATATAAGACTAATTGGCAGAAAAATGCCAAATTTTTAAATCACAACAACAAAGCTACTGACGAAGCACATCTTCTAGTTCTCTTCGACTGCGTGCCTTACCTTCTCAGCCAGGGTCTTGGTGTTCTGTGGTCTTACAGTTGTTCACCTGTTAAAACCAGCTGTCAGCCAGCTACTATGTTAAAAGGAATACGATTGATTTAAATTGATATTTTACTTTTAAAAATACTATTGCTAAGTCATTCCATAGGGAATTTGTATCTTAATTAGATTTAATGTAAACATTATTGTACTTTGTGATTTATTTTATACTCTATCTAAAAATACAATTATCTTCTTTAAATAGATTTGTTACATGGACCTACTGTGTAGTGGTGAAGTCTGGATACTTTGTGTACCCCTCACCCATTAAAATAGGTAGCACCCATTAGGTAGTCTCTCCTTCCTCACCCCCTCTCACCTGCCCAGGTCTTCAATGCTGGTTATTCTAGTCTTTATGTCCATGTGTTTTTATTATTTAGCTCCCACTTATAAGTGAGAATGTGGAGTATTTAACTTTCTGTTTCTGAGATATTTTACATTTAAGATAATGGCCTCCAGTTCCAGCCATATTGCTGCAAATGGTAGATTCCAGAATTTCATTCTATGTAATGGCTGAGTAGCATTCCATGGTGTATCTATGCTACCTTTTCTTTATTTTTTTTTGTTTGTTTTTAATTTCAGTAGATTTAGAGGATACAAGTGTCTTTTTGTTATGTGGATAAATTGTATAATGCTGAAGTCAAAGTGTACCCATTACCAGAGTAGGGTACACTGTAACTAGTAGATAGATTTTTAACCCTCCCTGAAAACCCCCATCCTCTCTCAGTGTTCAATATCTATTACACTGTTTTATGACCATATATACCACTCACTTACTTCCCACTTATAAGAGAACAAATAGCATTTATTTTTCCAGTCTTGAAATATGTCACTTGGTATAAAATCTCTAGTTTTATCAAAGTTGATGTGAAAGATATTATTTCATTCCTTTTTATGGCTGAGTAGTATTCCATGCTATTTATATGCCATATTTTCTTTACCTACTCATCAGTCGATGAGTATTTAGGTTGATTCTGTACGTTTGTGATTGTGAATTGTGAATGCTTATTGAATTTTGCATCAATAAGCATTCAGGTGCAGGTGTCTCTTTAATAAAATGATTTCTTTCTCTTTGGGTAAATAACCAATAGCTGAATTGCTGGTTGGAATGGTAGGTACATCCGATCTTAGTTCTTTGAGAAATCTGCATACTGTTTTCTATAGAAATTGTACTAATTTACATTCCAATTAAGCACATATAAGCATTCCCCCTACTACATCCTCACCAACATGTATTGGTTTTGGTTTCGGTTTCTTTTGGTTTCTTTTTTTAATTTTTTTTACTTTTTAATGATAGTCATTCTGACAGAGTAACATGGCATCTCTTTCTGGCCTTTATTTGTATTTCTATGAGGATTAGTGACATTGAGTATTTCTTTACATTTGTTTATCATTTGTATTTCTTGTGAAGAAAGAAGTTCTTTGCCCACTTGGAGGTTGGATTTTTTCTTGCTGAGTTCCTCATAGATTATGAATATGGGTCCTTTGCTGGATCCATAGTTTGCACATATTTTCTCCCATTCTGTAGTTTGTTTACTCTGTTGTTTCTTCTGCACAGAAGCTTTTTGGGTTAACTGACTCCCATTTGTCTATTTAGTTTTGTTGCATTTGCCTCTGGGGTCTTAGCCATATATATTCTTTACCTAGGCCAACATCCAGAAGGATTTTTCCTAGGTTTCCTTCTAGAATTTTTATAGTTTCTAGTCTTACAGTTAATATTTAGTCCATTTTGAGTTGATTTCTGTGTATGATGAGATATAGGGATCCACATTCATTCTTCTGCATATGGCAATTCAATTTTGCCAACACCATTCATTGAATAAGGTGTCCTTACCCCAGTGTGTTTGGTCTACTTTGCTGAAGATCATTTGGTTGTAGGTATGCAGCTTTATTTCTGGGTTTTCTGTTCTGTTCCATTGACATTTGTGTCCATTTCTATACCAGTACCATGCTCTTTTGGTACTGCAACCTTCTAATATAAATTTAATCAGGTCATGGGAGGACTCCAGCTTTGAACAAAGCTACCCCTCTTGCTTAGGGTAGCTGTGACTACTTGTGTTTTTCAGTTCCACATTAGGATTGTATTTTCGGCTCTGTGCCTGTGGCTCAAGTGGCTAAGGCGCTAGCCACATACATCTAAGGTGGCGGGTTTGAATCCAGCCTGGGCCCGCCAAACAACAATGATGGCTGCAACCAAAA
>NW_003852398.1:13413038-13423560 GCF_000181295.1 Otolemur garnettii | reverse complement strand
AAAAAAAAAAAAAGGATTATATTTTCTAGTTCTGTGAAAAATGACATTGGCATTCTGATAAGAATTACATTGAATCCACAGATTGCTTTGGGACGTATAGTCATTTTAATGATATTGATTCCACTAATCCATGAGTATAGGTATTTTTTTTTTGTTTGTATCATCTGCAATTTCATTCATCATTGTTTCGTAATGTCTTTTGTTTTGGGGTTTTTTTTTGTTTTTTGTTTTTTGAGACAGAGTCTCACTTTGTCACCCTCGGTAGAGTGCCATGGCATCACAGCTCATAGCAACCTCTAGCTCTTGGGCTTAAGCAATTCTCCTGCCTCAGCCTCCCAAGTAGCTGGGACTACAGGCGCCCACCACAACACCCGGCTATTTTTTTGTTGCAATTTTGCTGGCCGGGTTTGAACCCTCCACCCTTGGTATATGGGGCCAGTGCCCTACTCACTGAGCCACAGGCACCCACCCCATTGTAATGTCCTTTGTAGAGATCTTTCATCTCTTTGGTTAAGTATATTCCTAGGCATTTTTTGGAAGTTATTATAAACAGAGTTAAGCTATATGATTTTGTTCTCAACTTGATTGTTATTATTGATAGAAATGCTACTTATTTTTGTACATTGTCTTAGTATCTTGATGCTTTACTGAATTTATTCACCAAATCCTGGAGTGTTTTGGAGAAAACTTTAGAGTCTTCTAGGTATAGGATCATATCATCAGCAAATAGAGATAATTTGATTTTCTCTGTTCCAATTTGGATGCCTTTTATTTCTTTCTCTTACCTGATTCTCTGGCTGGGATTTCTAGTAATGTGTTGAACAGAAGTGGTGATAGTGGGCACACTTGTCTTGTTCCAGTTCTTAGAGGGAATGCTTTCAAATTTCACCTATTCAGTATGATGTTGGCCATGGGTTTATCATCTATGGCTTTTGTTCTTGAGTTATGTTTCTTCTATGTCTAGTTTCTTGAGGGTTTTTTATCATGGAAGGATGCTGAATTTTATTGAATGCTTTTTTGGCATCAGTTGAGATGATCATGCAGTTTTAGGTTTTAATTCTGTCTGTGGTAGATCACATTTATTGATTTGCATACATGTTGAACCACCTTTGCATCCCTGGAATAAAAATTGATTATGATGAATTATCTTTTTGACATGCTATTGGATTCAGTTTGCTAGTATTTTGGTAATAATTTTTGCATTGATGTTCATCAGGGATATTGGTCTGTAGTTTTCTTTTTTTGTTGTATCCTTATCTGGCTTTGGCATCAGAGAGATACTTACTTCAAAGGGAGCAGTCACTCCTTGTGTTTTTGGAACAATTTCTGTGGGAGTAGTACTGTTTCTTCTTTGTATGTTTGGTAGAATTTGGCTATGAACCTGTCTAATCATGGGCTTTTTCCTATTGGGACATTTTTTATTACTGATTCAATCTCACTATTCCTTTTTGGTTTGTTCAGGTCTAGTTCTTTCTGGCTCAATCTTGGAAGGTTGTATGTTTCTAGGAATTTATTCATTTCCTCTAGGTTTTTTAGTTTGTGGGCATAGGGATGTACATAATAGACTCAAATGACCCTTCTTATTTCTGTGGAATCAGCTGTTAAGTCATCTGTTTTAATTTTGATTGTTTTTATTTGAATTTTCTCTCTTCTTTTCTTGGTTAACCTAGCTAGAGTTCTATCAATTTTGTTTATCTTTTCAAAGAGCCAATTTTTGTTTCATTGATTTTTGTATTGTATTTCTTTCCTCAAGTCAGTTTATTTCTGTCAGTTTACTTCTGCTCTTTGTTATTCCTTTTTTTCTGATGGGTTTGGGTTTGACTTTTTCTTGTTTTTCTAGCTCCTTGAGGTTCCATGTTATGTTGTTAATTTATCATCTTTCAATCTTTCTGATGTAAGCATTTAATACTATAAACTTCCCTGTTAGCATTACTTTTTCTGTTTCTCAAAGGTTTTGATATGTTGTGTTTCTATCTTCATTTGTTTCCCAAAAAAAGGTATTGATTTCCATCTGGATTTTGCCATTGACCCATAGATCATTCAGGAGCAGGTTATTTAATTTCCATGCATTTATATAGTTTGGAAAGTCTTCTTGGAATTGATTTCTACTTTTAATCCACTGCAGCCAAAAAATAGACTTAATATGAATTTGATTTTTTTTAATTTATTGAGACCTGTTTTATGGATTAATATATGGTCTATGAAAATGTTCCATCCACTGAGAAGATAT
Source organism: Otolemur garnettii (assembly GCF_000181295.1). Lineage (NCBI taxonomy): Eukaryota > Metazoa > Chordata > Mammalia > Primates > Galagidae > Otolemur > Otolemur garnettii. The sequence continues at coordinate 13,421,330 of NW_003852398.1, read as the reverse complement.
ATATTCTACAGTCATGTAGAATAATCTGTAAATGTCTATAAGTTCCATTTGGTGTAGAGTCCAATTTAAGTCTAATGTTTCTTGATTTTAGTCTCCATAATCTGTCTAGTGTTGCTGGTGGGGTGTTGAAGTCTACCACTATTATTATATTGTTATCGATCTCATTTTCTTTAGGCTAGTAGTAATTGTTTTATGAAATCTGAGTGTTCCAGTTGGTACATATATATTTTGGATTGTAATATCTTCTTGTTGGACTGATCTTTTTATTATAATTACCTTTTTTTTTTTTTTTTTACTGTCTGTTTTATCTGATATAAGTATAGCCACTCCTTGGCTGCTTCCTTCTGTTGGTGCAACTACTATACCAAGGCTGCCACAGAGAGTGGGGCTCAAAACTTTGCTCTGAAATACCTGGGGCAGACCAAGTGGTGCTCAAACTATGAATTTCCCATTCACTAGCCCTCCCTGATGCTGCTCACCTGGCTGCTCCATCAAAGGAGGACACACCTAAAAGTGGTGAGACATCAAATCTTCTTGAGCACCCCATAGATAACTTGGGATCAGCATACTCTCATTGTCATGGATTGATCTTCAGGAACCTGTGGATAGGCCCACATGCCAGATCCTATACCCCAGGACTCAGTTATGCTGCTCAAGAGCACAAAAGTAATACCTGTAAACTAATCTCGGGACATAAGGGAGCACACAAGGGCAAAAATAAAAAGAGAGTGCAGTGTGGGTCTCAGCTACAGCACACTCATGGAGTATTCCTCCCCCCAACAGAAAAGTGATGCTCTCACCCCAGGGCAGAACCCTAGACAGGGAAGCTCCCAACCTGCAGTGACTTTATAGGGGAACTCAGCTAGTTTGAGCTTCTACCCACCAGCAAATGCTGGAGGGAAACCATGGATCAGGGGCAGGAAAAGTAAAACCTACTACTGACAGCCAGATTGTGCATCTCACCTGGCCCCACCCCTACAAGATTTTCTGGCATGGTGGGGCCACTCAGCCCCTCCCAATAGCTTTCCCTATCGGTCTGCAAGCATACCTTTAACCCCTGCCAATACAGCTACCTTATGGGCTTTTGTGGAGGTTGAGAACAGGCTCACAAAACCCAGCCCCACCCAGCCACACTCCCCTACCTGCCTCGCTATGTTGTAGAATAAGGACTCACCTGGGAGCTTAAGGGCCCTGCCTACAATCTGAGGCATTTGAGTGCTTCTTTCAGGGGGGAGAGCCAGTTACAGGTCTCAAAATTAACAGTGCAGCTGGTTCTTTTCAGCAAGTGTCACCCACTAGAAGGGAAGTCGGTTTGTATAGTCCCTTACAACATTTACTGACTCAATCATATAAGATGTGATAGATTCTTATCAGAATCTTTTTCAATGATTAAACTAGGTATCTCAATATAATTCTCACCACTAAATTCTCACAGGACTAGGGAAAGAGAAAGTATTTCAAAGACCTCCATCCTTCCTCATCAACAGGAGACAGGGGATCTGCCCACATACATAGCTCAAAACTGCTATATCCTATAAGCAACTAACAACTGAAAAAACTACCACACTAATAATACCTATAACCAAAGCAGCCATATAGCGCCTAGGCCATCATCAAAGCATCCACAAAAGCAAAGCTTTTTTACCTAACATATGCTATAGACACACCCTTATAAGTGAGGTGGGGGGAAAGCTCCATCTAAATAAAAGAAAATCCAAAAATAAGAAACTACTCATGACAAGAAGTGACAGATGAGAAGTCAGTGCAAGAACTCCAGAAGTATGAAAAACCAGAGTGAAAGTACACCCCTAAAGGGAGACATCAGCTCTCCAGGAGTGGATTGCAACCAAAATGAAAATATTAAGATGACAGATAAAGAATTCCAAATATGGATTTTGTGGATCCTCAATGAGAAAAATGGAAAAACAAACTAGAGAAAGAACTTAGGAAATAAATGAAAATTTAACTAAAAAGATAGACATATTTTTAAAAATATAACTTATGGAAATGAAAATTTCATTTAAGGAAATACAGGACACAGTGGAAATTTTACTGGTGTGTGGCACACCTTTTGGGGGCAAAACACGATTGTAGGAGGGACTTTAGAATCAATTAGACCTAGCATAAGAAATAATTTCAGAGCTTGAAGACAACTATTTCAAATTAAGTCAGTAAATCAGTAATAAATAAAAAAGAATTGAGATGTACAAAGCCTACGAGAAATAAGGGATTATTTTTTTCAAGAATAATAATTCACATTTTATTTTCTGTGTACAAAGGCTTTCAGGTGCCCCTTCCCCTTGTTCAAGGAAGGGAAGGGTAGGGAAGGGAAAAGAGAAAGGAGAGAGAGTAGCCCACTTGGAACTGAAGGTTCCAGGTACCCTAGAAGACAGACTGGGATGCAGATGATCAGCTGAAATCTGTACAAGGAGCAATTAAACTCCCAGACCTCCATGCCCACATCAGAGCCAAGCAATTTTTCTTGCTCAACCTCCACAGAACACTGAAGGGCTTATTCTCTAAAGATCCTGCAGCAGAGATCCTGGATTCTGGAATACCAGCACTAGGAGAGCAAGAGGCACATCACTAAAAACAGAGAGACTGAGAGTTCTATCTTCCTTCACGCCCAGAACACTGTCAACTAAACTTATTGAAGAAAAATTCTGCAGACAAAACAGTAAAGGATCCTTTGATGGAGAAAACAAATGTCCCCCCAAGAAGCTCTTTAGATAATAATTTTTGTGAAATAGTTTTGTGAATATATCTCCCATTTGTCTAATCACCAATATGCCAGAGGTGATTATGCATAATCACTTAGGCATAATTGACATTTTGGACCACATGATTCTCTGCTGTGGGCAACTGTCCTGTGCATTACAGGGCAGGATGTTTGTCAGCATCCTGGCCTCTCCCACTGAATGTCAGTGCTAACAGTTAAAAACACCACCAGACACTGCCAAATGTCCCCTTGGAAAAAAAATTTATCCTGTGGGTGGGAATTCCTGCCCTACAAGAAAAACCATTAATCAACAAACACCACAAACATACATGCAGCTTCCAATCACCCTTCTGATTGCTTACTTTCAATAATGAACAGTCAGCAAAATCTAAAAGGAAAACAATAAAAAGGCTAAAACAAATAGAATATAGGAACTCTTAAGAATCAGACAGGAAGGACTTTGTATATGTTCAAAATTATCTGTAATAAAAAATTTAAGTGCAAAATAAAGAAAACTATGTAGGTAAATGTAAGAAGAGGCAGTTAAAATATTGGGGACTTTTATCTCAAAATTGAGGGATAGGGAGGGTTGAGGCAGTTGATCACATCAATAAATATGGAATTAGCTCTGACTATTAGCACTGAGAAGATATGTACATACACAAGTGATATAAAAATTTAAAAGAGACAAAGTTATTTTTCTTTTGGAGATTGGGGAGTCATAGGTGTTTTCACCCAAAAGACTGAATTTGAGGCTCGGCACCTGTGGCTTAATCAGCTAAAGCACCAGCCACATACACCTAAGGTGGCGGGTTCGAATCCCCAGCCCGAGCCCACCAAACAACAATGACGGCTGCAACCAAAAAAATGACCGGGTGTTGTGGCAGGCGCCTGTAGTCCCAGCTACTTGGGAGGCTGAGGCAGGAGACTTGCTTGAGCCCAGGAGTTGGAGGTTGCTGTGAGCTGTGATGCCATGGTGCTCTACCCAGGGGGACAGCTTGAGGCTCTGTCTCCAAAAAAAAAAAAAAGACAGTTTGAACTACCTTAAATTCTGGTGACCATTGAGAAGGTTGCAGGGAAGGAGGTAGGAAACATTTCAGGCAGAAGAATTTGTGCTTAGATGAGATCATACACACGTTAGGAAAGGTCCAAGCATATAAAGGTAAGAGAATTAAGGTTACTAAAGCAGTAACAAGGAAATCAGAGTAAGAGTCAAGTTTCCTCAACTAGAGGATGACAAGGCTATGGTAGACAATTCCCATGATCACATAAAACTCTAATATTCTAGAAATCCATTGTAATTCTAAAATATTCTAATGGGAAGGTCAACCCAATATTTGGGATTGGGAAATATCTGTAGGATTTTAGTCTTGGAGAGAAAATATGTTTATATCCAAGCCTTTGGGAAACTACCAAGATGAAAGATACCAGTTCAGGATGTCCTTACTATCTGAGAGTAATTAATAAAAGGAACATTAAATCTATTTAAAAAGAAAATATCAATTCATAGGAAATAGTGAAAAAATAATTTCTTGGGATATCTATATTGAGAAAAGAAACTACAAATTATGAAAATAATAGATCTTATATTTAAAAATTAGTTTACGATTGCAATTATGTTCTAATTCTCACAACAAGCAAAGAAATGAATTAAAGATTGACTTTCGTTTTAATTTTGGCATTATTCTTTTTTTTTCTTATTTTTCTTCTTACTTAGGGGAATTCATTAAGGGTACAAGAAACCAGTTTACACTGATAGCATTTGTTAGGTAAAGTCCCTCCTACAATCGTGTTTTGCCCCCAAAAGGTGTGCCACACACCAAGACCCTACCCCCACTTCCTCTCTCTGTTCTTCCTTTCCCCCACCCCTCCCTCCTTCTCTCTCTGCTCTCCCCTTTCCCCACCCTCACTGTGTCATTAATTGTCATTAATTGTCCTCATATCAAAATTGAATACATAGGACTCATGCTTTTTCATTCTTGTGATGCTTTACTAAGAATAATGTGTTCCACTTGCATCCAGGTTACTACAAAGTCTGTAAAGTCTCCATTTTTTAATAGCTGTATAGTATTCCATGGTGTACAAATACCACAGCTTATTAATCCATTCCTGGGTTGGTGGGCATTTAGGCTGTTCCTATATTTTGGAAATTGTAAATTGAGCTGCAGTAAACAGTCTAGTGCAAGTGTCCTTATGATAAAAGGATTTTTTTCCTTCTGGATAGATGCCCAGTAATGGGATCGCAGGATCATGTGGAAGGTCTAGCTTGAGTTCTTTGAGGGTTCCCCATACATCCTTCCAAAAAGGTTGTATTAGTTTGTAGTCCCACCAGCAGTATAAAAGTGTTCCCTTCTCTCCACATCTATGTCAGCATCTGCAGTTTTGAGATTTTGTGATGTGGGCCATTCTCGCTGAGGTTAGATGGTATCTCAGGGTGGTTGTGATTTGGAGTTCTCTAATCAGGGATGATGAGCATTTTTTCATATGCTTGTTCGCCATTCGTCTGTCTTCTTTAGAGAAGGTTCTATTCATGTCTCTTGCCCATTGATACATGGGATTGTTGGCTTTTTTCATGTGGATTAATTTGAGTTCTCTATAGATCCTAGTTATCAAGCTTTGGTCTGATTCAAAATATGCAAATATTCTTTCCCATTGTGTAGGTTGCCTATTTGCTTTGGTTTTTGGCTCCTTAGCTGTACAGAAGCTTTTCAGTTTAAGTCCCATTTGTTTATTTTTGTTACTGCAATTGCCATGGCAGTCTTCTTAATGAAGTCTTTTTCCCCAGGCTGATATCATCCAGTGTTTTTCCTATGCTTTCTTTGAGGATTTTTATTGTTTCATGTCTTAAGGTGTGGGTCCAGTTTCAGTCTTTTACATGTGGATATCCAGTTCTCCCAGCACTCCCATTTATTGAATAGGGAGTCTTTCCCGTAAGGTATGCTCTTGTTTGGTTTATCAAAGATTAGGTGGTTGTAAGATTTTAGTTTCATTTCCTGGTTTTCTATTAGATTCCAAATGTCTGTGTCTCTATTTTCGTGCCAGTACCATGCTGTCTTGACCACTATAGCTTTGTAGTATAACCTAAAATCTGTTATGCTGATGCCCCCAGGGTTGTTTTTATTACTAAGAACTGCCTCAGCTATACAGGGCTTTTCTGGTTCCATACAAAATGCAGATTCATTTTTTCCAAGTCTTGAAAGTACGATTTTGGTATTTTAATAGGGATGGCACTGAATTGGTAGATTGCTTTGATAAGTATAGACATTTTAATGATGTTGATTCTTCCCAGCCATGAGCATGGTATGTTCTTCCATTTGTTAATATCCTCTGCTATTTCCTGTCTTAGGATTTTATAACTTTCTTTATAGATGTCCTTCACTTCTTTTGTTAGGTATATTCCTAGGTATTTCATTTTCTTTGAAGCGATGATGAAGGGAGTTGTGTCTTTAATTAGCCTCTCATCTTGACTGTTATTGCTGTATACAAAGGCTACTGACTTGTGGACATTGATTTTATATCCTGAGACATTACTATATTTTTTGATGACTTCTATGACTCTTGTGGTTGAGTCTTTGGGGTTCTCTAAGTGTAAGATCACATCATCAGCAAAGAGGGAGAGTTTGATCTCCTCTGCTCCCATTTGGATGCTCTTTATTTCCTTGTCTTGCCTAACTTGTCTAGAACTTCCAGCACTATGTTGAATAGTAATGGTGACAGAGGACAACTTTGTCTGGTTTTAGCTCTAAGAGGAAAAGCTTTCAGTTTTATTTCATTCAGTAAAATATTACCTGTGGATTTGTCATAGATAGCTTCAATCAGTTTAAGGAATGTGCCACATATGCCTAAACTCTTCAGTGTTCTAATTAGAAAAGGATGATGAATTTTATCAAATGCTTTTTCTGCATCTATTGAGAGGATAATATGGTCTTTGCTTTTGCTTCTGTTAATATGGTGGATAACATTCATGGACTTGCATATGTTAAACCAGCCTTGCATCCCTGGGATGAAACCTACTTGATCGCAGTGAATGACTTTTTTGATGATAAGTTGTAATCTATTGGCTGGGATTTTGTTGAGAATTTTTGCATCTATAATCAGTGGTGAAATTGGTCTGAAATTCTCCTTTTTAGTTGGGTCTTTTCCTGGTTTGGTACCAGGGTGATATTTGCTTCATACAACATGTTAGGGAAGATTCCTTCCTCCTCAATTTTTTGGAATAATTTCTGCAGTACAAGAATAAGCTCTTCCTTGAAGGTTTAATAGAATTCTGGTGTGAAGCCATCTGGACCAGGGAATTTTTTTGTTGGAAGATTTTTTATTGTTTCTTTAATCTCAGTGCTTGAAATTGGTCTGTTCAGGAGCTCTATTTCTTTCTGGCTAAGTCTAAGGAGAGGGTGTGATTCCAAATATTGATCCATTTCCTTCACATTGTCAACTGTCTGGGCATAGAGTTTCTGGTAGTATTCAGAGATGATCTCTTGTATCTCTGTTGCATCAGTTGTTATTTCCTCTTTACCATTTCTGATTGAGGTTACTAGAGATTTTACTTTTCTATTTATAGTTAGTCTGGCCAAAGATTTATCTATTTTATTTATTTTTTCAAAAACCAACTCCTTGTTTCACTAATTTTCTGAATGATACTGTTGTTTTCAATTTCATTGATCTCTGATTTAATTTTGGATATTTCTTTTCTTCTGCTAGGTTTAGCTTAGATTGTTCTTCTTTTTCCAATTCCATAAGATGGCGTTTGAGTTTGTTGATGCGCTCTCTTTCTGTTTTTCGAATGTAGGCATAAATATTCCTCTCAGAACTGCTTCTGCAGTATCCCACAGGTTTTGGTAGCTTGTGTCTTCATTTTTGTTGTGCTCAAGGAAGTTAATGATTTCCTCTTTTATTTCTTCCTACACCCAACTGTCATTCAACAGAAGGTTGTTTAATTTCCATGCCTTTGTGTGGGGTTGAATGTTTTTGTTGGAGTTGAGTTCCACTTTTAGTGCCTTGTGGTCTAAGGAGATACAAGGTAAAATTTCAATTCTTTTGATTCTGTTGAGGTTTGTTTTGTGTCCTAGGATATGATCAATTTTGGAGAATGTTCCATGGAGTGATGAGAAGAATGTATATTCTTTGTCTTTGGGATGGAGTGTTCTATATGCGTCTATCAAGCACAGTTGTTCTAGGGTCTCATTTAAGTCTCTTATATCTTTTTTTAATTTATGTTTAGAGGATCTGTTCAGCTCTGTAAGAGGAGTGTTAAAGTCCCCTGTTATTATGGTGTTATAGGATATCATAGTGCTCAGACTAAGTAAAGTGTGTTTCAAGAATCTGGGAACAGGTGGCTCAGTGAGTAGGGCGCCGGCCCCATATGCCAAGGGTGGCAGGTTCAAACCCAGCCCCAGCCAAACAGCAACAAAAAATAGCCAGGTGTTGTGGTGGATGCCTGTAGTCCCAGCTACTTGGGAGGCTGAGGCAGGAGACTTGCCTAAGCACAGGAGTTGGAGGTTGCTGTGAGCTGTGACTCCACAGCACTACCAAGGGCAATAAAGTGAGACTCTGTCTCAAAAAAAAAAAAAAAA
>NW_003852398.1:13410723-13412054 GCF_000181295.1 Otolemur garnettii | reverse complement strand
AAAAAAAAAAAAAAAGAAAAGTTTCATTTGAGAAGTCTGCCAGTCACCCTGATGGATTTGTCCCTGTAGGTCAACTGGTGCTTACTCCTGGCAGCTTGAAGAATCTTTTCTTTGGTCTTAACTTTAGACCAGTTCAACACAATGTGTCTTGGAGAAACTCTGTTAGAGTTGAGGTGACATGGGATCTAATATCCCTCTGAAAGGAGTGTCTCAGAATCTTTGGGGATATTTGGGAATTTTTCATTTATAATATTCTCAAGTATGGCTTCCATTCCCCTGGGGCATTCTTCTTCCCCTTCTGGGATACCTATAACTTGTATGTTTGAACACTTCATAAAGTCTCATAATTCTGTCAATGAACATTGTGCTTTCCCTCTCATCTTTGCTGCCTCTTTAACTATCTGAGTTATCTCAAGAGCTTTGTCCTCTGCCTCTGAGATTCTTTCTTCTGCATGGACTAATCTGTTGTTGATACTTTCTATTGCATCTTTAAGCTCCCTAATTGACTGCTTTAGTTCCTTCAGTTCTGCTATATACTTTCTATATTCTACATATCATTCATTTGATTCTGTTTTTGGATTTCTTTTTGGTTATTTTCCACTTTATCAGCAATTTCTTTCATTGTTTCCATCATTTCCTTCATTGTTTTCATCATCTGTATTCTAAATTCCCTTTCTGTCACTTCTAACTTTTCTTTATAGGTGGAATCCTCTGAGGTAGCTATCTCATGGACCCTTGGGGGGGTTGCTCTGGACTGCTTTTTCATGTTGCCAGGATTTTTCTGCTGATTCTTCCTCATAAGTGTTTTCTTTTATCTGTTTCCTTGCCCTAATTTTCCTTTCCCTTCTTCTTGCTCTTTAAGTAACTGTGCCTCTGGACTAGCATTTCAATGAATCCTTTTGGTACAGGACCAGAAGGATAAGAAGATTGAAGAGCAAGAAGGGAAAACAGAAAAGAAAAGAAAAAAGAGAAAGGAGAGGGGGTGAGTAAAAGAGAATATTGACAAAAAGAAAAGAAGCACTGAAAGGAGACAGGAGCAATTTAGGTGTCCAATAGGACACTTTTACCCAAACTTAAAAATCCCCAACCTCTGGGGGTCCTGGGTTGGGTGGTTCCCATGAGGTCAGGAGCTCTTTACTAGCCTATTCAGACACAGTACCACACCTCCACCAAGAAGAGATGAAAGACAAAAATGTTATAAATCAAACAAAAACAAGCAAATAGAAAACTTTATGGGATAAAACTGGGGGAAAACTCAATAATAGGGGTAGAAACACTAGCAAAAATGAAGTTCTAATTGTTAAAGAAGGCAACAATGGAAAATTATATTT
>NW_003852398.1:13405050-13410398 GCF_000181295.1 Otolemur garnettii | reverse complement strand
AAAAAAAAAAAAAAGAAATTAAAAACAAAAACAAAGCAGTATATATATATATCTTGCTGAATATTGTCTGGGCAAAAGGTGGTCTTCAAAAGGTGGGGTATAAGATGTTAATCACATTGCTGATACTGCTATATAAGATGGAGACTGGAGGCCTCTGCTGATTTCTCAAACCCCGCAAGGTGCAAAGCCTAAATTTCTCCTCAGCCCGCTTAAAAGGCACTTTAAACTGCTAACCTTGGCTAAGCACTTGTCACTGGGATCACTCCTGAAGTGGCTGTCTGCCTACCCAGCGTGTCAAAACTGGTCTCACTCTATGCCCCTAAGGGCCAAGGCTATAGGGCATCTCAGTCCCCGCCTTTAGGCTGCTCAGTCACTAGATTACTTGCCCAAGGTTTCCTGCCCAATCCTTGCTCTGTGACCCTGAAAGTGGAGCTTGCCAGGGCAGTTCTCCCACAGTGGCTCTGTGCAGCCCACAACTGAACACTATTAAAGTCCTCCGCACTCTCGCCCAAGTTCTCCTGAGGTAGTTCAACTGAGTGCCAAGTCCAAATAAAAACAAAACAGCTCACAGGTAAGGCCTTTCCAGTTTGCAATCTCACTGCTGCTGCACTTAACAGCTGCTGGCAGGATTAGACCAAACAAACACACAACCACTTGCCAGTTCTCCACTGCTTTTGTCCTCCTCATGGGGTCCAGAAGTCTCTCACTGACTCCCTGTGTCCGCAAAGGGATGTTTCTGGGCAGAGCCCTCCAGCCAGAGATGCCTGGAGTCTTCTCTCCCCAGTCTCAAGGTGCCCAGTTGCAAGGAAGCTGTTGCTCCTAATTTTGGCATTATAAAATAGTATGAGAGCCCATATATCAGTCCTTCATAATTGAATTTCATATTTTTACGAAATATTCTAGAGTCTCATTACTTTACCTGAGTGCTATGCCTTAGCTTTGATAATTATTTCTGGATTGTCTATTCTGTCATTATCCTTTCATAAGGTTTGCAATTTCATTTTGTAATCTGTTTGTGTTCTATTACATCATTTATGCTGCTTGCCTCTGACCTGATAGGTGGGCTAGACACAAGGGCTAATGAGTGAAGAAAGCTTTGTGATGAGACTAACTCCATAAGTGTTGGGTTCATTACTGTGTTCATATCATGATTCACTATAGCAACTGTGGGGTAGTCTGGATTTATTTAAGAACATTCTGTACCTACCACAATAGTCTTAAGCTTACATATAAAAATCAAAGTTTTGTTCTCCAGAAGAAGGATAAAGGAGAATTAGTCGAATATTTTGGTTTACTGATAATATGTTTCCTTAACCTTTAACATTCAACTCATGAGAGTAAAAAGGGAGTAACAGCCTGTGTTGAGGAGTATGAAGCAACAAGCTGTCTCTTTTCAAATCAGAATAATAACTAACTCTCAGAACCCCATATTCACTTAAGGCTCTATTCCAGCGATATTCAGTATTTGGTGCCAGTAATTAACTGAAGTTTGCATAAAAATATAAAATGTGTCTATCTCTAGAACTTTCTGATTGACCAAGTGCCAAACAATAAAATTTTGAAAGAGTTGTTTTCCCAACCGGCGGCAGAACTTTCTCAACAAGCACGTACTGACCATGGAAATAGGCCTAGTTATATAAACGCCAATCACCTAAGCCCTTAAGTTCAAAAGAAGCATGATTAAGGCACTGCTGATGTTCTTGGCAACAGCATTGCTTTTTCTCCACAGAATTCTAGGTGACCTTCAAGTTCATTTCCTTTTCTGACTTTTTCTGACGTTGCTTTTTTCAACATTCATATTTCAAACTTTCTCAGCTTTACTCATTTTTATAAGGAGGCAGTTTCAGAGTTTTATAAAAGAGCTCACGCTGATAACATTCTGAACATTTGGGATGGCAATATTTCTGTACAAGTTTAAGCAACAATGATAAGGGAACTTATTAGAACATTCTCTTCATATTCAGAGATTAGTGAATTTGCAAAAATAAATTCTACTTTGCCAGGATTTGCATGGAAAGCTTGGTTCACTTAATCCTTAGAAAAGTTTACTGTTCCTTTACAGAACTGGCCCTGTCCCCGAGGTTCCCTGCCTAGGGTTTGAAGGTTATCGAACAAGCTGCTCAAATATCTCCCCCAGAGGTGTGATTTATTGCCCAAAGTTCACACTTTGACATTCATATCTTTTTTTCAACATTACCTTATTAAAATCTGTATATTGCCATCAGAACTGTGGCAGATTGTATTTTCCAAAGATAGCCACAATGATACTTCTAGTCTTCTGGTCTCTCACACACACAAGAACCTTGGCACTCTTCATCAAGAGGTGGAGCCTGTTTTCTCTTTCCTTAAATTGGGGGAGGCTATTCTGACTGCCTGGACCAACGGAAAACAATGGAAGAGATACCGTACTGTGTGACGTCTGAGACCAATTTGGAAGAGGCAATGTGGCCCCCTGCCCAGTGCACACGTGTATTTCTCTCTTCCCCTCTCCTCCCTTCGCCCTCACTTTTATCTCTTTCTGTCTCAGTGCTCACCCTTGGAGCTTAGCCACCATGCTGTGAGGAAGCCGAGTAGCCACATTGAAAGGTCACATGTAAGCATTCTGGCCACAACCAAAGTTGTAGTTCCAGCTGACATCCAGTGAGCAGTCCACACAATGAGCAAGAGAAATATTCAGAGAGTTCCAGTTACCAGCCTTGAAGCCACTCTAGTTAATTCTACCTGAGCCTAGCAGCAACGAGCTGTCCTCATATTTCCCCAAATTTCGAATTTGTTAGTAAAGTTTTAATTCACCTAGCCTTGCGCTCACTCTCTCTCTCTCTCATTGGTGTTCGTTTTGTTTCATTTTATGTAGCCATAGGTAACAGGACGGGATTAATACATTAATACTGGTACAAATTAACTTTTAAAATAACCTAGCTATTTTGAAATAGGTGTAGAAAACCACGGGGACATTAACATGGATTAGATGAGATTTAATGAAGAGAAAAGAGAAGGAAAATACAGTATCTAAAGCTAAAGAAAATTCTACTTATGATGAGCAGACCTGGTAGAGTTGGAAAGAAAAAAAGAGAAGAGAGGCAGAAGAGGGAAAGAAGAGACAAGTAAGAATTTCCTAAGGCACATTACTCGGGTGGGAAGTCTGGGCTAGCATTCCATATTTTACAGCTATGAGACTTTTTTAAATAAACAAACTGCATTCAGTACTACTCAGCAATAAGAAAGAATGAAATGGCTTGGTGCCTGTGGCTCAAGTGGCTCAGGTGCCAGCCATGTACACCCAAGGTGGCGGGTTTGAATCCAGCCCCGGCCTGCCAGACAACAATGATGGCTGCAACCAAAAAATAGCCAGGCATTGTGGCAGGTGCCTGTGGTCCCAGCTACTTGGGAGGCTGAGGCAGGAGACTCGCTTGAGCCCAGGAGTTGGAGGTTGCTGTGAGCTGTGATACTTCAGTACTCTACCCAGGAGGACCGCTTGAGTCTCTGTCTCAAAAAAAAAGAAAGAATGAAAGAATGCCTTTTGCAGAGATATGGATGGAACTGGAGGTCATTGTTCTGAGTGAAGTAATCCAGGGACAGAAAAATAAATGTTGCATGTTCTCCCTTAGGACTGGGAGCTAACCTATGGCTACAAAAGGTACACGGAGCTTTATAATGGACATTGGAGACTCCTGAGGGGAAAGGGAGTTAGGAGATGAAGGGTGAAAAATTATGCGGGGGGGGGGGCACACCAAAAGCCCAGACTCCACAACTATGTAATGTATACATGCGATGGAATTCAATTTGTACCCCTTAAACCTATTAAAGTTTTTTTAAAAAGTAATTTCCAGCAAAAATAAATAAACAAACAAGCTACCTTTGCCTAATTATATTTACCATTATTATTACTTTTCAAGACCAATTTTCCACTCCTCTCTTAAGATAGCTATGGATTTTAAACTATATGCAAAGAGTTTTCTTATTAATTCCACATATATAAAAATCATTTCAGAGAGAAATAATCTTCTACAACCTCTAGCCTAAACACCATAAAAAATTCAAGTTACCTATTGCCTTCCACACATATGGCTCACCACCCTCAGAAAAATGCTATGACTTCTTTCTATACACACACACACTTGCACACCTCTTTGTATGTAACTCCTTATACACACAAACATATACACACATATTTTTTGGTTCAGCAATGATAAGTGTCCAATAAAATGTTGCAAAATAATAAACGAATGGCCAGAGCAAATTATATATCTTACTAATCGATATTCAGTTTAATACTGCTTTTATGACATAATTCCTCCAGAAGTAAATCAATTATAAAAGGTGGTGCTTAGAAATTCATCCAGAAAATCATCATGACAAGAAAAACACTTTATGTAAAGTCATTATATGGAGCAGAAAAACAGGGCCTAAAAAAACATATGAAGCAAAAACTCACAGAATTGACAGGAGAAATAAACAATTCAAAAAGCTGGAGACTTGATACCTCATTTTCAATGACAGATAAAACATTCATGCCAAAGATTTACAAAGACGTAGAAGACTTGAACAACACTATAAACCAACTAGACTTAAGGCGCATCTGCAGACTACCCCACCCAACAACAGCAAACAGGCATGCTTCTAAGACACACATAGAACAGAGGAGACCACAGACTGACACTAGGTTATAAATCAAGTCTCGATAAATAAAAGGAATTGACATCATACAAGGTATGGTAATCTCCAATTACCAAGGAATAAAGTTAGAAATTAACAACAGCGTAAGTCTGAGACATACACGAATACGCGAAAATTAGACAAGAAACTCTTAAATAGCCGAAGAGTCAGAGAAGAAACCACTGAGTGAAATTAGTTAACCAGTCTGATGTAAGTATTTCAAACTGTATATAAAACCAGCACATTATACCCCATAAATACATTATTGTACACAGCTATGATTTAATAAAAAAAATACCATTAGTTAAAAAAAAAGAAGAAGAAGAATAAAAACAACCTAACAAAGGTTATGGATGCAATCTAAAGCAGTACTGAAAGGGAAATTTATAACTTCAAGTGCTTATTTTTTTAAAATTTCCAACTATGTCACCTTTAAAAATTAAGAAAAGAAGAGCAAACTAAAACTAGGCAAGACCAAGGAAAAAATAATAAAGATTAGCATGGAGACAAATGAAATAAAGAACAGAAAAATAGAGAAAATCGTAAAAACAAAAACCCAAATCAAGAATTGGTTGTTTGGCTCGGTGCCTATAGCTCAACCGGCTAAGGTGCCAGCCACATACACCTAAGGTGGCGGGTTCAAATCCCCAGCCTGGACCCGCCAAACAACAATGACAGCTGCAACCAAAAAA
>NW_003852398.1:13388459-13404860 GCF_000181295.1 Otolemur garnettii | reverse complement strand
ATAAGTCTTTAGCTCAAATAGACCTAGAAAAAAATAAGATTGAAATTATAAAAATCAGGAATGAAAGAGAAGACATCACTACCAATTTCAATGAAGTAGAAAGGGTTATAAGGGAATAGGATAAACAACTATATGTTAGCAAATTAGGTAACATGGATGAAATGGAAAAATTTCTAAAATCATGCATACTCCCAAAAAGAAATATAAAATGTGAACTACTTATAATAGATAATGATAATATATTTAGCAATTTAAAATCTTTTCCTGAGAAAAGTCCAGGCGCCCATGGTATCACAGGAGAATTCTATGAAGAACTTAAAAAAGAATCAATACCAATTCTTCGCAAACCCATTCAAACAATAGAAGACGCAGGAACAGTTTCCAACTCATTCTTTGAGGTCAGCTGTTTTTGTGACAACAAAATCAGACAAAAATATCACAAGGAAAGAAAAATAGAATAAGAATATAAGAGATAAACATTAAAAGCAAAATCTTCATCACAACACTAATACACCAAATCTAGTAACATATTAAAAGAATTGTACACCAGGACCAAGTGGAATTTATCTCAGAAATGCAAGGATAGTTCAGCCTGTGAAAATCAATGTAATATACACCACATTATCAGAATGAAGAGGGAAAAACTGTATGATTATCTCAATTGATACAGAAAAACATATGAGAAAATTTATCAATCTTTTATGATAAAAATCACTTAAACTAGAAATAGAAAAAAGAAATTACTTTAACATAACAAAGTCCATAAGTGAAAAGCCCACAGCTGGCATCACATTCAATGTGATGGACTAAAAGTTAATTCTTTTAAAATCAGGAAAATGACTGCCTACCTTCAACACATCTGTGCAACAGAGTCCTAGCAAGAGCATTTAGGTAAGAAAAAAAAAAAAAAAGTCATTTATGATTGTTAACTTCGTGTGTTGACTGAGCTAAGAAATGCCCAGATAGCTGGTAACATATTATTTCTGGGTGTGTCAGTGAGGGTGTTTCTGGAAGAAATTAGCATTTGAATCAGTAGACTGGGTAAAGATCCGCTTTTACTAATGTAGGCGGGCATAATCAAATCCATTCTTGACTGAATAGTATAAGAAAGCAGAGAAAAGGTAAATTCTCTCTTCTTAAGATGAAACATCCCTCTTCTCTTGCCCTGGAACATTGAATTGCCCCTGTGCTCAGGATTGTGGACTCCATCATTGCCCCAGATTTGTCCCCACCTTCAGTTCTCAGAGTTTCAGGCTCAGATTGGGAGTTATACCATCGGGATCTTTGTTTCTCAAGCCTTCAGATATGAACTAAATTATACCACTGAATTTCTTGGTCCTCGACCTTGAGATAGAAGATCATGGAACCTCTCAGCCTCTAAAATTATATGAGCCAATTCTCATTTTATACATCTGTATGTCTGTGTGTGTATATGTATGTATATAGGCACATACAGACACACACAGATGTGATGTAATTGTATGTCTTCTATTAGTACTATTTCTCATTTTACACATAGGTATGTCTGTATGTGCATATACTGACTAATACAGCATCCAATTTGGAAAAATTAAAAAATAGTAAAATTATCCCAGTTCACAGATGACATGAAAAAACTCTAAAGATTTCACAAAAATTTCTTATAATTCAGAAAAGTTTCAAGATACAAAACCAACACACAAAAATCAGTTACTTTCCTATATGCTAACAATGAACAATTCAAAAAGGAAATTGAGAAAACAGTACCATTCACAATACCTTCAAAGAGAGCAAAGTACTTAGGAATAAACTTAACCAAGGAGGGGAAAGACTTGAACACAGAACACTATAAAATACTGTTAAGAGAAATTAGAGGAACCACAGACGAACCTTGCTTATTGCACTTTACTTTATTGCTCTTCACAGATACTGAGCGTTTTACAAATTGAAATTTGGTGGCAACCCCTGCATCTGGCAGAACTTTTGGTGCCATTTTTCCAACAGCATGTGCTTCCTTCATGTCTCTGTCACATTTTGATTACTCTTACATTTCAAATTTTTTCATTATTATTACATCTGTTATGACAACTTGTGATTGGTGGTTTTTCATGTTATCATTATGACTGTCTGGGGGCACCACAAACCACATCTATGTAAATGGCGGCTCGGCGCCTATAGCTCAACCGGCTAAGGCGCCAGCCACGTACACCTAAGGTGGCGGGTTCGAATCCCCAGCCCGGACCCGCCAAACAACAATGACGGCTGCAACCAAAAAATAGCCGGGCGTTGTGGTGGGCGCCTGTGGTCCCAGCTACTTGGGAGGCGGAGGCAGGAGACTCGCTTGAGCCCGGGAGTTGGAGGTTGCCGTGAGCTGTAATGCCACGGCACTCTACCCAGGGGGACAGCTTGAGGCTCTGTCTCAAAAAATAAATAAATAAATAAATAAATAAATAAATAAATAAATAAATAAATGGCAAATAATCCAAAACGATCGCTCCACTGACTGCCCATTCCCCTGGCTCTCTCCCCCTTCTCAGGTTTCCCTATTCCCTAAGACATAGTATCAAAATTAGGCCAATTAATAATCCTACAATGGCCTTTAATTGTTCAAGTGAAAGAAAGTGTCACACATCTATTTACACCATGATTTAATGAATATTTTAAGTCCACTGTTGAGACACTGTGATCTGGGAAAAAATCAATCTTTTTAAAATAGCACTGCTCATGGACAATGCACCCTGTCACCTGAGACTCTAATGGAGCTGTAAAGGGAGATTAAGATTGTTTTCATGCCTGATAACACAATATCCTTTCTGCAGCACCTGGATCAAGGAATAATTTCTACCTTCACATCCTATTACTTAAGAAATATACTTTTTTTCTTTTTTTGAGATGGGGCCTCAAGCTGTCCTCCTGGGTAGAGCGCTGTGGCATCACAGCTCACAGCAACCTCCAACTCTTGGGCTCAGGCAAGTCTCCTGCCTCAGCCTCCCAAATAGCTGGGAACACAGGCACCGGCTACAAGGCCTGGCTATTTTTTGGTTGCAGCCATCATTGTTGTTTTGGCGGCCTGGGCTGGATTCAAACCCGCCACCTTAGGTGTATATGGCTGGTGCCTTAGCCACTTGAGCCATAGGCACTGAGCCAAGAAATACACTTTTTAAGACTATGTCTGCCACAGTACTCCTCTAGTTGGTCTAGACAAAGTAAATTGAAACCGTTCTTGATGCCATGCACATATTCTTCATGGGAGGTGGTCAAAACATCCATATTAACAGGACTTTAGAAGAAGTTGACTCCAATCCTGATGGATGACTTTGACAGGGTCAAGACTACAGTGAAGGAAGTCACTATAGATACAGTGGAAATAGGAAGAGAACTAGATAAGCAGTAGAACCTGAAGATGGGACTAAATTGCTACAATCTTATGATAAAAATTGAACGGATATGAGTTGCCTCTTAGAGATCAGCAAAGAAAGTGATTCCTTCAGAAAGAATTTATTCCTGGTAAAGATCCTGTGAATATTGCTGAAATGACAACATAAGATTTAGAAGCTTAGGTTTGAGGGGATTGA
Organism: Otolemur garnettii; assembly: GCF_000181295.1. Taxonomy (NCBI): domain Eukaryota; kingdom Metazoa; phylum Chordata; class Mammalia; order Primates; family Galagidae; genus Otolemur; species Otolemur garnettii. The sequence goes on along the minus strand of NW_003852398.1, from coordinate 13,401,306 downwards.
CTCTGATTAGGAAACAAGTTCAACTGTGGATAAATTGTTACCAAACATCACATGGTACAAAGAAATCTTTCATGAAAGGAAGTCAATTCATGCAGTAAACTTCATTATTGTCTTATTTTTTTTCTTTCTTTTTTTGCAGTTTTTGGCTGGAGCTGGGTTTGAACCCACCACCTCCAGCACATGGGGCCTGTGTCCTACTCCTATGAGCCACCTTAATGTCTAGTTTTGAAAATTGCCACAGCCACCCTAACCTTAAGGAACCACCATATTAATGAGTCAGCAACCATCAGTACTGAGGCAAAAGATCCATTAGCCAAAAATCACAACTTGCTGGAGGCTCGGATGATGGTTATCATTTTTATCATTAAAATATTTTAAATCCAGATATGTAAATTGGTTTTTTAACCTACTGCTATTGTAATAATATAAGCTATTAATAGACTTAATATATTTAATTGACCACAGTATAGTGTAAGCATAACTTTTTTACTATTTTGTATTGTGCAAAGACTAACTTTGAATAAACAATTTTTTTATGCACTGGGACACTAAAAGTGTCTGGAACTCTCTTTCTTACAATATTTGCTTTATTGCAGTAGTCTGGAACCACCTGTGAGATCTCAGAGGTACACCTGTACAAATAAGTGGAATGATACCTTGTATTCATGGGTTGGAAGATTTACTATTTTTAAATGTCCACACTGTCCATAGCCATCTACAGATTCAAAGAAATCTCTATAAAAATCCCCAGGAACATTTTTTGTAGAAATGAAAAAAAATCCATCCTGAAATTTATATATAATCTCAAGGAATTTTGAATAGCCAAAGCAATCTTTAAAAGTAAAAACAAAGTTGAGTGTCTCATACTTTTTAATTTCAAAACGTACTTTAAAGCTATAGCAATTCAAATAGTGATAGGCTCAGCACCTATAGCTCAGGGGCTAGGGTGCTGGCCACATACACAGGGGCTGGTAGGTTCAAATCCAACCCAGGGCCTGCCAAACCACAATGACAACTACAACAAAAAAATAACCAGGTGTTGCAGTGGGCACCTGTAGTCCCAGCTACTTGGGAGGCTGAGGCAAGAGAATTGCTTAAGCCCAGGAGTTTGAGGTTGCTGTGAGCTATGATGTCACAGCACTCTACCAAGGGCAACATAGTGACACTGTCTCCAAAAATTGAAAACTATACATACACAAGCAAAGTAATAAATTTGGACTATCATTTTACATCATATACAAAAATTTACTCAAAATATCTAAGACCTAAATGTCAGGGCTAAACTATAAAACTCTCAGAAAAACACATAGGAGAAATCTTTATAACATTGGATTTGGCAATAATTTATTGGATATAACGCTAAAAGCATAGACAACCACAACAAAAATAGATAAATTATGCTACATCAAAATGAAAAACTTAGTGCATCAAAGGAGACTTTCAATAGAGTTAAAAGGAACCCTATGGAATGGGGGGAAATATTTGCAAATCATATGTATGGTAAAAGGTTAATATCCAAAATACGTAAAGAATTTCTACCACTCAAAAATAACAATGAAAAGCCACATAAAAATAAAAAATATGTTAAAATAGGGTAGGCCAGGCTTGGTGTACGTGCTTTTAGTCCCAACTACTCAGGAGGCTAAGGCAGGAGAAATGCTTGAGCCCAGGTGTTTAAGACCAGCCTTGGCAACCTGGTAAGACCCTATCTGTTAAAAAAATAAAATAGTAAAGAACTCAATTAGATATTTCTCCACAGAAAATATACAAAAGGCCAGTAAGTCTTTCCGCCATCTTGGGGCATGTGGAGGTCTGCTGGGAACAGGACTTCTAAAAGGCAAATATGTCTGGAAGGCTGTGGTCCAAGGCCATTTTTGCTGGCTGTAAGAGAGGTCTCCGGAACCAAAGAGAGCACACGGCTCTTCTTAAAATTGAAGGTGTTTATGCCCGAGATGAAACTGAATTCTATTTGGGCAGGAGATGTGCTTATATCTACAGAGCAAAGAACAACACAGTGACTCCTGGTGGCAAACCAAACAAAACCAGGGTCATCTGGGGAAAGATAACTCAGGCCCATGGAAACAGTGGCATGGTTCGTGCCAAATTCCGAAGCAACCTTCCTGCTAAGGCCTTTGGACACAGAATCTGGGTAATACTGTACCCCTCAAGGATTTAAACTGATGAAAAGTAAATAAAAGTGGATTTGTGCTGTTGTATTAAAAAAAAAAAAAGGCCAATAAGAACATGAAAAGATGCTAATCATTAGAGAAATGTAAATCAAAACTACAATGAGAAATCGAATCACACCCATTAGGATAACTATAATTTTAAAATAAAACAGAAAATAACAAGCATAACCAAGGTTATAAAGAAATTGAAACACCTACGCATGGTTGGTGGGAATGTAAAATGGGATAGATGGTATGGAAAACAGGATGGCAGTTCGTCAAAAAATTAAAAACGGAATTACTATAGGCTCTACCCATTCCACCTATGGGCATGTACTCAAAAGAATGGGAAGCAGGTTCCCAAACAGATACTGATATTCTCACAGCAGCATTATTTATAATAACCAAAAGGTGGAGGCAAAACAAGTGTCCACCAACGAAGAGATGGATGAACAAAATGTGGTGTGCTCATATAATGGAATAACACTCGGCCTTCTAAAATCCTGATACGTGCTACAGCATAGATGAACCTCAAGGACAAATACTGTATGATTCGATTGACATGAAGTCCCCAGCAAAGTCAAACCCACAAAGACAGGAAGCAGAATGGTCGTTTGCAGGAACTGGGAAATAAGGAATGGGAGTTACTGCTTACTGGGCACAGAGTTTCCATTTGGGAAAATGAAAAAGTTCTGAAGATGATTGGTAGTGATGTTGACACAACAATCTTAATGCACTTAATGCCACTGAACTGTACACTTAAAATTGTGAGGTGGTAAATTTCATGTTACCTATGTTTCCCCTCCCCCCCAAAAAGGCAAAGTATTAGTATTAGTATTTTTCCAAAGAAGGTATAAAAGTGACAAATATGCACACGAAAGGTGCTCAGTGTCATTAGTCCCTTGGCAAATTTATACTAAACCAAAACGAGACAGCAAATCACACCCACTAGGATGACTATCATCAAAATGACAGATAACAGCTGTTAGCAAGGATGTGGAGAAATTGGAACTCTCATGTATTGCTGGTGGTGATATACAGTGGCTCTGCTGCCTAGGAAAACAGTTTGTGGTTATTTAAAATGTTAAGTATACAACAACAACCATGTGCCTCATCAATTCCACCCCTAGGTGTATACCTAAGTAAAAACTCACAGTGACCGTAGTATTATTCGTAATAGCCAAAAAGTAGAAACAACCAAAATATTCATCAACTGATGAATGGATGTACAAAATGTGATATCTTCATACAAGGGGATGCTATTAAAAATGATACCATCTAACACCAGTAAGATTAGCCCATATCCCAAAATCCCAAAATCACAGATGCTGGCGTGGTTGTGGAGAAAAGGGAACACTTCTGCACTGCTGGTGGGATCGCAAACTAATACATCTCTTTTGGAAAGTCATCTGGAGAACACTTAGAGAACTAAAAATAGACATGCCATTTGATCCTGTAATTCCTCTACTAGGTATATATCCAGAAGACCAAAAATCACACTATGATAAAAATATTTGTATCAGAATGTTCATTGCAGCCCAATTCATAATTGCTAGGTCATGGAAGAAGCCCAAGTGCCCTCCACCCACAAATGGATCAATAAATTGTGGTATATGTTCACCATGAAATATTATGCAGCCCTAAAAAAATATGGAGGCTTTACCTCCTTCATGTTTACATGGATGGAGCTGGAGAATATTCTTCTTAGCAAAGTATCTCAAGAATGGAAGAAAAAGTATCCAATGTACTCAACCCTATTATGAAACTAATTTATAGATTTCATAGGAAAGCTATAACCCAATTTTAGCCCAAGAATATGAGAGAAGGGGAGAGGGAGGAGAAGGGAGGGGGGAGGATGGGTGGAGGGAGGGCGATTGGTGGGATCACATCTATGGTTTATCCCTACCTATGGGGGTACATGTGAGTCTTTCTAAATGTAGAATATAAATGTCTTAACACAATAACTAAGAAAATGACATGAAGGCTATGTTAACCAGATGGATGAAAGTATTTCAAACTGTATATAGAAACAACACACTGTACCTCATGATAGTATTAATGTAGACAGCTATGATTTAATTTTTTAAAAACATGAATGAAATGCCGATACATGCCACGACACAGATGAACCTTACAACCACTGTGCTAACAGAAAGAAGCTGACCACAGAAGACCCCATGGTGTATAATTCCATTTGGATTAAATGTCCAGAATAGGGTGATTGGTGGGATCATGCCTATGGTGCATCCTATAAGCGTACATGTGAATCTCTCTAAATGTAGAGTATAAATGTCTTAACACAATAACTAAGAAAATGACATGAAGGCTATGTTAACCAGTTTGATGAAAATATTTCACATTGTATATAAAAATAGCACACTGTACCCCATGACGGTATTAATTGTACACAGCTATGATTTAATAAAAATAAATAAATAAATAAAAATGTCCAAAATAGGAAAAAAGAGACAGAAGGTAGATTAGTGGTAGCCTGGAGCTGGGGGACGGGGAGAAGGGAATAGAGAATGACTGCTAAAAGATAACAGTTTCTTTCTAAACTTAGACTATGCTAAAGGTTGCACAACTCTGTGAATATACTAAAATTTGGTGAATTTTATAGCATGTTAATTAAAATCATGATAAAGATGTTCAAATATTTTTAGATCAATATGATGATTGAGATGAATTTCATATATATAATTATTTATAAAAGGTGACTGCCTATGAACCAGTGGTATGTAATTCAGAAACAAACAGATGCTTGTGTTAATCATCTTTTTAAAAATACATAATGAGTCAAAGATGGGTAAGTGTAATAAAATCTAATTAGAAAATGTTTTAAGTCCTCAAATCACCAAATTCTATCGCTCAACCTAATACAGTATTTTTGTTGTTGTTTGGGGGTAAGGAAATTGTTTTTTATGGGTGATGGGGAGTTTTATTGGCAGAGACTTTGTATTTTCTGCCTGTTTTAACTGTCATTATGTTGTACGTTAGATTCCCAGAGCAGTGGAAAGGTGGTTGCCAGGGGCTGGGAGTGGGAGAATTGGGGAGATGTTGATCCAAAGGCTACAAACTTTCAATTATAAGACGAATGACCCAACATTTTTTGGTCTTGTTTGGTCTTGTCGGAGAGAAACGAATCAAAGAAGTCTATTCCTTATGAACTGCAGGATGATGAAGGCAGGAGAACTGAGACTTTGTTCCACTGTAGACATTTTATGTGTTTTGCTTTTTACAGAATGTCTTTATGAATTCCCCTGTCTAAAAGAGAAGAAGAAGAAGAAACTTTGTAGCTGAAACAATAATTAATTCTTGGTCTAAGAGGGATTTTAAACATATTTTAACAAATTTAATATATTCCTCTCCAGCAATTTCATAGCAGGCTCTTTCCCTGCATGTTATTAAGGGATTTCTGTTCTAGGGAGTATTCAAATATTGTTCTTTAATTTCTCAAGCATCCAAAAGCTATTGTGAAATGACCGTCTAAAAGTTAACAATAGTGAAATCTGAAACAGTTGAGTTCAGTTGAACAAAGTACAACCGAGCAATGAAATTCTGTGCTTAGATTTCATATGTGGATAAAATAGCAATCTTGGTCCACGAAGCTGAAGTCATTTCATAAACACATGCCATGAAGAAGACATTTCTGGAGAAGTCATGCTAGCCGCGAATGTGAGATATTCAATGAGGAAAAAGAGGAGATTGAAGTGTTCTATGCTATGGTCCTAACTCCTTGTACCCAAGCAAAGTGACCTTAAGTAAATTATTGAACCTCTCCAACCTTAGTGTCCTCTCTCAAAAACACAGATCTCAGTTTGTTGTAGACTGCATGGTATCCCCCTAAAATTCATATGTTGAAGCCTTAACTCCCAATGTGACTATTTGAAAACTAGGGCCTTGAAAGACATAATTAAGGTTAAGTTGGGTCCTAAGGGTGGGCCTCAATCCAGCATCCCTGGAGTCCTTAAAGAAGGGGAATAGACATGCGCAGACAACGCGAGGGTACAGAGAGCAGGCAGCCACCTGCACGCCAACCACAGCCTCAGGAGGAACCAAACCTACTGATGCATTTTAGCCTCGGACTTCCAGATTCCAGAACCATGAGAAAACAAGCTTTTGATTTTTAAGGTGCTGGGTATTTGGAACTTTTTTATGGCCGCCCTAGCAAACTAATAACAATCTCTGTACTGAAAATCTTGCAAGAATGAGAACATATTTGTAAAAGTCCTTTATAAACTATGAAGTTTACCAAAAATAGAAAATGCCACTATCTCTTGGAGGGATAATCACTCGATTTCACAGATAAAGGACAGCACACTTAAGGAAATGAAAGACTGCCTGATGGAGGAAAGACTAAAGAAAAACTTAAAATGTTGGTTCTGTTTATTAGCTGATTTGTATTAGGTCAATTCCAGTTTATGCAGTCTTAAGAGATGACATCCCACTTTACAGTCAAAACAATTAGAAGACTAACAACATTATCATAAATAATAAAGGGCAAAGACCTTGATATCACTGATCAGTTTAAATATAGGTAGCCAATGATGTCAGCATCTACAGATAATAATATTTAATGTTCATTGAGAAGTTACATGTGTTTTTTCCATGTATGTACTCAATTAATCCTTGAACAACCTTTGAGGTAGAACTGTTATTATCTCCTCATAAAATTGTGAAGGCGCTAGGCTGAGTGAAGTGGCTCAGGCCTGTAAACCTAGCACTCTAAGTGGCAGAGGAGGGAGGACTGCTTGAACTCAGGAGTTGGAGACTAGCCTGAGCAAGAACAAGACCGGTCTCTACTAAAAAATAGAAAAACTAGCTGGGTGTGGTGGCAGGTGCCTCTATTCCCAGTTACTCAGGAGGCTGAGGCAGGATGATTGCTTCAGTCCAGGAATTTGAGGTTGCTGTGAGCTATACTGACACCACGGTACTGTAGCTCAGGTGACAAAGTGAGAGTCTGGCTCAAAAACAAACAGGGGAGGTGCCTGTAGCTCAGTCAGGGGCACCAAGGGTGGCTGGTTCAAACCCAGCCCAGGCCCACTAAACAACTGCAACAAAAAAATAGCCAGACATTGTGGCAGGTACCTGTAGTCCCAGCTACTTGGGAGGTTGAGGCAAGAGAGTCACTTAAGCCTGAGAGTTTAAGGTTGCTGTGAGCTGTGATGTCACAGCACTGTACTGAGGGCAACATAGTGAGACTCTGTCTCAAAACACACAAACAAACAAACAAAAACCCACATATATACAGGGTGACCATAAAGAGTGTGCCATTTTAAATTGCACATGAACTTTATGGACATCCTGTTTATGAAGGTCCCATTGTTTTAGACAAAGAATTCATGACCAAGATCCCCAAAACAAATGCAGCAAAACAAAAATTATTGGGACTTAAATAAACTAAAAACTTCTGCATAGCAAAAGAGACAATCAACAGTGTAGACAGACAACCTACAGAATGGGAAAAAAATGTTCACAACCTATATATCTGACAAAGGACTGATATCCAGAATCTATGAGGAACTCGAACAAATCAGCAAGAGAAAACAACCCTATTAAAAGTGGGCCACATACATTTTACAAAAGAAGAGATACAAATGGCCAACAAACATATGAAAAAATGTGTAAATCATTAGGGAAAAGCAAACTAAAATCATGAGATACCACCTTACCCCAGTGAGAATGAGCATTAGTAAAAGGTCAAAAGACAAGACAGATCAGCCAGAATGTAGTAAAAAAGGGAACACTTCTACACTGTTGGTGAGACCGTAAACTAGTACGACTTCTATGAAAAACAGCATGAAATTTCTCAAAGAACTAAAAGATCTTCCATTCAATCCAGCAATTGACCTCTGGGGATAGAGTCAAAGGGAAATAATTCATTATATCAAAAAGACACAATCAGATGTTTATCAAAGCACAATTCACAATTGGAAAGCTAAGGAATCGGGCCAAGTGCCCATCAAATGAGAGGTGGATTAAAAAAAGTGGTATACACACACCGTGAAATACCACTCAGCAATAAAAAAGGATGAAATAATGTCTTTCACATCAACTTGGATGGAACTGGAGGCTGTTACCCTAAGTGAAGTAATGCGGAAAAGGAAAATCAAATGCCACATGTTCTCACTTGTGAGCACTGAGCTACGGGTAGGTAGGGGTATACAGAGTGGTACAGTGAATATCTCAGGTTGGGAGACGGTGAAGGAAGACGAACTACCTTTCAGGGGCCATGTACACTATTTGAGTGGCAGATACACTAAAAACCCAGATATTACCACTATGCAATTTATCCATGCAACCCCAAACCACTCGTACCCCCTATCAAAATATACATTTTAAAAAAGTGAAGGTCCTGAAGCTGAGAGTTTGTAAGAGGGGAAACTGAGACTATAGTCTTCTTATTAACGTCTCAACTAACTGCTTCTATTTATTAAAAGTTCTTTCACACGGCTTTGATTAACAGAAAATGTTAAATACAAAAATTTGTATCAATGCTATTTAGTAGTATTATTTATTACATCCAAGTATTTTCATGATCACATGGTATTTATACTTACATGATATAAATATATGTGTATTTCCATTAGAAAAACCCATAATAGATGTTTTTATTCTATTTGACTTAAATCTATGTATGAATAACTCAAATAAATGCCAAGTATTTTTAAAAGGCTTAAACAAATTAATGAGCTGTTGCATTTTATTTTCACTACATATACGTTCATAAAATGCTTTTTTTATTGATTTTATTTCAACACTAATGCAAATCTTCTAAAACTGGCAAATGAGACTATTTTAAGTCAAATAGAGTCCTTTGACTAATTTGAAAGTGAAAATTATGCATATACAATGCTTACAGAAAAACATAAACATTTATAATTCTTTTTTTTTTTTTTTTTTTTTTTTGAGACAGAGCCTCAAGCTGGTCCCCTGGGCAGAGTGCCGTGGCATTACAGCTCACAGCAACCTCCAACTCCTGGGTTCAAGCGAGTCTCCTGCCTCCGCCTCCCAAGTAGCTGGGACCACAGGCGCCCGCCACAACGCCCGGCTATTTTTTGGTTGCAGCCGTCATTGTTGTTTGGCGGGTCCGGGCTGGGGATTCAAACCCGCCACCTTAGGTGTACATGGCTGGCGCCTTAGCCGGTTGAGCTATAGGCGCCGAGCCAACATTTATAATTCTTGTGATAATTCTTTGTTGTTGTTGTTGTTGTTGTTGTTTGGCTGGGGCTGGGTTTGAACCCTCCACCTCCAACATATGGGGCCAGTGCCCTACCCTTTTGAGCCACAGGCGCCACCCTCTTGTGATAATTCTTAACATTTATCCAGAGAATTTTAAATGTGCTAAATACATGAGATTTCTGCTCTTTTGTGTTTGCCTCCATTGCAGTCTGTAAATATTGACTAGAAGTTTCTATAACAACTATAGCAATACAGTTGACTGAATGTAAATCGACTACTGTCAATTGAATCAACCAGACCAATGTCACATGAGGCCTCAGATTGTTCCAGTAATCAGATCTTTCTCTCTTTGGTTCTTTCCCAACTATTTAAACAGGCACAAGTCTAGCTCATTTGTGCCAAGCAAACTCTCTTCTTATCCTGTCTGTAATCTGGCCATTGCCTTTACTCCTCATAATCAAGTTCCTTGCAAGAGCCCTTTGTATAGTCATTGGTTTCGTTTTCTCTTTCTTGTTTAGGCTTCATTACATCCTTTCTTCAGCTTCAGATACTGGTGCTCACCCTCTCTATGAAACACTTTCTCCTGGTTTCATCCTCTCTTCTGGCTTCCCTCTTCCCTCTCTTTTCTCCTAGATTCCTTTCAGATCCTGATATTAAGATCCTAGATATCTGTCTTCCCTAGATACTGACTTCAGATTTATCACCTTCAACTTTCCTTGTTTGATCTATTTCCATGATTCAAACCACCTTTTATATTCCAATAAGACCCAAAGCTGTCTGCAGCACCAAGTGTTTCCCTAGCTGCCTTTTAAACATCTCCACCTTGAAGTCCCTTAGGCCTTTGGGCTCAAGCAATTCTCTTGCCTCAGCCTCCCAATTAGCTGGGACTACAGGTGCCTGCCACAATACTCAGCTTTTTTTGTTGTTGTTATTGTGGTTGTCATTGTTGTTTAGCAGGCCCAGGCTGGGTTTGAACCCACCAGCCTCGGTGTATGGGGGTACCGAGCCAGGCATTTCAAGTTCAGTTTTCCCAGCAAACCTGGTCTTTTTTCTGTATTCCCTGATAATACATGAATACAATGCCCATTCAACTTTTTGGTTAAACCAGAACTCAGATATTACTCTTTACTCCTCTAAGTCTATTCAATGACCATAATCTGTCAGTCTACCTTCAAAGTTCCCTTGAATCCACACTTTCTCACAGTTCCCACTCTCATCCCCTCTGTTCAACCATCCCAATTTTTTCCTGGGTTAAGGCAATGGCATCTTAACTGTTGCTCCTACCTGCAGTGTTGGCCTCCCCCTCTCCAACCTTCACCCCAATGCCCAAGGGTCATTCGAAATCACACACCCAATTGTGGCCTTCTCTTTAAATTCCATAGTTGGGGCCAGGGGAGTTGGCTCATGCCTGTAATCCTAGAACTCTGGGAGGCCAAGGTGGGTGGATTGCCTAAAAATCAGCAATTCAAGGAGTTCAAGACCAGCCTGAGGCCCATCTCTACTAAAAATAGAAAAATTAGCCAATCATAGTGGCACATGCCTATAGTCCCAGCTACTCAGGAGTTGAGGCAAGAGGATCTCTTGAGCCCACGAATTTGAGGCTGCTGTGAGCTATGATGATGCCACAGCACTCTACCCAGCATAATGAAATGATAGTCTGTCTCAAAAAAATTTAAAAAAAAAATTTTTTATTCCATAGCTGGTTCCTCAAATTCTTCAGAAAAAAGTCCAAATTTTCAAGAATGGTATATAGCTTATACACGGCCCTTCAAAAGGAGCAACTGCTTCTCTCCCCACGTTCCTTGCTAGACCACTCCCCTCAATATCCTCCATACTTCAGAATGGAGAATAATCTACACTTCATTTGCAGAAATCAAATCAGTTTAGTTTCTCCTTCCACTGTGATTTTGCACATGATGTTGCTTTTGTCTGGAATGCCCTCTGCACCAGCCTCTTCACTTAGCTAAATCTTTCAAACTCAGTTCAGGAGTCACAATATCTCTCCAAAAACCCTCCCTTGATGCCTTCCTTCCCCACCAATTTTGTTTGAGTCTTCTTGTGTTTTTCTGGCACACTATGGGTACTTCTGTCATAGCACTTACCTTATAACTAGTCATTGTTTCCCCAGAAAGCTTTTGGTCTTGAAGAAAAACCGTCATGTGGAATGTGTTACCTCCACATTCATCCAGTGACCCTTGGAATGCCAAAGGAGGGCTCCCTACTCCTCCCTACCAGAACCAGACAGAACCCCAATGTTCCTGGATGAAGAGGGTCCAGCCACTTGTCACTGTCAGTCAATGTGAAGACATGGGTGTAGGTCCAGCAAACTTTACTTGTCAGAAGGCCAGGATTCTGGGGAACAGTGAGAGTAGCCTCTCTGAGACTCTTCTGTGCTTCCATTTCCAACATTTCAGTTTTAAACACAACAGTTGAAAGCAAAGACCACACCAACCCCTATTCCAAATAATAACCAACCTAACTCAGTGACCTATTACAACATTCCAGTTCAAAAGTTAATCTCCTAAATCAATCCACCTGAACTACTCAAGATAGGCATCTTTAGGGTGGGAGCTAAATTTATAAAGCAGTAAGAATGGGAGACAGGGGGTGAAGGTCAGGCAGGACCTAAACCGACCAGCCCAGCTGTGTCAAATGGGAGATGGGGGTGAAGTTGGGCAGGACCTAAACCAGCCAGCCCAGCTGTGTCAAATGAGAGACGGGGGTGAAGTCGGGTAGAACCTAAACCAGCCAGACCAGCTGTGTCCTGTCTGCCCTAGCCCTAACCCTCTAAATACAGACTCTATTTTCTTCTCATGATATGTGCTTTCAACAACAGCTGGGAAGAAGCTTTGACCCAGCCAGCAAGAGAGGCAGTGAAAAACAACAACCTTGGCACTTGCTAATTATTGGGAGGTTGGAGAGAGAAAAGATCAACCAGCTGGCAAAATTAGGTGGAGGAAAAAAAGAGTTAAACAGGCTCAGCACCTGTAGCTAAGCAGCAAGGGTGCCAGCCATACACTGGAGCTGGTCGGTTCGAATCCAGCCTGGGCCTGCCAAACAACGACGACACCTACAACCAAAAATAGCCGGGCGTTGTGGTGGGTGCTTGCAGTCCCAGCTACTAGGGAGGATGAGGCAAGAGAATCACGTAAGCCCAAGAGTTTGAGGTTGCTGTGAGCTGTGATGCCACAGCGCTCTACCCAGGGCAACATAGTGAGACTCTGTCTCAAAAAAAAAAAAAAAGTTAAATAGCTATACAGATAAGGAAATCAGTAACCTGAAATGAGGAAGGCCTTTCCCAATTTATGCCAACTTAGGGAGCATACTTTTTAAACTGTGAGGTCTCTTATTTTAGTGTAATGCAAAAGGACAGGAAAACTGTATTAGAAAGTGTAATACTGGCTAGGTGCCTATGGCTCAAGTGGCTAAGGCGCCAGCCACATACACCTGAGCTGGCGGGTTTGAATCCAGCCTGGGCCCGCCAAAGAACAATGACG
>NW_003852398.1:13385523-13388102 GCF_000181295.1 Otolemur garnettii | reverse complement strand
ATTCTCACTTTTTCCTTCCAAAGCAGGACACGATAAAAACACAACAGAGAACCGTCAGTGCTGGCCTCCCCCAGGGGACAGTGACCCAGCTGACCCTTCCAAACTCTTAGCTTCACAGGGAACAATAGCCAGTGTTCTTTGGCTCAAAAGCTGTAACATTTTTAATCTTAAAATTCTCAATAAATATTTGTTGATGGGCAAACAGAAAGTAAATAGGCAAATAGCCAAAATATTAATAAACATTGAAGCTGGGTAATGAGTTTGGAATGTTCCAAAAGGAAAACTTTCTGAAAAAATTCAGTAAAATCCAAATTCAACTTATGTGTAAATTCAGTAAACAGTAGTTACTGAACATGAGAGATGTAAGATGCCCCTCATTTCGGAAGACAATAATATCAGAGTTGTTGAAGGAATGGATAAGATCAGGTGTGTTTAAGCTCCGCACGGTGGGCCGACACATGGGAAATGTATAGTAAGTGACAAATGCTTTATTCTATACTCTCAGACCAGCTAGGCTTTGAGGTCTGAACTCAACAGTCTACAGCCATGGAGAGCAGAGGAGTCTCCCTGTATTTGTTGGGTTTCAAGGCAGCTGCCTGCGTCCTAAAATGTCAAGGTTGCAGGCAGCTGCTTGTGTCCTCAGTTCCTAAAGCACTCTTGGTCGAAAAATGACTAGACATCCCAAGTAAGGCAAGCGTGAAACAAAGTTTATTGAGGAAGAAAACGACAGGCTTACGGAGTAAGGAAGTCTTTCTTTCCTTTGGGTAAATTCCTGGTCATGGGACTGCTGGATCAAATGGCAGACCTACTTTTAGTTCTTAGACGTACAGGGAGTCCCCAGGTTATGAACAAGATAGGTTGCATAGGTAAATTTATTCTCGAGTTGAATTTGTATGTAAGCTGGAACAGGTATATTACCTATTACCTGTAATAACCTCCATCTGCAAGTGTGAGTTGTATGCAAGTTACATCTTTGTAACTTGGGGACTACCTGTAACTACATTCCACTTTCTATAGAGGTTGTACTAGTTTGCACTCCAAACAACAGTGTGTAAGAGTTCCTTTCTCTCAGCATCCATGCCAGCCTCCGTTGTTTTGAAACTTTTTGATAACAGCCATGCTCACTGGAATTAGGTAATATCTCATCGTGGTTTTGATTTGTGTTTCCTTGATAATTAGCAACATTGAGCATTTTTTCATGTATTTCTTAGCCATTAGTTTTTCTTCATTTGAGAGGTTTCTGTTCATATCTTTGGCCTCCTTTTTAAGGGGGTTGTTTGATTTTTTTCTTGCTGATTTACTTGACTTCTTTGTAGCTTTGGTTATCAGCCCTTTATCGTATGTACAGCATGCAAATATTTTCTCCAATTCTGTAGGCTATTTGCTCTATTGATCGTGTCCTTGGCCATGCAGAAACTTTTTTATTTGATCAAGTCCCCTGTATTTATTTTTGTTTTGCTTTCATTTGGGGGTCTTATTCATTTTCTTTCTTTTATAAGGGTAGATAATTGAGTGTTACATTTCCACATTTTGCTAATTAGGTCTTTAAATTATTTAAATGATGGTCTGTATTTACTATTACAGAATAAATATGGTAAGGGGGTGGTGAAAGGAGGAAGAAAAGGCAAAGAATGTCCCCTAGACTTGATTTATATTTAACTAAAGTTCATCAGTGCTAGTGAAATAACTTTTTATGTAAAAAATTTAAGATTTTAGTAAAAACTAAAAACAGGATCCTAACATGAGAGAAAATAATTTTTATTACATAAACCACGATACGTTACTTACATTCCTTAAGTAAAAATGTCAAGTATGAATACGGTGTAGAAATCAATACATATAATTTATAAGCTCTTATTAGTATTAAATAAACAATTCCATTACTCTTATTCTCCTTGAAAATAAAAGACTAATTCTGACAGCAAACACTGTGTATGTTTAAGCAATACACTTAAAAACAAATCTCAGTAATTTAATAATAAAGGCTACCATTTATCAAGTAATTTACTTTGTTCCGAGAGTAATGCCTACCTCTCTATGTACTTTTCATCATTTAATCCTTCAATAACCCTATCAGTAAAATATTTTTACTCCCTATTTTTGAGAAAAGAAAATGTTATTAAATAAATTTCTGAAAGTGATATAATTAGTTAATACCCATTCCTGAGTACTAAAAAAGTGTATTTTATTCCAAAATCTATTGTTTATATTTTCCACAAGACTAGACATTCTACAAGGACAGGGACCAGCCTGTTCTCCACTGGTATATATTATGTGTTCAATAAATGTCAACTTAAAAATTACAAGATCTGTAAATTTTGTAAGGAGACTTTATATCTTGTTAAGGGTTATAGCCTGCAAGGTGGGCTTCCTGACAGGCGGGGCAGTGCAGCAGCCTCTGGCAAAGAGCAGAGAGAAGGAGGGGAAAAAATGAGACTTTAAGCTGATCAGGTTGGCCAAGTATACATATTCAGCAAGTTACGGGGGGATCTATGAACATTCACGAAGCTGGATGTGACATATGCAGATTGAACAATTATGCATGTTATGTAACACCCATGTTCACCTTGGAGTGGAGA
>NW_003852398.1:13376861-13385349 GCF_000181295.1 Otolemur garnettii | reverse complement strand
TTTTTTTTTTAGGACACATAGGCACTTGAGTGAGCAGGCGGCTCTGTAGAACCTATTAGAACCAGTCCATGGTCAGTGATCACCTTATCAGGAGAAAGTTACTGAAATCCGTCTCCTGTCCTATATTTGTGGCTTGTGGATGAGTGTCTGGAGGTAGATGAGCTGCAAATTGTTTTAATATTGCTTATCTTGAGGCCAATACTTATTTAGCTGCTGGAGGGGAAAAAAAAAACAAACCTTGTGGCTATTTAGAAGATAGTTTATTCCTTCAGAGCAATGGTCTTAGGCCCTACTTAGAATTTCGTACCTTACTGCCACAAAGAGTCTGTTCTGTCAGTCTTACAATCTCTATTTTAACATTAATACTGGTCAGTTGTTATGTCTAAACCATAAAAGGGAGGTGGTATAAGGAGGCATGTCTGACTTCCCATCCTATCATTGGCCAGGAACTCAGTTTTTTAAGATTCCTCTGGAATTCCCTGGGCCTAGTATACTGTTGGGGGGTTAGAATTTTATCCTTAGTTTATGTAAATATCAGTAAACTTATGTATGCTTTTCATTGTCAAAGATTTTATGGTTTTTAAGTTAAAAAGAAAAACACGTACTTCTGTAAACTCACATTATAGCAAAAAATAGTTTTAAAATAAAATTACTTTCTAAATGTTATAAATTGCCAGGTTATATTGATTTGATAAGTTTGTTTTTAAGAGAGCACAAGGCCCGTCATCATTTGAGCCCAGTTTCTTTAACGTGGTTGTGCAGCTGAGGTATTATTTTGAAATATTAACCTTTTCTACCTTGTTTTTCCTTCCCTTTTTTCTCCATTTCTTTGCCCCCACGGCAAGGCTTTGTTCTGTGACATTGCCTCAGCTAAGTACAAACAACAGGGGTGTCAGCAAACTTTTCATACTTTACTTTTTCAAAGCCCACAGACACTGAAAAGGACTAGGTGGTGAGAACAGAGACATCCAGTTACTGTATGATTCATAAAAACTAAGAACTGATCCCCTGTGCACCCTTTCTCAGACCCTTTTAATAACAAATCTTTCTCACTTGTGACAAAGAGAATGAGAAAAAGAAGGAGTGTAGGAAGAGTTCAGGCTAATTATTTTCCCACTAATCTGTCCTAGACGAGGTATGTAGAGATTTAGTTACAATAAACAAAAATAATAATATTGCTTCAAACCAGGGTCTGTTACATGAGGTTCATACTTACTACAATTATTTTCCCTATTTGTCTTAACAGTCTCCTACTCACCTTTCATTTTAAGCCATTGAAAACCGTACCAACTTTTCTCTTTAAATTTGCTTAAAAATGCAAATTCAGAAACTTAGTAGAGGACCAAGAAATTACACAGTTCAATTCCATTATTTGACGAATTATAACAAAAGCAAAAAAAAAAAAAAAAAAGGCAAAGATTAATTTATTTCCAAAGAGAGCACTCTGGAATTTAATAAACCACACTAGACAAAATCCACCACCTTTCTCTATAATGAAAAATCAAAGCTTGGCTTTTTTTTTTCTTCTTTTTTTAAAACTAGTGACTGCACTTTTAGACAGAGAAGGCAAAACTACTGTACAACTATTAAACCGCACGGAACAAAAACTCCCAGTACATTCTGGAATGATATCCTAGCCAATCTGGCTGGCAGCAAACTGACCCGACCAGAGCTGGAGTTGGTGCATAGTGTTTAGTTCTGCCCTGTTGAATGAAGATTCTTTGGGCAATTCTCCAATGAAAGAAGCTTAGACATAGGGGCGTGGTATCAAGGGGGCGGAGAATTTGATTCCGGATAATGGGAAGTGTGAGCTGATTGGCCAGGTTTCTAACCCTACGGACCCACTGTTTATGGACCTCAGACGTCGTCCATCAAAAGACCTCCACCAATCAGCGATGAAGATGGCAGCCCTCACGGGAAAGCCACGCCCTCCCATATATTACTCGGGAAGCCAGGCGCGGTCTCTTTGGCTCCGAGCTGACCCTGACGAGGGCCGGGTGATTTTCGCGGTGGTGCGGAGACCTCCACCCAGGACGGCTCCCCCTCCCCGGGCCTCTCTTCTCTTGCCTGCGAGTCCCCTTGCCTCGTAGGCCTCTCGGATCTGATCGTGGGGTGAGGTGAGAGCAGGCCCGGGGAGGGTGGTGACCGCTGAGGAGCCGCAGGCACTATCAAGGTGAGCTGGGCTGCAGGGTTGACCTTCGGTGCGCGTGGGGAGCAGAGCTAGGGGTGCGGGATGAGGGGTAGGTCTGGCCCGCGCCGTTTTCCTTGGTTAACTCTCCCTGAGTACAAGCCCAGGCTAGTCCGAGCCCGGAGGGGCGGAGCCGCATCCATCCTCCTGAGGTGTTCGAGTGTATTGCCCGCCCAGTCCCAGGAACTAGCCAGGGGCGATAGAATCGGACCCTTAAAGTTAGTGGTTCCAACACGGTCAACTCTAAAGATCCCAGGCCTTACTTTCTTTGAATTGGTGTAGAGAGGGACCGTCCGTGTACCCCGGGCTTAGTTTGTGCCCGGGACGTAGATGTGTTGTGCACACTTAAAAATGAAACTTGTAAGTTTGTCTTGCAGACTAAATTAGCAACCCCTGCCTCGCCCCACTACGGTGCTCCTTGGCATCTTTTAAGTTTCATTTCCTAACACCAATAAAAGCTAACTATTATTGAGCACTGTGCTATACTGTTTAAATCTTGTTTCATCGTCATAGCCATTCAGAGACAGATTTTACAAATGTAGAAATAAGATTAGTATTGTTAATGTTTACTCAAGTGCCTACTCTATGTGCTAATCTCTTTATGTGATTTCATTTAACCCACACAAATCTATGAGGTAAGTAATAACCTTATCCCCACTTTAAAGATGAGGAATTAAGTAAAATTAAGTAACTTCAACAGTTCACATTGTTAATAAATGGCAGACAGAATACATACTACCATCTGATTTCAAGTTTTGGTATCCTGTCTTACAATGTCTATTCATGGTTAACTATTAACAGTGAACATCTGAAACAGGTATTTCTTGAGGATTTACATTTTTTAAAAAAGGGATGGTTCCTGTCTGCTAGGAACTCACAATTTAGGCTGTGACCAACTTGTAGAAGAGAAATAACAGACACCACTTTGCAATTAATTGGAGGGAGACTTGTATTATATAAAGCACTTCTTGGCTCAGTACAAAGATGGCCAAGGAAAGTAGGAAGGACTACTCTCATACACTCCTTTCTGGGCTTTGTTCTATATATAGATGATTGAGGTACTGACAACAACTGACTCTCAGAATCTGCTACACCAGCTGAATGCCCTGTTGGAACAGGAGTCTAGATGTCAGCCAAAGGTCTGCGGCTTGAGACTAATTGAATCTGCACACGATAATGGCCTCAGAATGACTGCCAGACTCAGGGACTTTGAAGTGAAAGATCTTCTTAGTCTAACTCAATTCTTTGGCTTCGACACGGAGTCATTTTCTCTAGCTGTGAATTTACTGGACAGATTCCTGTCTAAAATGAAGGTATGTTTAAGGCATTAACCTGAGTATTTCTTTATTTTGTTTAAAGGACATGGAATTGTCAGCTTTTTGGCTAATACTCATAAACTTGACCTTTTTGATTTTTAGCAAGTAGCCAAAACATGGTAATTTGGGGTACTATAGCATTAATATACTTCCTAATTATAATTAAGGGTGTTACATTATTTATTAGACTTAAGTTCTGAAATGAAAAATAGTCTAATATCAAATAATTGCAGAGGGGAGCTGGCTATTGTTTCTGATGGCTATGCCCACTTAACTGATGTTCTTAGATTTAAAGAAATTTATTAGAGGCAGAATGCTAGATTGTAGTTAAGAATTAAGAGATATTAATCACTACTCGTATACGTGAAATTCTAATTGTTTTAACCTTAGACTTGGGCAAGTCTTGCTTATGCGCACCATCTGCAGCTTCAGTGTGCATGCACTAGAGAAGAGTATTTTTTTTTGAAGGAGGAGCAATTAGTTCCCTGTGCTAGATAAATAACATGTTTGTAGCTTTCATAGCTTAAATGTTAACATACATCTGCCTTTTCAGTACATCTATAGCCACTGCAGGAAAATGAGATCATGTTTTCAATTAGAATGAAACTCATTTTAGTCCTCAGTACATAAAACAGTGCATTGTATGTATAAAAAGAACTCAATATTTTTTTGAATTGAGTGCCTCTAGAAATTTGTTCAGGCTCGGCGCCTGTGGCTCAAGTGGCTAAGGCGCCAGCCACATACACCTGAGGTGGCGGGTTCGAATCCCCAGCCCGGGCCCACCAAACAACAATCATGGCTGCAACCAAAAAATGGCCAGGCGTTGTGGCGGGCGCCTGTGGTCCCAGCTACTTGGGAGGCTGAGGCAGGAGACTCGCTTGAGCCCAGGAGTTGGAGGTTGCTGTGAGCGTGATGCCGTGGCACTCTACCCAGGGATAGGATAGCTTGAGGCTCCGTCTCAAAAAAAAAAAAAAAAAGAAACTTGTTCAACAGACTGATTAAGTAACTCTTTAGATACTTGTGTAGGCACTACCTTTGGAGCTATAAATGTTGCACAAATGAATATTATACAGCTGTCCCTCAAGTATAATATACTCTTATGTGGGACTAAGATGGCTGCATTCATGACCATGTAAGTCATAATAAAAGAAATCAAGCCTTTAAAGAGGCATAAGTATACTGCTAAAGGGGTTGAGAATAGATAAAAAGCTGCTTTTATTTTCTGTTCCTGAGATAGCGTCTCTGTCACCCTGTCTAGAGTACAGTGGCATTGTCATAGCTCACTACAAGTTCAAACTCCTGGGCTTGAGCAATCCTTCTGCCTCAGCCTCTCAAGTAGCTGGGACTACAGGGCCACACCCAGCTAATTTTTACTATTTTTGGCAGAGATAGGGTCCCACTCTTGGTCAGGCTGGTCCTGAACTCCTGTTTACTGTAGACATTCGTAAAATGATAAATAAATGGGAAAGACTGGTAACAGAAGTTTTCAGGCAAAAGTATAAAGTCTATGCTGTAGTATTTAAAAACTGTTCTATATATATGTTATTACAAAGAAAACAGCCTGGAAAAATACAATGTCCTGGAAAGAAGTTTTGTAAAGAAGCTATAAAATGTTTCAGTCCTCACATAAATTATTGACCAGTTAACTTATTTGGACAGACTGGAACACTGTGCTTACAATTCTGCAATAGTAAAAAATAGTTAAAAAGTTTTTTCTATGCTAAGCCAAACAAACATTATGCTGAAACTTAGTGCGATTACTCAAAAATTGGTTCCAGGTGGAATGCCTCCTAGGCTTAACAGGCTATTTAGGTATGAGTGGATCTTATTAAATCCATCACAGATGAGAAATACACTGCAAAGGTACATTTTCATAATGTTGGGTCTGAGTTCTAGATTGCACTTTATGTTTTATTAATGTTAATTGAAATAAAGTAGAGACGTGGGCTAATTGGGAATTTTTTTTTTACTATTTTTTTTTTTTTTAGGTACAACCCAAGCATCTTGGGTGTGTTGGACTGAGCTGCTTTTATCTGGCTGTGAAATCAATAGAAGAGGAAAGGAATGTCCCACTGGCAACTGACTTGATCCGAATAAGTCAGTATAGGTTCACAGTGTCAGACTTGATGAGAATGGAAAAGATCGTGTTGGAGAAGGTGTGTTGGAAAGTCAAAGCAACAACTGCCTTTCAATTTCTGCAACTCTATTACTCACTCATTCAAGAGAACTTACCATTTGAAAGGTATGTGACCTTTATTTTGAACAAAAGAGGTATAGAAATCAGAATGGTATTGTATAGATATTGCATAAAATCAATACCCTCATAGAATTCTAACCAAAATAAGTAAAATGATAGCTATGGCTTCTTTACTCTCTAGAATAAGCAAGAAAATTTTCAGTTCTCAATAGCTTCATGAAGGCTAATTCTTAGAAACGTACATTTCAACTTCCTACTAATCATCTAACACAAATTTATGTAATTTTTATATGAAGCTGAGTGGTGCCTCATACCTGTAATCCTAGCACTCTGGGAGGCCATGGTGGGTGGATTGCCTGAGCTCACAGGTTCAAGACCAGCCTGGGCCAGAGGGAGAGGCACCCCCCACCCCAATCTCTAAAAAAAAAGAAAAATAGCAGGGTGTTGTGGCAGGTGCCAATAGTCCCAACTACTTGGGAGGCTGAGCCCAAGAGTTTGAAGGTCTCCGTGAGCTATGAGCCATGGCACTTTACGGAGGACAACAAAGTGAGACTATGTCTCAAAAAAAAAAAAAAAGAGGATCTTTGTAGATGCAGGAATAGATTTAGTAAAAGGAAAAGAGAATAAATCTTGACATTTGTGGCATGTCACTGTTCGTTTTATTTTCTTGGCCCAAATCATTTAAAATTAACATATGGTACATTGAAGAAGTTAATGGCTCTGATGGAAGGGAATTCCTTTACTATTCGCTTTCTATGATAAATGTGCATAAGCTTCACGTTAAAAATTGACTTCAATATTTTTCTAAAAATGTCTTTTATAGATGTAATGTTATCTACATATAAATCCCATTTTCTTTTTAAAGGAAAAATAGCCTTAATTTTGAAAGACTAGAAGCTCAACTTAAAGCATGTCATTGCAGGATCATGTTTTCTAAAGCAAAGGTAAATATTTTATATAAAGATTAAGCCTATTTATATAGACCTGTTTTTATACTTTGCATTTACTTTAACATTATCTCTTTTAGCCTTCTGTGTTGGCATTGTCTATCATTGCATTGGAGATCCAAGCACAGAAGTGTGTAGAATTAACAGAAGGAGTAGAATGTCTTCAGAAACATTCCAAGGTATGTCAAGGTCACAGCCTAAATCTTATTAACAGCTGTAAAAGAAACTAAACCACTGGTACTATCTTATGAAATAAAATGAAATGTCATGTTTATTTGAAACTTAAGTAGCTATCCTCAAGTTTTGTTGATGAGGAAAGGCCTGTTAACAAATTTGCATTTATTACCATAATTAAATATGGTAGGGCTTTTGTTTTAATTGAGCATTAATTCTTAACCATTTATACACAGATAAATGGCAGAGATTTGGTCTTCTGGCAAGAGCTTGTATCCAAGTGTTTAACTGAATATTCATCAAACAAGTGTTCCAAACCAAATGTTCAGAAGTTGAAATGGATTGTTTCTGGGCGAACTGCACGGCAACTGAAGCATAGTTACTACAGAATAAGCCACCTCCCAACAATTCCTGAAATGGTTCCCTAACTGGTAAATTTGGTTCACTGTTACTCTCCAGATACAGAAAATTTTCTAATGCTGTAATTTTCTGTTATAATTAAAGATTTAAACTATTATATTCAAAATAAAATGGAGTTGGAATAGCAAAGGGGAAAATTACTTCACTGATCTAGTCAGCTAATATTTGAAGTTTGTTACATAAAAGGTACAACACTTTAAGAGTAAGGGATTATCCAATCTCTGATATGTATGTTAGCCATTTCATTAGATTTTCAGTTTAGGAAACACATCCTCCTTAATAGCCTGAACTTTAACAGTATTACTAGTGTTTTTTTACTGCATATCTTATTGTATGTAATCCCAAACTCTGGCTCATTTAAAGTTACATGGGCCAAGGAGGACAATAGGACCAAAAGTTTGAACCGTATATGAACTGATTTGAGACTATTGGCTTCTAAGTAAAATCAATACGTACTTAAAAAAATAACATATGGCAGATGATCTCCAGATTGGTGTCTGGAAACTACCAGAGTATCTCAATACTATAATACATCACTGCTGTAGCAGTTGGACCACTAGAAAGTAATTATATGCATAAACATGTAAACTTGGTTGCTGAATATATGATATACATTCTTACCATCTAAATTTAACTCATAGTAAGATTTATTTTTTCCTACTCAAAACTAAAAGTTAACATGATTATCGATGTTATGGTATGGACTGTTCAATTTTGTTGTCTTAGGCAGACTTCTAATAAGTTGAGTTTTTTTTTTATTTAAATAAGCTTATTACAACAACAAAAACCTCCTTTGAAGTCTTTCTCCACCAGATCTATGGATTCCATAGTGTTATAATGGATTTAAGCTATGAAGTCTCCAAACATCACAACTAGATTAGCATAATGTTCTCAGACTTGGGAAAGCTGCCTAATTAATATTATGCTGTAGTGGAATCATGTTTAGATTCGAATTCATCTGTGACGCATTCAGATCAAAGCTAAAATAGCATAAATGTGAAATACTAATGGCATGCCTGGGAAGGTAAACTGTGAATCTTCATTTCTAACATTGATCTAACTTTCTGTACTAGATCAATGTACTGTATTTAGTTGGTATTGTAAATGGTAACCTATTTTAAATGTTAAATTTTGAGGTTTACATCAAAACCAACATTTCACAAATGCACTTTTAAGACATAATAAGGGTTAAAAGTCTAGGCAGTGTAAATGGTTTCTTGACACCCATAATGCAAGTAATAGGTAA
>NW_003852398.1:13374051-13375344 GCF_000181295.1 Otolemur garnettii | reverse complement strand
AAATAAATAAATAAATAAAAATAAGTATGGCTGTTACCTATTTGACACTTTCTAATGGTTTTTTAAAATAGACACAAGATTGTCAAATGTACCATGTAATCACTTTTGTCACTTAGATTCATCACTCCTATGGATGTTATCCGTAATACATATTTACCCTTACATTCGGCCCTCCTGGAGTTTTGTGCAAATCCTTTTACCTAACTAAACAACATTCCAGCGAGATGGTTGCCAATGAAAGGTAACTAACTGCCAGGTATTATGCTGTCTTGTTTGGATCAGTTGGTAATTATTATTAGAACTCAAACAACTAATACATGGTTTTGAACTGTTTGTGTTTAATTAAACTAATAAGATATCTTTAAAAATAGACATTGCAAGGAATTACTAATGAAAGAAAAACTTATAAAAGAAGCCTCATTTGCACTTCTCTCCAACTAGACTTAATAACTTCTCTTTTCAGAATGTTATTTCTAAGAAAGATATCTTAATTGTATTTCCAATTATGAGACATACTATCTAAAAACAATGGATACTTCTGATCTAACATCTGTGGCTAGCAGTGATACTTTTTATTATCAGGCACTATTGCTAGATGTTTTACATGAATCAAGAATCACTTCACATGATCCTCTAAATTGAATAAGGTTATCCCAGTTTACAAATGAACCAGAGACATAAGGAAGTGTAGTGATTCGCCCCTGGTCACATACCTGGTACTTAAAGGTAGATTTCAAATCTGGGCAGTTATGACTCCAGAGGCCGTTCTCTTATCCACTCTGTATATTACCTTGCAAAACAGAAGATCAATTGGATTCATGACATTGTATAATTTCAAAACTATATTCTGCCCACATTAATTTCAGTGCTATCATCGTGATCATAGAATAATAAAGTGATTTTCTCTATACTAAGAGTAATTTCTATAAATTGTTATTGCTTAAGTGTAAAACTGTAATTTTACATAAACATCAGATAAGGTGGAATAAAAGATAAGCTATTTCAATAAAGTAGACTTAGGAATCAAAATTACTAAGGATAAAGAGGGACATTCAGCTGGGCACTGTAGCTCATGCCTATAATCCTAGCACTGTAGGAGGCCAGAGGAGAAGAATCTTTTGAGGCTAGTAGTTCAAGACCAGCAAGACCTTATCTCTACAAAAGAGAAAAATTAGTCAGGTATGGTGGCACATGCCTGTAACCCCACTACTCAGGAGGTCTAGGCAGGAGGGTCTCTTGAGCCCAGGAGTTTGAGGTTGCAGTGAGCTTTAATAACATGTTGCACTCAAGCCT
>NW_003852398.1:13371868-13373014 GCF_000181295.1 Otolemur garnettii | reverse complement strand
TGATGGAGCACTATGGGAGGCTGAGGCAGGTGGATTGCTTGAGCTCATGAGTTCGAAACCAGCCTAAGCAAAAGTGAGACCACATCTCTACTAAAAATAGAAAAACTGAGGCAAGAAGATTGCTTGAGCCCAGGAGTTGGAGGTTGCTGTGAGCTATGATGCCATTGCACTCTACCCTGGGGGACAGCTTGAGGCTCTGTCTCAAAAAAAAAAAAACTGGGAAAAAAGCAAACTAAACCCAAAGCAAGCAGAAAGAAAGTAATAAATCAGGAGAGAGAAAAATCAATGCAACTGAAAACAAATTAATAGAGAAAAATCAACAAAAAGCAAAACTAGTTCTTTGAAAACAGCAGTAAAATTGATAAAGCTCTAGCAAAACGGACCAAAAAAAAGAAAGGGAGAGAAATTACTAATCTTAGGCCTATGGTCCCAGCTACTTGGGAGCCTGAAGCAAGAGAAACCTTTGAGCCCAAGAGTTTGAGGTTGCTGTGAGCTATGACGCCACAGCACTACTGAGGGCAACAAAGACTCTGTCTCAAAAGAAAAAAAAACTACCAATTTTAGGAATGAAAAAGGAGATACCAATAGAGATTTGGAAATAATAAAAGACACTAAGACAATACCTTGAGGAACTATGCACGTAGAGTTAGATATGGAATGAAACAACCTGAGTATGGTCTATAATTATTTTTAAAAACTGAATTCATTGTTTAAAAGAATGCAAATTCTATAAATCTCTCGCAGAAAGCTGAAGAACCACTCACTTCCCAGTTTGTTGTATACGAACAGAATTGACACGATACCAAGTCAAGATAAAGAAAAAAAAAACTTGAATATCCCAAATGAACATAGAGACACAAATCCTCAATAAATTAATCTTTGTACATAAACTGAGGTGTGTGTGTATATATATATATATATATATATACATACTAAGACCAAGTTTGGGATCAAGGGGAAGATATACATGTTTCAAAATTCTAAAACCATTCTTAATCCAATGTAATAGTGTAAAGAAAAAATACAATCAAATCAATTGATACTAAAAAAGCACTTGAGAAAATTCAATATCCACTCAAGAGCAATATGTGGGAACTCCCTCAACCCATTTATGAAAAAATTATAGCTAACATAATAATACTTAAT
>NW_003852398.1:13369090-13370348 GCF_000181295.1 Otolemur garnettii | reverse complement strand
AAAAGGTGGATGAAATTAGTCATCAGAGAAAAGCAAGTGAGAACCACAAACACATGATGTCATATCCATTAGAATGACTAGAATCAAAAAGTCAGATAACAAAGATAGCAAAGATACGGAGAAACTAGAACCTTGTATACTGTTGGTGGGAACGTACAGGATGCAGCTGCTTTGGAAGACGATCCGGCAGTTCCTCAAAATAATTAAACATTTGAGCTAACAAATAACCTAGAAATTCTACTGCTAGGTAAGAAATGAAAACACATGCACACAAAAACTTGTTCTGAAATGTTTATAGCAGCATTAGCATAGGCAAAAGGAAAAAATATTCCCAAAGTCCATCAACTTACAAATGGATAAAAGGGTGATATAGCCTAACAATGGATGATGAAGACATAAAAATGAATGTACTGGTACACACTAGAATATGGACGAACCACTAAAACATTAAGTGAAAGAAGGCAGTAATGAAAGACCACATATCATTCCATGTATGTGAAATGTCCAGAATAGGTTACAAACAGAAATTAGTGATTGCCTTACTGGGGCAAGTAAGTCGGCTGAGGGTAGGGAGGGTAGGGGAAAGGACAGGAATAATTGCTAAGGAGTACAAAGTTTCTATTTGAGATGATGAAAAAGTTCTAAAATTGAGTATGGTAATGGTTGCATCTATCTGTATATCCACTAAAAACTACTGTACAGGTTAAGTGGGCAAAACATGTGGCATGTTAATTATATCTCAATATAGCTGTTTTTAAAAAAAAAAAAAGTTACATGATTCCATTTATATGACATTCTTGAAAAGACAAAACTAGAGACAAAGACTCTATCAGTTATTTTCAGGGTTTAGGGGCTGGGAATAGGGTGTAACTACAAAGAGAATGTGAGAACACGTTTTATGGTGATTGAACTGTTGTATATCCTGATTGTGGAGGTGTTTACAAATCTACATGTGTTAAAATTATATATAGAAATCAGAAAGTTATATTTATATACCAGAAAGTTAATTTTACTCTAATTAAAATATAAATTGTTTTAAATGTCAAAGAGAAGCCAATTAAAAGGAAAAAACTTCTTTCCCAAGTCATTCCTAAAATTAATGGGTAAAGTGAGCAAGACTGGCATTATAGGGTGGGTGAGATACAGTGGCCCACAGTGAGGTGTTAAGAGTCCAAGCAGGGTTGAGGGGGGCATCCTTTAGCAGCACTGGATGTGGAAGCTTGAGCACAGTGAGGAAGCCTTTTTTTTTTTTTTTTTT
>NW_003852398.1:13367537-13368641 GCF_000181295.1 Otolemur garnettii | reverse complement strand
TATATATATATATATATAGATGTAAATATATGCGTTCTATATACACATCAATACTACTGCACACTGACACACATATCTCTGCTTTTAAATATCACTAACCACTAAAAAGGACCTAGGCTCTTTGGACAAGAAATTACTTAAATAATGATGGGAATGTGTCAAAAGGACACAGAAGCCACCTATTATAGGTTCTATTATTAACAAAATCATCTACCACTAGCCAAAAGTACAATTTTAAGCAAAGTAATGAGAATAAATTTTGAACGCACTGTGTAAAACAAGAAATCATGAGACTATACAGACACAAATAAATTGCAAATATGATGAAAAACAAGGTAGTATTTTGAAACCATATTCTCACAAAATAATTATAAACATAAAAAGAGTAACTTTACAGTGGAGCAGTCTAGCACACACTACCCTGACCAATGATGACTAACACCATCACATATAGGGTAAACTGAAAGTATTGATCCGCAACAGGATACAGTGAATAACAAATCATGTCTACAACATTTTTGCTAAAGCTCTATAACTTGAATCTAATCATGAAGAAGTATCATACAAACTCCAAATAAGGGATGTTTTACAAAACTGGCTTGTAATACACTGCACTGAAGCGCCAAGTTGTTGAGGGCAAGAAAAAAATGAGAACTTGTTCTAGACACCTGACATCTAAAGGGACAATATGACTCTGACTGGATTCTCCTGCACAAAGGACACTGTTGGGGCGATCAGTTCAATACGAATGGAATACAGGTCTGAGGATTCCATGGTAGTGTAAATGTAAATTTTCTGATTTTAATGGTTGGACTGAAGTTATGTAAGAGAACGTCCTTCTTTGAAGCAAATATACACACGAAGGTCCTCAGAAGCAATGGGGCATCACATCAACTTACAAATGGTTCAGAAGAAAACAAACAACTTTTAACTTCTTTATGAATTTGAGATTGACACTTTTTTTCAAGGATTTAAAAGGACATAAACAGGATGAAATGAAATTTCTGCAGACAATTCCTACTTAAGATCAAAACGATGCCACTGACTTACAATCACTGACTTATTTTGCTTTCTGCCACGAACAAAACCGTATTCACTTAGCTG
>NW_003852398.1:13365388-13366541 GCF_000181295.1 Otolemur garnettii | reverse complement strand
ACGAAAGGATACAAAACAGCAATGTTATCACCAAAATGGAATTTAAAATTGGGGTATGTTTCAACTTTCAGAATTACAAATATTTTAGAAGATCAATATGTACAGTACAATATTGGCAAGTATATGGGAAAACATAATTCAGTATCGGTGTATATACAGATTTTAATAGGTAGTATTTTTTGAGAGCTTACTATACACCATGCAGAATCTTAAGAGCCATACCAATATTAACATATTTAACTCTCACAACAATCCTATACTTATGAAGTAAGTACCACCTCAGGATTTAGTCCTTTTAGGGGACAATTTTATTTATTCAACATTTATCAAGTACCTACTGTCTGGAAGATACTATCAGAGGCATGTGGAATTCAAGAGTTAACAAAGATCCCTGCTCTAGGGGATTATATTATAGGAGGAGACACACAAAAACCATAAATTACTCAGTACAAGGGTGGTAAACTTCTCTGTAAAGTGCTTGGCAAAGTATTTTAGTCTTTGCTGGCACACAGTCTTTGCCACTACTACTAAACTATACGAAACTGCTCTTTGAAAGATAATACACAAACAAATAAGCATAGATGTATCCTAGTAACACCAAAAGACAGCCAGTGGGCCAGACCTGGCAATAACTTGCCAATCCCCAATCTAGGGTGCTAAAGTTGGTAGGCGATATAGGAAAAAAAAAAAAGACAGGATAAGCAAAATGAAAGATTATACATGGAGTACTTAAATGAGATGATCAAAGTATGCTTCACTGTGCATGAAACAGTAAAGAAGGCTGCCAAGCTGTGAGAGAAGAGCATTCCAGTCTAAGCAGAGGCAAAGAAATGGGCTGGCATGTTGTTGAAGAAACAGCAAACAGGCCAGTATGGGTAGAGCAGCATGACTAAGAGAGACCATAAGAGAAGAGGTGGTCAGGGAGACAATGGAGTAACCAATGAGACAGGACCTTTTAAATGACCTTGTCTTTTACTAGAGTGAAAGAGGAACAACTTGTAGAGTTCTGAGAAAAGAAGTGACATGATATGACCTGCATTTTAAAAGGACTGCTCTAAGTGCTATTTTGAGAAGGCTGTGCCTGGGCAAAGGTGGAGTAATGTAGATAAGACATTAAAGGTGGCCCAGATCCGAGGGGGAGTAGAGTTAGTGG
>NW_003852398.1:13362759-13364271 GCF_000181295.1 Otolemur garnettii | reverse complement strand
TGAGACACATCCATGGAACAGGGGGAGGATTATGATGAAGAGGACTTCTAGAAACTTTTTACACTATGTAAATGTATACTGATTCAATTTTTTTTTTTTTTTTGAGACAGAGCCTCAAGCTGTCATCCTGGGTAGAGTGCCATGGCATTACAGCTCACAGCTCCAACTCCTGGGCCACGCGATTTTCCTGCCTCTGCCTCCCAAGTAGCTGCGACTACAGGTGCCCACCACAATGCCCGGCAATTTTTTGGTTGGAGTCGTCACTGTTGTTTGGAGGGTCCTGGCTGGATTTGAACCGGCCAGCTCAGATTTATGTAGCTGGTGCCTTAGCTGCTTGAACCACAGGCACCAAGCCCTGATTCAATTTTTATTCATGTATTACTGTGTACATACAATTTAAACTAAAAAATGATAACAATACAAAAAATTCCTTTAAGGAAAAATTTTTAAGCAATCAAATCCATACATGGGCTATTTTTTTCTCATGATCATTTCTGAGTTTGAATTTTAAATAATATTTGCTTTATGATTTTTACATATTTGACTACAAATTGTCATACATTCGTCTAACTTACTTCTTTCTGGAATCTCTCTAATGTAAGCTTTCTCTGCATTTGGTCTTGTACCCAAGGATCAGCTGCATATTCAGATTCTAGGAGAGAAGTCCAACAATTTGCTGCATCTCTCTTTGTCTTTGTAAGAACAATACGAACCATTTTTCGATCCTCTAAAGAAAAAAAAAATCACAGAATTCAACATTGTGCTTCTCAAAAACCTTTAGGTAATCTTGACATACCATTGTTTTCACCACATTTCAATTATTATCTTTCAAAGCCATAAAAACAAAATTATGTAATAAAAAAGGCAGAAAAGATACTAAGTTCCAAGATAATATTAATTTTAAAAAAGATTCTATGAATTATTTTAGTTACCCTTACCCAAAGTCCACGTTCCCTCATCAGCTATTGTAGAATCAAAAAGTTTGCCCTGGTGGGGGGGGAAATAGAAGATGTTTATTTTATAACAAAAATAGAAACTAAAAATGTACTATTTCATCAATTTGTATAAAGCTTTCATTATTAGGATTTACCTAATTTCCTATCTAATCCACATCCTATACCATTTCATCACATTTATAGGTGCTCAATTCTAAATTTCCTCCTAATGAAATGAAACCTAGTTTACATTCCGTGTGGTATTTATTATGATAAAACAGACATCAGGGAACCTTAATTTTTAGAAGATAAAGAAATAGTACTGATCACTGATTAACTTAATGAGAAATTAATATCTGAAAGGCTTTGATTCTACCAATTCAAAGGAACTAGAAGGGCTCTCCAGCTAAAACGAATAAATGCTACTTTGGCCGGGCACGGTGGCTCACACTTGTAATACCAGTACTCTGGGAGGCCAGGGCAGGTGGATTACTTGCACTCAAAGAGTTTGAGACCAGCCTGAGCAAAAAGAGACTCAGTCTCTACTAAAAATAGAAACACTGAGGCAAGAGGATCG
>NW_003852398.1:13360604-13362096 GCF_000181295.1 Otolemur garnettii | reverse complement strand
AAAATCAACTTAAAATTCATTTTAATTTGTTACAAATTCAAAGTCATTAAGATCCAAATTGATATAAATCAAAGTCTTTCACACCAATCTTCTGAGGCCAAGTTAGCTTTATAAAATAACAGCTAACTCGTAGTATGACCTTATTACACATCTGGCACTACTCCAAGCTTTTCATACATATGGATACCAAGCTATGCTCAAAACAATCGCATGAGAAAGGTATTATAATTACCGCACCTTGCAGATAAAGAGACAACTTGCCCAAACCTGCAAAACTAGAAAACTGATGGAGTCAGGTATACTGCCAAGTTGTTATCCTTCACAACTATGCTACCTTGCCATCAATCATCTTGAGCAACTAACGTGAAAACATATCCAACTTCAACTTGTTAACTGAACGTACAAACTTAGCAAACAAAAAGGGGGTCCCAGAGTCAAAGGGCATTGGTGAAAATAAATGAAGTACTATTTTCTTCACACACCTCCTTACCACCTGCTTGATCATTCTACAAACATGCAGGATTTTAATTATTTTTGATGAGAAATCACACCACCTCTGAATCTTTATCTCGTTATCCTAGTCTTTGTTCTCTGATGTACTTTTCTACCGCTGACTACATATTTATTAATTACGCGTCTACAACAACGCAACCTCTCTTGGGTGCAGAAAGCTCATCTGTCTCGCTGCACTCTCGGCATCTAGATCAATGCCAGGAAGACGGATATGTACGATAAATATCTGTTCCTTTAGCAACCCAGTCTGTTGCCAGCTGAAGACACTCAGAAACAAAAGCAGCAGTGGCAGTATAAAAATAAAGCAGAAAAAAAAGCGCTTCAAATCGTCCTGAGGATGGGACTCCTAAAACACTAAGAGCAGGCCAAGTTTATCGCTTTCTCTTCCTGCCAACAGAGGACTCCGTCCAGCAAGCCCACAATTGCTCTACGGAAACAATGAAATTTAGGATTCCGGGATCCGGGGAGGTCGGAAAGGAGAAACTGAGCACCAGCCCCGACCTGCCGCTACCTTGAGAATCTCGCGGCCACCCACGGCCAGCGCCACATGCCTGCTCTGCAGCCCACACTGGATGTCCTGGGCTCGAGTGCCTGGCGGCACCTGAACTTCAATGAACACCTCCTCCAACGTCTGGTACCACTGGCCCCACGGGGTGCCGCACGGAACCACCCCACTGCGCTCTTCAAAATGACCCGACATAGTAGAGCCGCTTCCCGGGGGCAGCCGCAGCGAGCGAGCCGAGCGCGAGCGCCGAATCCCCACGCTCAGATTACGCTCCGACCCCTCCGCTAGGGTCACCGCACATGCGCAGAGCGCAAGCTGGTGTTTCGGCCATTTACCATGAAACCGGCGGGACCTGTCTGAAAAAAATGAAATCCAAAAAAGTTTACATCCAAAGAGCGATGGGGGAGGACTGGAACCAATGAAGCAAGAATTCACTACTCCTTCATCTGTAAAACTTTCCAACTTTTCAGTTGT
>NW_003852398.1:13352416-13360513 GCF_000181295.1 Otolemur garnettii | reverse complement strand
GGAACAGTCACAGTCTCCTATTGGCTGTTGGCTTTAACCCACGGGCCACCTAATTGGACGCGTGCTCTTATACAGTTCGTGTGCAGGATTGGTGTGTCTCTGGGTTTTGGTTTTCCAATTGGCTAACGTCGGGATGGGCGTTTGCGGGGATATTTGAATTTGAAGCCAGAAGGCAGTTGTCGAGGCTTGCCCGTGACTTTCCGCATCTGGAGCTGGTGGTCGTCATGTCTTTTCCTAAGGCGCCCCTGAAACGATTCAATGACCCTTCCGGTGCGTAAGGAGGAGGGAGCTGGGAGTCGGGAGTCTATCTAACGCCCCTTTCCTCTCTCCCTCCCCCGGAGGCAAGCGGGAGGCGATGTTTAGGGCAGGAATGGAGCTCATTCAGTTGATTGATTTTCCTGAAATGTATGCGTCTACTACGTGCGAAGCGCTAGTCAGGATGTTAAGGTTGTAGCAATGAGTGAGCCAGAGTCCCCGGGCCAAGGAGCTTAGGTTTGGGTGGGGAGTACTGTTAGTAAACGGTTAGCAACATGGAGAAGCTAACGCAGGATGAAGCTATTTGAAAGTCGAGTCCTAGAAGGCCTCACTGATAACATTCAGTTTTACTTTTTTTTCCTTTTAACTTGTGAATTTCTTTTAGATATTTTGTGTGGGCATAAAGAGAAGGAAGATTGGCCAAAGCCGTTTATGGGTGTAAAATAACAGCGCTTATTGAAAACACTATAAATGAAGTTATAGAGGCTGATACTTACCATATAGCTCAGTCTTTACATGGATTATGGGGGGCGGCGGTTAAGACAGAGTCTTACTCTGTCGGCCTGGAGTTGAGTGCCCTGGCGTCACAGCTCACAGTAACCTCAAACTCTTGGGCTCAAGCGATCCTCTTGCC
The DNA here is from genome assembly GCF_000181295.1 of Otolemur garnettii. Taxonomy (NCBI): domain Eukaryota; kingdom Metazoa; phylum Chordata; class Mammalia; order Primates; family Galagidae; genus Otolemur; species Otolemur garnettii. The sequence goes on along the minus strand of NW_003852398.1, from coordinate 13,359,624 downwards.
TCAGCCTCTCAAGTAGCTGGGTGCTGTGCTCCCACCACAACACCCAGCTATTTTATTTTAGAGACGGCGTCTCGCTCTTGCTCAAGCTGGTCTCAAACTCCTGAGCTCTGGCTGTCCACCTGCCTTGGCCTAGAGTGCCAGGATCACAGGGATAAGCCACTGCGCCCGGCTTTAGTAGATTTTTTTTGTTGTTGCACAACGACCCTAAGCGATAATGCTATTATTTGTTATTTTATTGATTAAAAAAAGATTAGGACCTTTAAATCTGCACAGCCAAACTGGCAGAACTGAGTGTGAACCCAGGACTCCATGAATCTGTTAGATGCTCTTAAACCCTGAAGTGCATATAAGCACAATAACTAGGAAGGCTTGATGTCGTTGGGTGGCATATATCATTTAAGGTATTAAATGTTTCTATGCACCCATAGCACAGTGGTTATGGTGCCAGCCACATATGCAGAAGGTGGCGGGTTCAATCTTGGCCTGGGCCAACTAAAACAACAGCTAAACTACTACAACAAAAATATAGCCAGGAGTTGTGGTGGGTGCCTGTACTCCCACCTACTTGGGAGTCTGAGGCAAGAGAATGGCTTAAGCCCAAGAGTTTGAGGTTGCTGTGAGCTGGAATGACATAAATAAATAAATAAGATGCTAACTGTGCGCTGGGACTGTGCTAAGTCTCCCCGGCTAGATCTTGTTTATTCCTTCCACCTGCCAGGTGAGGAAGGTACTGATGTTGTCTTATTTTACAGAGGAGAAAATTGATGGGTTTTGTAAGTATTGATACAGTTATTCTACCCGTAACTAGTGTAATTGAATATGAAAGCCTATGATTTATCCATTATAATACCCTGAAATTTGAGGTTAAAGTGATCTGTGATGAGTCCACTCTTCTCTAGCTCAAGCAACAGAGCAAGACCCTGTTTCCAAAAAAGGGAAGACTGGTGAGCAAGTGAATCAGCAAAAGCTTCTTTCTTTTTTTCTTTTCCTTATTTATTTATTTATTTATTTATTTTTAACCTGAGACAGTTTCACCCTCTTAACACCTCTGAGTGCCATGGCATCAGGTAGGTCTAGCTCACAGCAACTTTGAATTCCTAGTTTTAAATGATCCTCTTGCTTCAGTCTCCTGAGTAGGTGGGACTACAGGCATCAGCCACTGCCTACTGTTCCATGTTTTGCTGGTCCTTAACTCCTTTGGAATTGTAGACCCAGTGATGACCTGGAATACTAGAATTCAACATTATTATGTGTTGTATTGTTTTTAATTCTGGGTGCTTGCCACCTCTAGAGCAATGCGTCTCATAATTTCCCACAGAAGCATAGCTAAGAACAGAGAGCAGATGAGAATAATCACAGGACGTACATCATAACTACCAGTAGTGCCTGCAGTTTTCTCTGAAGTCTTTTATCTGCATTAAAATCCAATATATTCTCCATTATCTCCCCACCCCCACCCCAAATGAATAAATTAGATGTTTAAGACATGCCCCACTTAGCCTGGTTTTAGGGAACTCTACTGTTTACCAGCGGGTAGGAAATCTCAGCCAGCCAAGATTAATGCTTTTTGCAAAGTATACATTTACCTCATCCCCAGTGAATTCCACACTTCATCTTGAGACTCTCCTTCCTGATTGGAAATCCACTGTCTCTACCCTTTATTAATCACATTTGATCTTAAAGTTTCCAGGATTAGAGTCTTTCTGTCAATATATCTAAACAATCCTTATTCCAAATAGAGGAATGGAAACTTAATTCTGTCATTAATACAATTTTTTAATTTATTTTTATTTATTTATTTATTTGCAGTTTTGGCCAGGACGGGGCTTGAACCCGCCACCTCCCGCATATGGGGTCGGTGCCCTACTCCTTGAGCCACAGGGGCTGCCCTGTTAATAGAATTTTTATGGTTACCTAAAAATGATGAAAGCAATAACTTTAATACTTTTAAAACTATTTCCCAGAGTGAGAAATAAGTTTTATATTTCTAACTAGGATTTTTGTTTTATTTCTACATATATAACTAAAACAAAAGTTTCACAAAACAATGCTTAGCCTTGCTACATGTGAGTCACGCTTATATTTCTATTGGGTTGCACTTGTTTTTAAAGTGTTAGTCAAGATCTACTAATGAGTTCTTAACTGCCATTTGCGAAGTGCTTAGCGGATAGCAGTAATTGCCTTGGAATGGTCAAAGCTTCTAGCTGTCATATTTATTTGTTTAAGACTATATTCTTTGAAAATAGCTTTTCAGAGAATGGTATCTATTGGTTCCCAATCACCTAAAGTTTTATGCTAATGATATTTTAATTATTGTAAGGTATAAGGATCTTGTCTCTAGTCTGGTATGTGTAAACACTGTGAAATGACTTCGGAGTTAGGGCTCCAGTTAACTGAAGTTATATGATACAAACTTCTAAAACATAGGAATATTTTCTAGTACAACATGTACTTTGCAAAACATGGCTTTATAAATTTTCAAAGCATCAAAGTCTTTATCTGTAATTAACATAGAGTCCTTGTGAAGATTAAATAAAATAATATCCATAAAATGCTTAGTGTAATGCCTGGCATGTAGTAAGTGCTCAAAAAATTCTCGTTACTGTTAGCATGATTGCTCTTGTGTGTGTTCAAATTGCAGTTGATAGCATCAGTAGGTCTGTTGTATTTATATTAGCCAGAGATAGATTGTCACTGTATTTTTATTCTAGGCTAAATCTTGAGGGCGAGACAATTTTAATTACTTTATTTATAGAAAATAGTGGTAGTTACCTCAGTGATTTTCTTTGAGAAGAGTTGACTAACACCCAAATATTTTATTTCTTTTATATTCAGTCCTTAATCACAAAGCCACATTCTTTCTTAATACATGAAGCTCATCCCCAAACTACTGACTATTTTATTCAGGTATCTGTGTTTCTTTGACCCAGTTGTTATAAAGGACAAGGTGATAACTGTTCTTCATAGAGAAACCTTCGTTGTTATATTAAATGGATGCTATTTTTACATTTTAAAAAATGAAGCAGTGTGTTCATGGCATTTTTACATTTATATTCACTTTGTTATGACATGTTTTTAACTTAAGATCATAAATGACATTAGATTATACATGTGTTATGTTTCCTCTAGGTTGTGCCCCATCTCCAGGTGCTTATGATGTTAAAATGTCAGAAGCACTGAAAGGACCAGTATCCTTTCAGAAATCAGAGAGATTTAAAAAGAAAAAAGGTAATGGATCTCAAAGGGATGATCTGATACTTTTCTTAATTTTAAAGTTATGAATAACAATATTTAAACATGCTATACCGCTTCTAAAAATGTAAAGCTAGAACTATTGTTTAGATTTTCTTTTGGGGGGATTTATGAAATAATCAAGTATAGAATAATCCATTTACATTGTTGTATAACCAGGAAAATAAAGCAAAAAATTCATGTAGATGTATAGCTTCTTTTTGGTAATTACCTTAACTTTTCTTGTCAGGGAGTATTTGGAAAATCAGAAAAGTATTATATATATAAAAAAATTATGCAATTAATTATTTGGAAATTCACAATTAAAAGAATAACTTTATATTGCTTCTTTAATAATTGTGATAAGAAATATGGAATTGTGCTTTCTATGTGGTTAAAACTTATAAATACCAATCATGATCTATACAATTCATTTTTCTGTAGACTCTCAACAAAATTCTAATGTTGACAAAGATGCTACCTTGCTTGCTTCAGAGAGAAAAGTTAAGACTTTGGAATTAAAGGTGAGGAACTTTTATATGCCAGTTCGTTTATCAACTCTATCATTGAAAACCTATCTTGGCCATGTACAGGGGTTCACACCGGTAATCCTAACACTGTGGGAGCAGAGACATGTGGATTGCTTGAGCTCAGGAGGCCAAGACAAGCCTCAGTAAGAATGAGACCCTGTCTGTACTAAAAAATTTAGGTGGGCATTGTAGCAGGCACCTATAGACCCAGTTACTTGGGAAGCTGAGGCAAGAGGATCTCTGGAACCCAGGAGTTTGAGGTTACTGTGAGCTATGATGATGCCATGGTACTCTAGCCAGGGTGACAGAGTGAGACTCTGTCTCAAAAAAAAAAAAAAAAGAAAAGAAAAGAAAACAAGGCTCAGCGCGTGTAGCTCAGTGGTTAGGGTGCTGGCCACATGCACCAGGGTTTGAGCCTGGCCCAGGCTGCTAAACAACGATGACAACTACAACAAAAAAATAGCTGGGGCGGTACCTGTGGCTCAGTGAGTAGGACACCAGCCCCATATACTGAGGGTGGTGGGTTCGAACCTGGCCCTGGCCAAACTGCAGTAAGAAAATAGCTGGGCATTGTGACAGGCACCTGTAGTCCCAGCTTCTTGGGAGGCTGAGGGAAGAGAATCGCCTAAGCCCAAGAACTGGAGGTTGCTGTGAGCTGTGATGCCACAGCACTCTATCAAGGGTGACAAACTGAGACTCTGTCTCTAAAAATAATAACAGTAATAATAATAATAATAGTTGGGTGTTATGGCAGGTACCTATAGTCCCAGCTACTTGGGAGGATGAGGCAAGAAAATTGCTTAAGCCCAAGAGTTTAAGGTTGCTGTGAGCTGTGACACAACAGCACTCTAGCGAGGACAACACATTGAAACTCTGTCTCCAAAAAAAAAAAAAAAGAATAAAAGAAAACATATCTTGAAAGTATTGTATTTGCTGAGAATGAGTTAGGTACTTCCATTAGGGTTATAAATCTGTAAATTAATGAAATGGGTATCATTAAAACTCTAATTTCTACCTAGGACATTACTAAATATATTGTGCTTAAGTGTGTCCTTAGTTCACATTTACAAAATAGCCTCCATTTTTCATTCTCCTTTTGGGAGGGGTTGTTGAGGATGACAAGGTTGTACTTTGTCGGCCCAGCTGCAGTGCAGTGACACAATCATAGCTCACTCCAGTCTCTAACTCCTAGGCTCAAGGGATCCTCCTCTCCCACCACAATCTTTAGAGTAACAAGGACTACAGGCATCTACCACCACTTATTTTTTGTGGAGGCAAGAAAGATCTTGCTGTGTTTTCCCACTGGTCTCAAACTCTTGGCCTCAAGCAATCCTCCAGCCTCTGCCTCCCAAACTGTTGGGATTACAGGCGTGAACCATCTTATCCAGCCTATTTTTATATCTAAGTAAATTTTACATTACCTTTTAAGCCTTTGAAAATTATGTGATTATTTATTAGTTAGCATGATTTGAGTGTTTTGTTTTGCTTTTTTCTGTGCTTGTGAGGATAGTGAAGTATTGGTGAAGAAAAAGGAAAAAAAAATCCAGTGCCTAAAGGATGTTTGCACCGCAGAAACTTTTAAGGAGTAGTGAGAGTTATAATACTGTATATTTAAAACATGCTCATTTTTTTTAGTGGAAAATTTTCAAATGTTTTTGGAACAATTTGAGTATGTAAATTATAAAACATCTCAATAATTTCTTACTGGCTTGGCACCTGTGGCTCAAGTGGCTAAGGTGCCAGCCACATACACCTAAGGTGGCAGGTTTGAATCCACCCGGGCCCACCAAACAACAATGACAGCTGCAACCAAAAAATAGCCAGGCATTGTGGCAGGCGCCTATAGTCCTAGCTACTTGGGAGGCAGAGGCAGGAGACTTGCTTGAGCCCAGGAGTTGGAGATTGCTGTGAGCTGTGATGCCATGGCACTCTACCCAGGCGGACAGCTTGAGGCTCTGTCTCAAAAAAAAAAAAAAATTTTCTTACTAATGACCTGCTGAAATAATATGTGTATTTGACATATTGCGTTAAGTAAAATATATTGACTGTTTTGCTTTTTTTAATTTTTTATTTTTGGAGAGTCTTGCTCTGTTGCCCCAGTTAGAGTGCAATGGCATCATCATAGCTCACTGCAACCTCCAACTAACTGTTGAGCTCAAGCAATTTTCCTTCCTCAGTCTGTTGAGTAGCTGGGATTATAGGCACAACTACGGCTGGCTAATTTTTCTTTTTATAGAGACGGGGTCTCATTCTTGATCCTGCTAGTCTCAAATTTCTGAGCTCAAGCAATCCTCCCTCCTCGGCCTCCCAGAGTGCTAGAATTATAGGCATGTGTTTGGATCTTTTAATCTTTCTGATAAGTAAAAATAGAATTTGGGTTTGATATTTGTGGCACTTTTAAGTTGTTTATAATTGTTCTTTTTTAAACAGAAGGAATCTCAAAAGAATGATAAAGATTTGAAGGTCCTGGAAAAAGAGGTAAGCAATGCTATCAACTTATTGAAAAATAAATGTGGTATATCATAGAAAGCATGTTTACACAGAGTTAAGGAGTAAGGGTTCTGTTCAGTCTGATGAGTCTTTCAGTGATGCAAAATGCCATCTAGGCCAGTGCCTACAGGCCTGTCCAACCTCAAGTCAAGTTTGTTAGCATACCAAGGAACAGATTCAAGGTAACACACTTCGTGAAAAACTGATAATTAAAATCAATATGACAATTTCTTTCAATTAGATATGTGGCTCAGATATTTACATCTACTCATCGTGTATACTCTCCCTATATGCTAATAATCTATGTTAAAAAACATAGTTAGAGGATGCATGGTGAGCATGCAGTCCTAGCAGGTTAGTTAGATAGGGATAAAGTTAGGCCAGCCTGGTGCATTGCTCTGCGCAGTTGGTATATGCCTTCCTCAAGTATGAAGTAACCCAGAGCTCCATGATACAGTATGGTAGGTACTCACCACCTGTAGCTATTTAAATTAAATAAAAGCAAATAAAGCTGAGAACTCAATTCCTCAGTTGCACTAACCACATTTTAAGTATTTAGTGCCATGTGTAGTGAGCAGCTACTATACTGCACAGTGTATTTCACCATGGCAGAAATTTCTTTTGGGAAACTCTGACCAACTCTTCTTCTGATGGACATATTCTTTTGATATATTAAAACCTTGCATTTGATTACAGTCAAATGTTGGCTTAGGACCAAAAATATGTTAGGATATCTACAAATCTCCTCTGTGATCCTTTTGTATTTATTTTAATAATATTGACTGTAGACTGGGTGCCTGTAGCTCAGTGATTAGTGCGCTAGCCACATGCGCCCTGGCTGGTGGGTTCAAACCTAGCCCAGGCCTGCTAAACAGAGAAAAAACATAGCTGTGCATTGTGGCGGGCACCTGTAGTCCCGGCTAGTAGGGAGGCTGAGGCAAGAGAATCACTCGAGCC
>NW_003852398.1:13337768-13349790 GCF_000181295.1 Otolemur garnettii | reverse complement strand
AAAAAAAAAAAAAGAACAGTAGTAGTAAACAGTCAGTAGCTGCAGTGTTGGTAGAAGGCTGTTTTTTCTACCAAAGTACATTGGGAGTAAGTAGTAGCCCCAGGGTAAACATCAGTTTACACAATATTTGTGTGATTTTTATAAATCTAGCAGAAAATATTTCTGAATTTTTTATGTGTTTTCTGTATAGTTTTCTGAAAATGGTAACCAGAAGAATTTGAAAATTCTAAGCCTGGAGTTAATGAAACTTAGAAACAAAAGAGAAACAAAAATGAAGGTGAGTGCTTCCCGCAGCGAGTTGCTGTGTCGAGATCTAGGATCTGAACAATTTCTCATTTCCTAAAACAGATGTCTCTGTTGTGTAGAATGTGACAGCTAAGCAAGAAGGCATGGAGGTGAAGCTGCAGGTCACCCAGAAGAATCTCGAAGAGTCTCAGGAGAGAATAGCCCAACTTGAGAAACTGTAGGTGACTAAAATGAAACAGAAGTGTAACCAATTCTGACTGTCCTTTCTCAGCAAGTAATTGTTTTCTGAGACTTCACCTTCCCCTGATATTTCTCCTTGCCTCCTTCTATTTGCCGTATTTAAGTGACACTTGAGCCCTATCGTTCTCAAACATTTTATCCTAGCAAATCATATGAATGTATTGCAGTTGGAAGTTTATGGGAATTGAAATCCCTGGGTTGTGGTTCGATGCCTGTAGCTTAGCAGCTAGGGCACCAGCCACATGCGCCAGAGCTGGCGGGTTTGAACCCAGCCTGGGTCTGCCAAAACAATGACAACTACAACCAAAAAACAGCCGGGCTTTATGGTGGACGCCTGTAGTCCCAGCTACTAGAGAGGCTGAGGCAAGAGAATCGCCTAAGCCCAAGACTTTGAGGTTGCTGTGAGCTGTGTCCATCTTCTATAATAATGATGAGGAAAGGTCTCATAATCTAACGGAGGTGGTAGTTAGAGTAAAGTTGAGAAACACCAAGCTTTTTCTTTCATACAGTAAGACGCACAGATGCTCAGTGTTCAGTTTGATGACTGCTGACAGCTGTATATACCTGGGTGACCATTAAACAACATGACAGAGAACATTTCCATCCCTTCAGGAAGTTCCTTTACGTCCCCTGCTACTGCCTTTGAAATGTCCCCAGCTTTGCTACTACTTTCTGACTTAGCTTTGCCTGTGGGGGAATTTTTATCACAGGTATGAGAGAGAATGGACGTGTTTTTTGTTTGATATTATTTTTCAAGATTCATCCATTCTGTCATACGTATTATTACTTCTTTTTATTTCTGAGTAGAATTCTGTATGAATATATACCTTCATTTGTTTACTATTCTTCTGACATTATGTGGGCTGTTTCTAGTTTCTGTTATGAATAAGACTGCTATTAACGTGTTTTGTGTCTTTTTGTGGACGTTTTCATTTCTCTTGAATAAATTTCTAGAAATGGGATTCATGAGTGGAGGGGCAGTATATGTACAATGTTTTAAAAAACTTGAAGTGGGTGTGCCATTCTATACTCCACTAACCATAGGTGATAGTTTCAGATGTTCATCTTCTCATTGACAATTGATGCTGTCTGTCTGTTTGATTTTGGCCTTTCTCTTGGGAGTGAAGTAGTAGTTCATCTGAGATGTTAGTTTGTTACTTTTTTTTTTTGCAGTTTTTGGCTGGGGCTGGGTTTGAATGCACCACTTCAGGCATATGGGGTTGGCGACCTACTCCTTTGAGGCACAGGTGCCGCCCTAATTTGTTTTTGACGTCAAGCTTTCTCTGTGTGCTTAGTGACCATCATATATCTCCTTTTGTATGGTGTCTAAGCTTCTTGTCCATTGGGTCTTAAATTGGGTAGCTTGAAGGAGATAAACACATAAGTAATTGAATACCAAGCATTCTGAAACAAAAGCTTTACGGCACACAAAAGCTATATAGTATGTTGGGTGGATGGGAAGACCAGGAAAGACACACAAAAATTGTATCTAACGCTTGGAACGTTGCAGGTGATGCTTCTCATCATCATCATTCTTATGGCAAAAGTATGTCCAGAAAGCTTTTTCACCTAAATAAAAATTCTAGTCTACTCTTTGCCTATAAATTGTGGATTTGAAAAGTCACATAAAATAATGGTTAAGAGTTTAGACTTTGGAGTCAGTCTGCCTGATACAACAGTATGATACATAAGCATTATGTATGATTATTAACTAAGTAAACTACTGTGTATTAACATATGCCATTTTTATTTAGTGTTTCCACAGAAAAAGACAAGATTGATGAGAAATCTGAAACAGAAAAACTCTTAGCATACATTGAAGAAATTAGGTAATAAGGAACAGTAGCTTTAAATTGGACCTCATTTTGTTGAATATTGATGAATACTTCCCTGTGCCTAAATAGATGTGCTCTTCAAAATAATTTGTTTTCTTGCAGTTGTGCTTCTGATCAAGTGGAAAAATACAAGCTAGATATTGCCCAGTTAGAAGAAAATTTAAAAGAGAAGAATGATGAAATTTTAAGCCTCCAGCAGTCTCTTGAGGAAAACATTGTGTTGTCTAAACAAGTCGAAGACCTGAGTGCTCAGTGTCAGCTGCTTGAAAAAGAAATAGGTATTATAGTGTTTTTATCATTGCTTTCTTTAGCTCGGTATTATACATGCTATTTAAGAAAAAACTGTTATATAAAACAACTTTTTAATATCGTTACCTAAATGGCACCAACAGAAAATACTGTTTTGTATTTTCAGATTTTTTTACCCTTATATTTGTTCTCTTTATTTCAATACAGTGTGTGTCATTTGTCTTGATTGGAATATATACAGTTGTGCAATTCTTGACTTTTCCACCAGGTGGCCATTTAAAATCAGTGGGTATACAGAACTAGATTTGGGAGGTTTTACTATGTAGCATATACTATATTGTAAGTAGTGATACAAACTTGACAGTTTTGCTTTTGTCTTTTGGAACACTTTCTCTGTCATAATGTGCTATAAGCAGTATAATGGACTATCATGAGAGTCTGAGTGTCTCAAAGTTAATGTTGGAATCTAGTTACAGTATTTTTAATGCTTTGCCTTTAAAATAGAAAACCTTGTAAACAGGAATAGAGAACTGGATGAAAATCTAAATGCCGAGATACAAAACTTAAAAGAGAAGTTCATTCTTGAAAAAGAAGAATATGAAAAGCTTCAACAAAAAGAGCTACAAATTGAGTCACTTCTACAACAAGAGAAGGTAATTTACCACAGTATTTTAAAAAAACTTACTTTATGTCATAAATTGTCCTATTTATCAGAAAACCTTTTAAATTGTGTCTACCATTTAATCCAGCAATTCTATTTTTAGATTCCTATCTTGAGGAAATAATTGTGGATGTGCTGAACATTTAGCCACATATCTTTACCACATTCACCACGGGATTGTTAATAATGTGAAAAAATTACAAATAACAGGTGCTCTGTAGCAAAATAGGGAAATTGTTTTTTTTAATTTTTCTAGCATAATCTTGTGTTATGTAGACTATGTAGATATTATAAAAGAGTACCTAATTACAAGAGAAACAAAGCCGTTTTTAAAATCCTGATTACATAAAGAACATTTTATATATCAGTGAGAAAAAAAGTTCACTAAAAAACATGGGCATGTGATAGAAATAGGTGATTCTCAGAAGGAGAAATTCAGTGACCCATAAACATGACAAGATGCTCCACCTCAGTAGGAAATGGAAATAATTTCTCCCTACTTACAAGAGTAATACAAATTAAAACAGTTGGTAATATAAAACACTGGTAGGAGTTGAACCAACAGGTATTTGCATGTTTTATGATTTTTTTAAATCATACCTACATACACAGAGTACACATCACTTATATTCAAGATTGTGGTGGGGAGTAGTGAAAGATAAGAATCACTTTATTTGGCTCGGCGCCTATAGCTCAACCGGCTAAGGCACCAGCCACGTACACCTAAGGTGGCGGGTTCGAATCCCCAGCTCGGACCCGCCAAACAACAATGACGGCTGCAACCAAAAAAAAAAAATAGCCAGGCGTTGTGGCGGGTGCCTGTGATCCCAGCTACTTGGGAGGCGGAGGCAGGAGACTCACTTGAGCCCAGGAGTTGGAGGTTACTGTGAGCTGTAATGCCACGGCACTCTACCCAGGGGGACAGCTTGAGTCTCTGTCTCAAAAAAAAAAAAAAAAGATTCACTTTATTTGTAAATGTTAGGATTTTTTCATAGTGATGATGTATTTGCATATTATTTAACTTAAGAAAATATTTTCATATAACTTTGAAATCACAATATGCTTTATATAATATGTGAGAAAAGTATATCAAAATATGTATAAAAGCCACTTTTAAAATAGATATAAAAGGTAATTTTAGCTTTATGAGAATTTTGTGAATGTGTGTGTTACACTGAACAAATCATGAAATGGTATTTGCCACAGTGTTAACAAGGTATAGGATATAATGCATGAAAGAATGAATTTATCTCTGTGTTGCTACAAGTTTCATACTTAATTATTTGTATGATACTTGTCTCTTAGTAAAACATCACAATCTCATTTTTAATTATTTTGATGGTTTTCTGTTTGAATATAGGAATTATCTTCTAGTCTTCAGCAGAAGCTATGTTCTTTTCAAGAAGAAATAATTAAAGAGAAGAATCTCTTTGAGGAAGAATTAAAACAAACCCTGGACGAGCTTGATAAATTACAGCAGAAGGAGGAACAAGCCGAAAGGCTGGTCAAGCAGTTGGACGAAGAAACAAAATTTAGAGCTGAAGAACTTAAACTCCTAGAAGAAAAGCTGAAGGGGTTTGTAATGATAGGCTTCACATTTGTGTGTGACTTCAGATGCTCAAAGTATTTTTTTTTTTTTGAGACAGAGCCTCAAGCTATCCTCCTGGGTAGAGTGCCATGGCATCACCCTCACAGCAACCTCCAACTCCTGGGCTCAAGCGAGTCTCTTGCCTCCGCTTCCCAAGTAGCTGGGACCACAGGCGCCCGCCACAATGCCCGGCTACTTTTTGGTTGCAGCCGTCATTGTTGTTTGGCGGGTCCGGGCTGGATTCGAACCCACCACCTTAGGTGTATGTGGCTGGCGCCTTAGCCACTTGAGCCACAGGCGCCAAGCCAGCTCAAAGTATTTTCAAGTACATCTTCTTAAGATTCTTACATGATTCATGTGAGTGTGTGAAGTTGGAATTACTTTACAAGTAATTGATGTAGAGAGGTAAAGTTTATCCGCAGAACGTGCGTGTAAATAAGTAAGACAGCCAAAGTTAAAAGCAGCGCCCTTTTTTTCCTCAAGGCCAGAGGTTTGGTAAACAAATGACCATAGTGTTGTGCTCTTGTACTACTCAGATATTTTCTAAGAATTATTGGACACCATCATTATAACAGTAATAAACTTGAGAAAAACAAAAAATCCGGCCCTTTAATGAAACCATTTCCTTTTTTTTTTGTCTTTTGCATATAAGTTTACAGTGTAAGTTATACCTTTACGTACATTTTGAGAAAGTACAAACACTTCAGAAGTAGCAATCACAAATGGCAAAATTGGTTGGGTGAGGTGCTTGGAATCGCAGTTACTCAGGAGACTGAAGTGGGAGGATCACTTCAGCCCAGGAGTTCAAGACTAGTGAATAATGATGGTGCTTGTGAGTAGCAGCAGCACCGCAGCCTGGGCAATATAGAAAGATCCCATGAGGGATGGATGGAAAGAAAAATGGAGGGAGAAACAATTAGAACTGAGAAACCTTAAATAAAATGTGGAATGATTAAAACAAAGAAATGGAACTAAGAAACATTCAAAAACAAGAAATGTATCATTCCTTGTAGAAAGAGGAAAATCTTGTTTCCAAAACATTATACTTCCTTCTTCATTACATGTATTTAAATTATAATATCCAGTTTGATTCTTGAGTTCAGAAATGCAAATGAAATAATGAATCATGTTATTTAAATCTCTAGAATCTCAACAAAATACTTTCTAACAAGAAATCATGGACTAGATATAGAGACTATAGTAAATGTATTGAAATGTATCTCATACCTGTGTATCTGTCTCTTGTTGAGTACTTTATTATTATTAATTTTTTTCTGTTTTTTTGTGATTAGTAATGCAAATGAACACAGAGGTTTTGTATATCCATGCTTTTCAGGGGATAGAACAAAAATACATTTAGGAGAACTGCAGCCAGCCTTAGGGAACAGCAACCTTAAGAAACTGAGTAGGCTCGGTGCCTGTGGCTCAAGCGGCTAAGGCACCAGCCACATACACCTAAGGTGGCGGGTTCGAATCCCCAGCCTGGGCCCGCCAAACAACAATGATGGCTGCAACCAAAAAAAAAAAAATGGCCGGGCGTTGTGGCGGGCACCTGTAGTCCCAGCTACTTGGGAGGCTGAGGCAGGAGACTCGCTTGAGCCCAGGAGTTGGAGGTTGCTGTGAGCTGTGATGCCATGGCACTCTACCCAGGGGGATAGCTTGAGGCTCTGTCTCCAAAAAATAACAGAAACTGAGTAAATAATACTCTCCAAGAGGGAAGAAAGCTGAAACATGATTTATTCTAACTCAAAGAACTGTGGTCCAGTAGTCAAGAGATGAGGATTTTATTATGAATTCTGTTAACTAGCTCATGATTCTGAGCAAGACAATCTTAGTTTCTTTCATCAATTTTCCGCCCCATTAGATATAAAACAAAGGAGTTTTATGAGATGATCACTAAGGTTTCTTCTAGCTAGCCTGGAAATTTCAGGCTTTGAAGAAAAATCAAGTACAAGAAACAAGTGTGATTCCTCTAGGGGTTTGGGAAGAAAATATTTTTATTACAAAGCCTTTGGTGATAAGTGATTGCTTTTGCTATGGTAGGCATAGTTTTTAAATACCCACACTCAATATAGAATGAATTTGATCAGCTATTCATCTTGTCTGTGTCCAACTTTTTCTGTAAGGGTACAGTGCTTATTTACAGTGTTCTTAGTTCGTTAAGTAATTTCTCATAAGCTTATATACTTATCTAAAAGTTTATCACCATTTACTAATATATTACTTTTTTTAATCTCTGAGATTTGTAGTATATGTTTATTAAGATGACTGAAAACCTATTCTGTGTATGCAAAATAATTCATTAAAGAAGTTATTGAATCTTTGAACAATAAAAATATAATGTGAGTTATGAGAATAAATTCGCAAAGCCCCATAATTCTTCTAAAGAAGGGTATTTTTTAGTTGTTTGATGTAGAGAATTTAGCTTTATTCAATCCAAGTCCTTTTCAACAGATAATCCTTTGCATTCTTTAGTCTTAGGTGCTGCTGTAAGGTTCTGTTTTAGTCTTTTTACCCTATGTTCTGACCTCAAAAATTTTAAAGTAAAGTAAAAGCAAAAGATAAGAGGAAGCCAGTAGAAAAGTTAGTGCATTTTAAGAACATGCTATTAGTCCTAAACCTGAATCTAAGCTATCCAGCAGCTATCCAAAGATAAAGATAGAAGACCCACCATTTCAAAGGTAAAACTATTTTCTTTCTCAGGGTAATGATCTGTAGTTAACATTTTATCTTTGAATTGTTCCTTTTTCTTAGGAAAGAAGCTGAACTGGAAAAAAGTAATGCTGCTAATGCTCAGGCCACCCTGGTTTTACAGGAAAAGTATAATAGCACAGTACAAAACTTAGGGGATGTTACTACTCAGTTTGAAAGGTATTTCTTATGGGCACCATGTGAGCAGGGAGGGGTGTTGATGAAAAATGTGTGAACAAAGCAATGACACAAAAACATGATTGGTATGACTAAATTCCATAATCACCAACCATAAAAGTGCCTTTAGTGTCACCTGGTAATCTTACTATATTTATACAGAAATAATTGTCATCCAATTGATCTTCCCGTTTTCCAGTAGGTGTGGGGATTGTGCATATTTTTTGATTTGTAGTAATTTCATGTTTGGTAGCTGATTTTTTTAATCACTATGTGCATACTTCCTGTACATAGTAGCTTTTTTTTTTGAACTAACAGCAAGTACATGTAAAATCATTAGTATTTACCTCAGAACACTGAATTCTTTATAATTCACTGAATTATAAAAGTCTATAAAGTGTAATTATAATTTTTACCTTATAATGTGTGAATATATTATAAGGTTTTGTTTGTTTTACTTAAAAGTCTATAAAGTGTAAACTAATCAGCTGATTTTATTGTCAGGAAAATATAGTTAGAAAAATGCTTTGACTTTTTTTTTTCTTTTTAATAAGCTACAAAGCATTAGCAGCTGCTGAGATAGAAAATCTGAAACTGGAAAACTCATCACTACTGGAAAAAGTGACCAAGGCTGAGAGAAGTGCAGAGGAGCTTCAGCAGCAGATGCTGGCAGCTGAGAGAGCAAACCAAGACTATGCAAGGTGTGTAGCAGAAATAGGGAAATAAATGGCCTTAGAAACAGTAAGACAATTTAATGATGGCGAAAACCAACCTAGTAAGTGACACGGGAAATTGTCCCATGGATTAAAATGGGTGATCTTAAATTGCAAATCAAGAATATACTCACTTAAGTGCAGCACCTGTGGCTCAAAGGAGTAAGGCACCAGCCCCATATGCTGGAGGTGGTGGGTTCAAACCCAGCCCCAGCCAAAAAAAAAAAAGAATATACTCACTTAAAAAATTACAATTCTTGAAGACTTTCTTGAGCTTAAAAAAAAAAAAAAAAGAAAAGTAATTAAACTGTTGTGAACTGTATAATGAACTCTTTTCTCTCAAACTCAAGGATGCTTCTAGATCTGCAAACCAGGTCGGCACTTAAAGAAGCAGAAGTTAAAGAAATCACCATTTCTTCTCTTAAAAAAATAACTCACATGCAAAACCAACTTAAGGAACAAGAGGAGGACTTTAAGAAACATCTGGAAGATGAAGAAGCAAGGTAATCTAGGATTCAAACCTGAGAGCTGTGTAACGCAATTATGATGTTATTTTTAAAATTAATTTTTTTTTAATTTAACTGTTCCATGCAGAAAATCTGGAAAAGAAAATATAGTGGCAGAATTAACTGAAGAAATGAATAAGTGGCGTCTCCTTTATGAAGAACTATATAATAAAACAAAACCTTTTCAGGTTTGTCAATTCAGAGCAAACTTACTTGTATTTAAGTGAAGAATCACTTTGTTTCCCCTTACAGTCATGACAGTGACTGGGTTTTTCTGCAAGATTACTTTGCTGTGTATTTATGATGCCGATTAAGCTTCCTATTGAAGAAGGCTTATAAATTGTATTAAATTATGCATAAGTCTTTTCCAGTTTTATTGAGGTATAATTAGCAAATTCAGTACACATAAATTTTTTAATGTAGCCTTCATAAGTTAAAAAATAGTGTCTGAGAAGGAACTTAAATTTACACAGAAGGTTCTCCTGATGTGAGCTTTTGACAATTAATCTATATTTATTTGTGATTATTTGTGATATGCATATTTGTTATGATCTTTCTCATTGTTTCTCTAATATGCTGGGGTTTTTTGTTTGTTTGGTTGGTTTTTTGGCCAGGGCCAGGTTTGAACCTGCCACCTCTGGTACGTGGGGCTGATGCCCTACTCCTTTGAGCCACAGGCGTTGCCCTATGCTGGTCTTTTAAAAGAAAAGGATATAGGCTACTTTTGGCATTTAACTAGAGTAAAAGTACATTATCGGCTATATTGCAGTGATCCAGCTGACATACATGAGGCTGGCTGGCTCTTTGCTTCCTTGTTTCTTTTCTTCAGTTTTAATGATTTTTAAAATGAAAAGTAAAAAGTTTAAAAGATTTTTATAGAGAATCTATGCAGAGCCCCGAGAATATGTAAGAATACTCTTTTTTGTTTGTTGGGTTTTTTTAATTTATTTAGTTCTTTTTATAGTTTGCATGAATCTGGTAAGATTTAACAGTTTTAAGTCTAAACTTTATTTGAACGAAACACTTTTTCAGCTACAACTGGATGCGTTTGAAGCAGAGAAACAGGCATTGTTGAATGAACATGGTGCAGCTCAGGAACAGCTAAATAAAATAAGAGATTCATATGCCAAATTATTGGGTCATCAGAATTTAAAGCAAAAAATCAAGCATGTTGTGAAGTTGAAAGACGAAAATAGCCAACTCAAATCGGTTTGTAAAATAACATTTAGGTTGTTGTGGGGTTTTTTCTGGGTTAATGTGAGGGTACATATGATTAGTTTACTTCATTAACATTTGTAAGTTAAGGTCCAACATCTGAGTTGTAGTTGAGTCCTTCACTCAGGAAATGTGTCATATACCCCTGCATTGAACTCTATAGGTGGGAACTTGCCAATCCTCCTAATATTTAGTTTTATTAAAGATATTAGGGTGGTGGGAATAATAGTTTAAACTGTTTCAATTTTGTTGTTGTTGTTGTTGCCCTGGGTAAAGTGCCATGGCATCACAGCTTACAGCAACCTCCAACTCCTGGGCTCAAGCGATTTTCTTGCCTTAGCCTCCCAAGTAGCTGGGACTACAGGTACCCGCCACAACGCCTGGCTATTTTTTGGTTGCAGTTAACGTTGCTGTTTGACAGGCCCGGGGGTTTGAACCTGCCAGCTCTGGTGTATGTGGCTGATGCCCTAGCTGCTTGAGCTACAGTTGCCGAGCTGAAGTTTATAAATTTTTGTAATAAGTGTCTGACTTATTTTAGTGAAACTTTCCTCCATCACTCCCCCTGTGCCACAGTGGTATTGTCCCTCTGATGTTACTACTCAGGGAGGCATAGTTTGGGATGTACTCATAGTCACTCTGGGATGACACTGGCTCTCAGAGGGCTGTCTTCCTCTTTCACTGACCACGCATGGCTACTGCACACCACTAGTTGCTGGCTCATTGCTGTGTTATTTTCAATAATAATTTAGGACATAAACTGCAAATTAATCTACAGATCAAATGCTGGCTTCTTTGTGGGAATTGTCTGAAATCAGTCCTTGGTATTTGTTCTGACCTTGGGAGGGCTCCTCCCAGCTGTCTTGCTTCCTAGTTTTCTTGTACACACTAGCTGGCCTACGTTTTGGCCTGTATCTTGAATCCCCTCCTAATTCCCCTTCACAATAATAGCCACTGTTCTTTAAAGTACCCTTAGGCTTATCTTCTCCCAGCTTTGTTGCTTTGGGAAGAATTAGGAGCTCTCTGTTTCATAGCCTACTGTCCTCTGATGTTTAGCTGACCCAGGCTGGGCTTGAACCCACCAACCTCAATGCATGTGGCTGGCACTGTAACCACTGTGCTACGGGCGCCAAGGCATAACCTACTGTCCTCTGGAGACAAAAATCTCTGAATCTGGACTCTGGAGCTGGACTTGGGAACAGTGGCACGCTTCTCTCTGAATGATATCTCTACCCTAGGAGCTGAGTGCTCAGGGTACCTGTGGGGACCAGGGATGAAGGATAGCCTCAGGTTCTCTTGGCTTGCCTCTTTTTGTCTGGAACCATTATCTCAGGAGGCAGAGCAAGGGTGATCAAGAGTTTCAGCATTTTCAGCATGACATGCCCGAGATAGAGTTTCTGTTCCATGAGTGAGGCTGAGCTGAGGAAAGGATCTCCCACCTCTCAGCGGCATAACCCCAGTAACAGGGAGCAAAATGAGAAGCAGGACGTCCTGTTCCTCCTGGAAGAAAAGCGTCTGACTTAGAGCTGGGGGAGAAGAAGAGGGGCCACGTGTTCTTGGGCAGCCTGGGCAGAGTCTGCCTCTCTACACTGGGAGTGGGGATGGAGGGAGCAGGGGTTTTTTGGTTCAAATAACCATGATCTTATTATTCTTTGCTAATTTTGTAGATTTCCATGAATAGATATTTCTTCTTATGAATAGATATTCCTAGGATTCCCTTAGAACCATCCTTTAACTGGTTACCTTGTTTTTAATTTTTAATTTCACTAAGGGAGGAGGCTAGCAGAGTTTTCATACTGTCATTCCAGAAATAGGTCTCTGCTATTAATTTTAAGTCAAATTTTTATCAGAAAAATAGCTTTGTAGCTATAGAGGGGCAAGAAGATTTAAAAGACTATCTCCCT
>NW_003852398.1:13336231-13337509 GCF_000181295.1 Otolemur garnettii | reverse complement strand
TGAGCTGTGATGCCATTGCACTCTACCCAGGGGGACAGCTTGAGGCTCCGTCTCAAAAAATTAAAAAAAAAAAGTCATTTTGTAAATTCAGTCAAAACTCCTGTATCTAATAGTAATTTTTGCCATTATATTTGATACATAAGCAACATCAGAATTTGCCTGCAATATCAGTAACACATTTCATGAACATGCTATTTAATAATTGTTCATTATCTATATTTTTCTCACATAGGAGGTGTCGAAACTCCGCTCTCAGCTTACTAAAAGGAAACAAAGTGAGGCAAGACTTCAGGAAGAATTGAATAAAGTTCTGGGCATCAAACACTTTGATCCTTCAAAGGCCTTTCAGCATGAAAGTAAAGAAAATTTTGTCCTCAAAACCCCACTAAAAGAAGGTAAGGAATGAATAAATACATAAAAGTGTCATTTTCCTCTGGATTTGCTTTCACAGCCATTTAGCAAATTATTTGTGTTATAAACTGTGAAAATGTGCTGACACCTTCTGATACAAAAGAAGTTCTAATTGAAATCTTTGTGTATAATACCTTTTTTTTTCCTTCTCTATGCTTTTTTTCTATATATCCAAATTCTACCTGTCCTTTAAACCCAGTTCAAATTTCATTTTCCTTGAAACCTTGTCTGACTCTTTTGCTCCAGCCCACACACCCCGAATGGTCCCCTGCAGAATGCCCGTAGCATTTCAAACTAAATGTCTCTTTGGTCCTTAATCACAATAAATCAAAATTGGTTTGAAATAATGAGTAAAGGAGGATAAAAATGCTGCTGCAGAATGCAGGCATTGCTTCCTCTGCCTTGCAGGAGGTAGGATGCCCATTTATGGTTTGTAATGATTGATTGATTATTTTTCATTAGAATACTAATACTTCTTTCCTATAATTATTCTAGGCAACACAAACTGCTGCTAAGCTCCCATGGAGTGTCCAGAATGATGAAAGGAAACATCTGAGGAACCTGTTGAAAATTATTTTATTCTTGTGATCATTATTATTGATGTTATTGTTGTTCTTGTGTTTGTTGTGGGTATTTTGTAATATATTTAACTTTGACTGCCTGTCCTTAAGTATATGAAAGGAAATTCAGTATTTTCCACCAAAATGTCTTCTGGCATTTTATCTCCTATAGTCAATAACTCCTCCTAATGCCCACCTTCATCACCTCATTCTGAATCCTTTCACTGACTTTCCAACTTCCAGTGCATACCATCAAATCAGTATTTCTGTAAAAATCACTATTGTATTATTCCACTTTTCTGAAACT
>NW_003852398.1:13329713-13335856 GCF_000181295.1 Otolemur garnettii | reverse complement strand
TTTTTTTTTAAGAGACAGAATCTTACTCTATCTCCCTCAGTACAGTGCTATAGCATCATAGCTCACAGTAACCTCCAACTCCTGCGCTTAGGCGATTCTCTTGCCTCAGCCTTCCAGTAGTTTCAGCATTCTAATCTCTGTATTTTTTTAGCTTGATTGATCCTGGAGGTCTTTTTAGGATTGATCCTGATCCTCTGAGCCATTTTATCTAAGCCAGAACATCTTGGCTTGGTCTTGCCTCTAATCATCTTTCCCCTTGTCCAGTCCAAATTAGTGTGGACAAGTTTGAATCCATAGTAGCCTAATATAAAATACCCACAGTTTAATAATTTACAGATTCCTAGGCTCCATCTCTGTTTCCGAGTTTACTAAATTAAAATCTCTGGTTTGGCCCATAAACTTGGATTTTTAATGAATTCTTCACGTAAGTCTTAAATACATTAAAAATCTGAGAAACTTTGCATGTAACTGCTGCCCACTGAGTCTTTGATTAATATATTAGATATGGCTTGACACCTGTGGCTCAAGTGGCTAAGGCGCCAGCCACTAAGGTGGCGGGTTCAAATCCAGCCTGGGCCCACCAAACAACAATGACGGCTGCAACCAAAAAATAGCCGGGCATTGTGGCAGGCACCTGTGGTTCCAGCTACTTGGGAGGCTGAGGCAGGAGACTCGCTTGAGGCTCTGTCTCAAAAAAATTAAAAAATTATATAATAAGTGATTTACCAAATTATTCACCTTGTATTTTATGAAGTTACATTAATGTTATGAACCCCCTGTTTTGTAATGCAGAGAATATCACAGAAAGGCTTTTCATAATAAATTATTTTATGAGATTTTAATACATGGTTGAATCTTAAAATGCAATTATTTGTATTAATGAGAGGAAATAACTGAAATTTTAGAAATTGTTCAATAAGACAAAATACTTCTGCTTGTAGAGAAGGTGACCTAATAGCGAGATGAATGATTAGGTATACTCCTTGAAGTTCTGCTCACTTAAGCATTTACTATACCAATATCCTTCAGGGATGTCCAGGAAAGGAGCCCTAGTGCTACAGCTATTCACCTTTAGGTGATGCCTGTATATCATACCATGCCATCGGTAAATCAGGCTCAAGTCCTCTCTTCCTGTGTCACCTGATCATAGGGAACAGCTCATGAGGTCATAGGCAGAGGCTGGGAAAGAGAAGGCACTAGAGTAGGAGTGAAGACCATGGGCTTTTGGGCCACTTGCTCATGTAACTTACTTGTGCAAGGTCACACACACCACTGTCATGTAATGATGGAGTGCTGCTGTGTGTGCCCAGTGTTATGGATTGGTGGGTCAGGTAACACCCAACTCTTGATGAGCAGCTCAGGTCACATGGTAACTTGGTGGCCACATGGTTAATTAAGCATTCAGTCTCCACTAAGGCCCAATAGCAGGCCAAGAACTTTCTCCAAAGGAGAGCAGATGGGTGTGGCACACAGAATCCTGGCATTTAGCGAGGCCAAGGATCACTTCCTTGAGCCCAGGAGTTTCAGAGCAGCCCAGGCTACAAAGTGAGCCCCCATTTCTACAAATATAAAATATTAGCCAGGTGTGGTGCATGCCTGTAGTCCCAACTACATGGGAGGCTGAGGCAGGAGGATCACTTGAGCCCAGGAGTTGAAGGTTAATTACAGTGAGCTGTAATCCCCCAGCCTGGGTGACAGACTAAGATCCTATCTCTAAAAGAAGAAAAAAAGGATGTGGTTATCTGCAGAGAATGACAGAGCTTTGCTCCAAAATCTTAAGGGCCTGCCTGCTCTGAGATACACCAACAAGTCTGCCAAAGGCTCTAAACAGCATCTCTATGTGACATTGAGACTTCAAATACCATTTGATCTGCAAGACAGTATGGCCCCAAGCAGCATTGCAGCTTGCACAATAATAGCCTGGAACTATTCCAGAGCCCTCTATTCTGAAACCCACTGGAAATTCACAGCTTTTCAGGTCCCTTGGTAAATGGACTAGATATACCTGAAGAAATCAGGACCCCACGCTCAGACGTGGCAGTTCACTTCAAGTGCTCTCCTAGGAGAATGACTCTGAGAAGGATTTCTTTCATGATTGAGTTCCTGCCTGCAGCCTGCAGAAATGCAGAGAAACTCACAAAGGAATACCAGAGAGCCAGACCAGGGTCGCAGCTGGAGCTTGAATGCCCTATGATTTCTCCAAAATTCAAAGAGGTCCACTATGTATTATGCCCCTTGTAGGTGCCAATAACTTACCTTAGAAGGAATATCTCACCATGCCCCAACATCACCAGACCCTAAACACCACCAGATGTTTTAGTGAGATAGACGGCCCTTTGAATTCTTGTTGGATTTATTTTCTGCTCTCTGGCATGCAAATACCTTACCAATAGTTAAGAGGAGTTGCAACTTCTCACACCTTAGGTCCACTCAGAATAATGTCATCAATGTAAAGGACATTTTAAGGGGTGACATCTTAAGGAAAGAAAAAGCAATCAAGATCTCTGTGAACAAAATTTCTGCAGGGCTGAAGAGTTGATATATCCCTGAAGTAGGACAGTGAAAGAGTATTTAGTCAGATGTGGGGAGATGCTGAAAGTAAAAGCCAAAGTGGATAGGGCTCCCCAAATGGGCCTAACAGATCTCCATCCTCACATGCCCACCGGCTTTCCTCTCTGGCCCGAGCTATCTTCCTTTCCCTATTTTATTTTTCTCAACCACTCCAGACTCCTTGCAGATGCTTGAGCACATCAGGCCGAGTAGGTCTATCTTATGGGCACTTGTTTCAAGACTAGGTGATCTTGGAGCCACAGAATGGTCCTTTGGTCTTGGTTTATGCGTAATTGTGGGATGCAGAGCCTTGTCTGACTTCCATGACCTACAGCCGGAGTGGGGAAGTAAAAGCTTCAAGTTAATAACCCTGTAATCTTGGCTTTATTTTATTACCTTTGTGTAAATTAGTCTATCTTAACTAACAAACACCACAGTTAACAAAACATATAAAAGTATTCATTTTTTCAAAAGATAGCTTTAAATATTTTTAAATCTGTTAGAGAATTTTATTTATTTATTTATTTTGAGACAGAGGCCCACTCTGTTGCCCAGGTTAGAGTGCTATGGCATCATACCTCACAGCAACCTCAAACTCTAGGGTTCAAGCAATCTTCCTGCATCAGTCTCCCCAGTAGTTGGGACTACAGGATCTGGCCACAAAGCCCAGCTAGTTTTTCTATTTTTAGAGAGATGGTGTCTCACTCTTGCTCAGGCTGGTCTCCTTTTTCTGAGCTCAAGCGATCTATCAAACTGGGATGCCCAGAATGCTAGGATTACAGGCATGAGCTTTTTTCAAATATTGTCAATTTAATTTTCATTTCCCTGACTACTGGTAAGTTTAAGCATTTTGTAGTAGGTTTTAGCTATTTGAATTTTATCATCAATAAATTGCCTTTTAATATTAATATTCAGTCTTCATTCATTGCTATTTTCCTATTGATTTTCAAAATTCTCTTGATAGCATGGGGATTAGCTCTTCATCTCTCATATGTCACATGTATTTTCCTTCCATTTGTCTTGACATTGTTAATTTTCACTGGGGTTTTTTGTAGCTATTTACAAAAATCTGTATGGTAGTCAAATTTGTTGATATCTTCTGTTTTGATTTCTGAATTTCATGATATGCTATAAAAGTTTTCCCAACTTCAACATTATTCTATCTACATTCTCCTAATTCTTTGGCTTTACTTTTTTACTTAACTTTTTTAATTTGTCAAGAACTTATTTTAGTCTAGGCGACTTAGGAATCCAGCCTTAATTTTAATGATCCGTTTTAATTTTTATTTAATTTTCTATTTATCCAAATTTTATTTATTTATTCATTCATTCATTCATTTTTATTGTTTGGGGTTTGGGATTCATTGAGGGTACAAAGAATTAGTTTATACTGATTGCATTTGTTAGGTAAATTTCCTCTTATAATTGTGTTCCACCCCCAGAGGTGTGCCATACACTATGACCCCCCCAACCCCCTCCCACTGTTCCCTCATCCCCCTATCTCACCCCTTGTATTAGATCATCTACTGCCTTCATATTAGAATTGAGTACATTAGATTCTTTACTTGTCCATTCTTTTTTTTTTTTTTTTGTAGAGACAGAGTCTCACTTTATCGCCCTCAGTAGAGTGCTCTGGCATCACAGCTCACAGCAACCTTCAACTCCTGGGCTTAGGTGATTCTCTTGCCTCAGCCTCCCAAGTAGCTGGGACCACACCTGCCCACCACAATGTCCAGCTATTTTGTTGTTGTTGTTGTTGCAGTTTGGCCAGGGCCAGGTTTGAACTCACCACCCTCAGTATATGGTGCGGGCGCCCTACCCACTGAGCCATAGGCACCGCCTGTTTCTCCATTCTTGTGATGCTTTACTAAGAATGCATTCCACCTCAATCCCAATGTCCAAAAATGTAAAATCTCCATCTCTCTTAAGGGCTGAATAGTACTAATATCCTTTTTTTTTGAGACGGAGCCTCAAGCTATCCCCCTGGGTAGAGTGCCATGGCATCACGCTCACAGCAACCTCCAACTCCTGGGCTCAAGCTAGTCTCCTGCCTCAGCCTCCCAAGTAGCTGGGACTACAGGCGCCCGTCACAACGCCTGGCCATTTTTCGGTTGCAGCTATCATTGTTGTTTTTGGCGGCCCGGGCTGGGGATTCGGACCCACCACCTTAGGTGTATGTGGCTGGCACCTTAGCCGCTTGAGCCACAGGCGCCGAGCCCTAATATCCATTTTTAATTTATCCTTATCCATTAAAAATTTCTCATGTATATTTGAGTCTACTTGAGTAAATTAGTACAGTAGTATCTGTCAGACAAATCTGAAGGGAGGGTAAGAGGAAGAATAGCTTTGGCCAACAAGATAATAAACTAACATTAAAATTACTTTTTATTAAAATTACTCTTCGTTTCTTGAACCTATAAGTGCAAAGAAAAGTTCTCTGAAAAGGAATTTGTAGAAAGGAGACTTTATTCTAATGAACAGTTTACAAACTGAGGACACACAGCTTTCAGTATAAAATGAAGGTGCATCTCAGAGAACAAAGGAAAAGCTCCAGTTTCATAGTAAAAGTTCCCATCTAAGATTCTCAGTTAAGTCATTTAAGCAAAAAAGAGGTTAAAACTTGCTCAGTTCTAGGCCAGGTGCAGTGGTTCATGCCTATAATCCTAGCACTCAGGGAGGCTGAGGCAGGTGGTTTGCTTGAGTTCAGGAGTTCCAGACCACCCTAAGCAAGAGTAAGACCCTGTTTCTACTAAATTAGAAAGATCAGCTGGGCATTGTAGCACACATCTGCAGTCTCAGCTCCTTGGGATAGGCCCAGGAGTTTGAAGATGAAGTGAGGGATGATGATGCTGATACAGGACAGGTGGCACCCCAGTCAGCAGGGTGGAGCAGAGGGGCAGACCTGCCGCTTCCGCCTTGGCAGTGTTGGTGGGGTGGCAACAAGCAGAGGAACCACTGGGCTGGAGGGTAGGCAAGGGGGGCCTCTGCCGGAGACTCCAGTAGCCAGAGGGGCCGGACAACTGCTGGGGAGATGCCAGCCCCTTAGTGTCTCCTTCCCCTTGCACTTACTGCTGAATAGGGACCCCCCATTTCCTATGCCTAAGTCAATGTCATGTACGTTTCCTAGGCCTCAATTCCATCATACATTCATTCACCTTAACCCAGCCGAAGGGACTGTATTCATTCATTAATGCACTAATTCATCTTACCCTAGCAGAAAGGACTGTGTCCATTCATTTGTTACCAAGTCCTGGCCTCGTGTAACTACAAGGAACCCATGTGACTATGTGTACCCCTTGAACAAAGAGCCCAGAGAGAGAGCCTCCCCCCGACACACACTCGGGGTTTTTCTCTCTGCCAGGAGCTTTGGTGTTTCGTATCCTTTTCTGTAAAATAAATCTTGTCTTACCACTGATCTGTGGTCGGTGGATTCATTCTTCAAATCACCGAGACCAAGAACCTACTGAAGACAATTCTGGTATCAATATCATTGCATTCTAGCTGGGGAGACAAGACCCTTTCTCAGAAAAAGAGAAAACATTGTCTTTTAACAAAACACAAGGCTTGGTGCCTGTGGCTCAAGTGGCTAAGGC
>NW_003852398.1:13315689-13329325 GCF_000181295.1 Otolemur garnettii | reverse complement strand
CCAGCTACTCGGAGGCTGAGGCAAGAGAATCGCCTAAACCCAAGAGCTGGAGTTTGCTGTGACCTGTGATGCTATGGCACTCTACTGAGGGTGACAAAGTGACAAAGTGAGACTCTGTCTCTAAAAATAAAAACAAATAAATAAAAATAAATAAATAAAATAACTTTTTCCCAAATTATTGAGTTGTAAGAGTTCTTTAAATATCCCAAATATTAATCAGAATCTTTTCAGATTTTTAGACAATATGAGTGACTGAGGGAAAAGTCTCAATCAATAGAGATTAATTGAGCCAGAGCTTGAGGGCATGCCTGGAAAAACAAGAGTCACAGATGCATCTATGGCTGTTTTTTCTTTCTTTCTTCTTCTTTTTTTTTTTTTAGAGACAGAGTCTCACTTTGTTATCCTCGGTAAAGTGCTATAGGGTCACAGCTCACAGCAACCTCCAGCTCTTGGATTTAGGCAACTGTCTTGCCTCAGCCACCCTAGAAGCTGGGACTACAGGCGCCTGCCACAAAGCCTGGCTATTTTTTTGTTGCAGTTTGGCTGGGGCTGGATTCAAACCCGCCCCTCTCCGTATATGGGGCTGGCCCCCTACTCTTTGAGCCACAGGTGCCACCGCTATGGCTGTTTTTTCTAAAGAGGTTTTCAGGAAGTTTAGTATTTGTATAGTTCCCCCTAAAGGGGGAAAAGCCATGAGGAAAGCGGGGCCAGGCGGTGAGGCAAACGATTACATTCCTTTCAAGCCTTATAGCAAATGTCCGCTGCAACCATTATCCAGCAAACCTATATTTTACAAAAAGATAAGGTAAAATGTTGCAGGAAAAAAAAGGGTGTGGGAGTAAAAAGAAGAACCAATAATATAGAAGTCTCAGGATGATTAAATCTCATCTTGCCTTTGTTCTGCATCTGGAAGATGAGATTGTTATGGACAGACTTAGTTTTAGGATCTAGACTTAGACTGCAGATGTAAAGTTACTATTGACATGTCTTTGTTTTATGAGGAATATATATTTTGAAGGGTTTCGAGATCAGCAAAGAACAATTTGTAAGCAAGCAGCAGTCAATGGAAACGCCTAAGGCCTTTTGCTTTTCTGTGGGGGATCTGGCTAATGTATTGGCCACACTTAAGTTAATCAACCATAGAAACTGTCCTGTTCTTTTTGTAATTCTGTTGTGCTAACATGGTGAAAAGGTTATTAGACCAGAAAAGGAAAAACTGAGGGTGTGTTTGTTATTATTATGGGTCATACAATAAGAAATGCCTTATTTTGAACCAAAAGTTTAGTTCATTGTATCTCAAACAAGAAGTAGTATGATTTATCAAAGTATGTCTCTAAATTATAGACATAGTTTTACCATCTTAATGGTAGCTTGTGGAAGCCTGCAGAGCAAGTGGCAATGAAATAATGAAAAGTGTTTTCCATGGCTTGTTGAGAATGTTTTTTCTCTGCAAGAAGTAGTCAGTTGGTGCAAGGTCTGGTGAATGCGGTGGATGACAGAGAATTTCCAAGCCCCGCTCTGTGGTTCCTGCAGAATTGTTTGCACAACCTGTGGTCAAGGTAGTCTTGCAAGAGGACTGGGCTGTCTTTATTGACTAATCTCAGCTGCTTAATAATAAGCATATTCATACTGTTGTCCAAATAGTTGCAGCAAACATTTGCTGTTAGCAATTGACCAGGTTTCACAAATCTCTAGTGGGAAATACCAGCTCGGAAACACCAAACAGACAGGATTAGCTTTTTTTGATGAATACTTGGTTTTGGACTGTGTTTCAGCACTGCATCTTATCCAACCATTGTGCTGAATGCTTGCAATTGTCAAAAAGAATAAATTTGTCATCACACATAACAATATGGTATAGAAATGGTTCACCTTTATTTTATTGAAGGAGTTTGGGGTCATCAGTTGAGGGGTTCTTGGCACGAGGAATAAAGAGACTTGACGCAAAGTCCGTGTCAGGGGTATTGAGGAATTCTGGGAGGAGCCTTCCCCAGCAAACCTCAGGTCATATTTATTATAACAAGGCAGGAAAAAGTATTTAAAAGTTACTTATTAGGCATCAGCACCATAAAAGGAGAACATGTTAAGTGTTAGAATATCTCCAATTTGTTTTTGCAAAGTCTCAGACCTTAAACAAGACCGCTGCCTCTAGTGTCAACAGACCTTTGGAATCTAGAGAATCTTTCCCATAGCCATTAGACCTGGTATTGTCACACCTCACATACACATTCTCCCTTGGAGGACAGTTTTCTGATCTCTTGCACATACACAACTCACATGTCGTTCTCCTAATTCTCTATATCTCCTAAGAAGGAGACTTATGCTAAACATCAGGTCTCGGTTTCCCCTATATGTTATGACAATAAAGAAAGGCAAACTTCAAGATGATTTCTCCTTTGATTCTAATTTAATTCACAGAGAACTCATTTATTAAGCTTCTTCTTTTTTTAATTTTTTTGTCCAGGGCTGGGTTTGAACCCACCACCCTTAGGCATATGGGGTTGGCACCCTACTCCTTGAGCCACAGGCACCGCCCCTCATTTATTAAGCTTCTTTACCTTGCTGATTTGTTTCAAATGGCCCAATACAGTTGGAATAGTAACGTTAAACCTTGCTGCTAACTCACACAGAGGTTCAGATGGATGGACTTCCTCTACGGTTTTCAGGTGTTTCTTCATTATCCACCTTGGTCTCCTGTCGCCCAAGTGGCTCAGTTTCTTGATTAAAAAATCACCAGAACAGGGCAGCACCAGTGGCTCAGTGAGTAGGGCGCCGGCCCCATATACAGAGGGTGGTGGGTTCAAACCCTGCCCCGGCCAAACTGCAACCAAAAAATAGACAGGCATTGTGGTGGGCGTCTGTAGTCCCAGCTTCTCGGGAGGCTGAGGGAAGAGAATCACCTAAGCCCGAGAGCTGGAGGTTGCAGTGAGCTGAGACGTCATGGCACTCTACCTAGGGGGACAAAGTGAGACTCTGTCTCAAAAAAAAAAAAGTCACTAGAACAAAACTTCTTAAATCATCCTCGTATTGTGTGTTCATTAGTCACATTGTTCTCGAACACTCTGTTGATATTTAGAGCTGCACTGCTTTTCCATGACACAACTCATACTTGAAAATACCACAGACTTTTGACTTACCCATGGTTTAACAAAATTTGGTCTAGATAAAAATTCCAAAGATAATCATAAACGAAAACGTGCTGTTTGAAAAAAAGAGGATATATACCGTCACAGTAAAAATAAAACAAGATTGTCAAAGTGAAATGTCAGAAATACCAACTGTCAAACTTAGTGCTTAAGGAAATTGAACATGTCATACCTAATAACCTCAACATAATGCTTTTACACAAGGTTGTAGAGTAAGTTATTCATTTGGGGAAAAGATGGACGGGTGTTGCCTTAATATCCAGACTTAACTAGCCTTTGGCAAATGGAGTTTGGGGTTCCTGAAATTCTTTAAAAATTTTTCCTTTTTAAGATTTTTGTATTAAGATTTTTTTCCCCCATTCTGTAGTTTGCTGATTCATTTTTTAATGGTGTCTTTTGATGAGCAGCAGCTTTTAATTTGGATAAATTGTATCAATTTTTAGAATTGAATAGCTTTGCTGTCTCTTGTAGCTAAGAATTATTTGCTTATTTTTAGGTCATAAACATATCTCCCTATATTTTCTTTTAGGCTATTTTAGTTTTTACATCTTCACAATGCTAGTTTTTAAGATGCCCATTTAGATGCAAACACCAAAATATATATATATATATATATAGTTTTCATAACTTATAGACCCGAATGCCTCAAGTTTACTGTGTGCTGTGTGCTCTAGATGGGTAGAATATAAAGAGTAACTGATTTTTTGAATGGCTCAATTTATTTGTTTTATGTTAATAGGTTTAGAGGGTACAAGTTTAATCCTGCGGCATATCTGTATTATAGAGTGGTAGAGTCTGGGCTTTTGGTGCACCCCTCACCCTAGACGTGTACTTTGTACCCTATAGGTTAATTTTTCATCTCTTCCCTATCCAACTTCCGGGTGAGTCTCTAATGTCGGACATACCACTCTGTGTGCCCTTGTGTAGCTATAGTTTAGCTCTGACTTACAAGTGAGAACGTGTAGCATTTCTTTTTCTGTTCCTGCGTTACTTAGAATAATGTTCTCCATTTCCACCCAAGTTGTTACGAAAGATGTTATTTTATTTTTTCTTATCATTGAGCATGGCTGAATTTGAATGGCAATTTTTGTTCCTAAACTGGTACAGTGTTTCCAAGTTTAACTGAACACATTCACTCTTGAAACTCTTAAAAAAATATTATCGGGCTTCGCTCTTAGAAAATGACTTTGTTCTGTAGTCCGTGGTGCAGGCTTCACTCACCTAGAAGTCCTTAATAATCGTTGAAGCTTGCTCTATGTATCATTCTCCCAAATGGTCAGAGGGTAGGACAAAGTTAATGGAAATGGTCTGATGCATTTTAATTTATGTATTGCTACCAGAGTGCCTTTTACTGTCCTTTGTAATAATGAATTAAAAGTTCTTGCGGAGAGTCTTAAGAGATAAGGGGATTTCCAGTAAAAATAATAATAAGAGGGAAAAAAAATAAAAAGGACTTGGGGACGGGCTCTGCAGAATTTTACTAAACATTCGGTGGCAGTAAGGTGTAACTGAATGAAATTATAAAAACTGTTCCTTTCCGGGCAGGAATCCAGTGAACGATCTGTGTGTTTTCAGTTGCTGGTTCTTTGCTTTTCCTCTGCAAGGGAAAATTGCAACAAGTCTTGACAGGAAGTTGCTGGGCTCCCTCCTTTTTTTTTTTTTTTTTTTTTTTTAATAGTTCATTCTACCAAATGGTTTTGCTAATGTACCCCGGCTTGGCTGGCAATTAAACATGAAACTTCTCATTGGGTATTTTCAAGACTACTACGGGGAATCAGCTGCCAGCTTACTGCCATGTGGAAAACTGCACGAGATTCCGGGATTGGAATCAAAATGCTAATTTAAAAGGTCAAGCGAAGCTGTGCCTCACGTTTTGGTGTGCCTGCGCTCTCTGTAGGCAGAAGCGAACAAAGACCCTGAGAGAGAACCCAGAGCCTGAAACCCGTCCTGTATATGTTGTCCTGAAATAATTTTGGAATCATGCCTGAAATGCCGGAGGATATGGACCAGGTAAGAGCTAGCAATTCAAGAAATGAAGCATTCTATACAGAGGAAGAGTTGTTTTGAAAGCATTCCAGAGAATGCCTGGTAAAAAGCAGAATGGCTTTGTAAAAATAATAGAAGTGGGTGTCATTCATTTCCTTAAAACAGTACCTGGGCACAAAGAAGAATAAATCAACTATAGATTGATAGATGGAATCAGATTATGGAGAATTTTAGCTAAATCTCCTTAACTGGCAAAAACAAAATGCAAAACAGAACAGCAGTTTCATTTATTGGATTAACTGTAGTGATATAAGTGAAGGTTCTGTTATACAAGTAAGGAATTTATGTCTCGGTCGTGTGCTTCAGACTTTGTATGAATTGAATCGTCTAAAGTAACTTTGATATGCTAGTCTTTAAATTTATAGACTTAGCCACCACACGAAGTTAGACGTTGCCTAAGTAAGAATGACGTTTGATTCACATAGAAGGTATCATCCAAAGAAAATGATTAAAAACCATACCCAAACATCTGCCCCTACAACTGTACCTAACTTTCAGGGCAAGTATCAGATTTTTCAAATGTCAACTTAAAACTTTTTGCACCGCTGCTCTGGGAATCGAAATGCTAATTGCATATCCAGGTCCTTAAATCTTAACGTTTAGCACTTCCCCCCCCCCGCCCCCAAATCGTAAATTAATTGCAACTAGAAACTTTAAAATAACATTTCCTAGTTCCTAAGAGAGAAGTTGTTGAGAGGCTCTTGGATCTGGTCCCCTCCCCCCATGCTTTCTTTGTTGTCTCCGGGTTACTTTTGTTCAGTGCTGAGGCAGTCCTTTCAAGGATTCTCTAAATAATGCTAGTCCGATGAACAGTAAATAATAGCCTGGATTAAAACAAAAAAAACCCCAGTAAAATTGAAAAGTGAGCGACTGCAGACAGTTACTGTTCCAAAGAAATTTTTAACGTTTACATGAATAAGAAAATGAGTTCTCGTTGGAGCTTCGGGAGGAAAGAAAGTCTGGGGCCTCTGACATAGAAAAACTTTTTAAAAGGTTGCTTGGCCCTTATGTATAAATTATGCTAAGAAGGATTAAGAAAATAAGGCCTCCTTAGAAAATCCAAGCAGTGGTCACGTTTGCGGGTGACGTTTAAAGCTCGATCTCCTGGCTGGCTGTACAAAAATTCCAGACTTGGGTCTGGAGCTACAGAGTCTTTGCTGGGGTTATTTTTCTGCGTCAATTTTCCAGCTCTCCAGTTTTGACTCAAGGACTCGGCGGTATTGAAGTGGAAGGCAAATCAGTTGGGTGCTGGGCGAGCCTGAACACTTAGGGCTGTTGGTTTTGATTTACTTTTTAAAGGCGAATAGTAGTAGAACGCCCATCATTGCATTCTGGTTGGCTCTTTAATTTTTTAGCAAGTCTGGGCTTACAGAGCTCAAAGCTGCAGCCTCCATGGCGGAGCGTCTCAAAGTGTGGTCTCCACTCCTGTTAACGCCACTAAGTGGGGTCCCGAGCTCTACTATAAAGGGTTTATTGTAGGTAAAATCCAAGAACCTGCGTTTTGAAGAGGTACTCCAAACTCAAATAATTCAACACCTTTTTGGTTAAAAGTAGTTACACATTTTTGAGATTTCATACATCTTAATATTTAGGATCCCAGAAAGACAAACAGCTCACCTGCCGACACTTTTATTTTTAGTCCCTTTTTCTAAATCTTTCAAGACGCACACCTAAAGCCAGAGATATGTTCATTGTGCTCCTCCCTGCCCCTCTCCCTCTCAGGACTTTTAAAATGTTATATTCGATTTTTTAAGATGACATGCCCAGTTGATTATTATGCACTGCGCAGCCTGCAGACTTGAAACTCTAGGGCGATTCACTTAAATCCTAACCGCATTTAATTAGGAAAAAGAAAAAAAGTACACAAATAAGCAAAATCTCCACAAACTTGAAAGCATTGCTTAAGGTCAGGGCCTTTGTTTTGTGTACCACTTTAAGAGATGGCGCGAGGGCTGGGAGGGAGCGTCCCGCGTGCGCCCGCCCCCTTCTGGGGCGTCGGCGGAGCGTGGCCAATCAATGGAGGCGACCGTGGCGGCGGAAGCCGGAAGCAAGGAGAGGGGTCGACCTGGGCCTGAGAGAGGCGGGCCGAAGGCGACTGAGCTAAGGCCCGCGGCAATCGTGGTCGCGGCCGCTGCGGCGGCGGCGCGAAAACGGCGGGCATGGTGGGGCGGCCGAAAGAGCTCTCCATCCACTTTCTTCCTGGAAGCTGCCGGCTAGTGGAGGTGAGGGAGTCGGTTCTGGGGTTGGGGGTCTGGGGTAGGAACCTGGGACGCCGGGGGACCAACAGGGTCCGCGGGGAGATGGGGGCTGCCCAGATGCGACTCGTGCGAGCCGGAGAAGCGGTCCAGGAGCGGTCTCGGAGCCTCCTTCCCGGCTGCAGAGCCCGGGCGGTGCCACAGAATTTGTTTATCTCGGCGCACGCCGCTCGGTGTTTCTTTCGCAGCCGCTGCGGCCGGAAGCGAGTCTGTGGAGGTTTTACTTTCGAGGTCTGTCTCAGCTCTTGGGAACGGACAGCTTTTCCATAGTTGTTTGTGTTTTGAGCCTTCAGTTCATGTGTGGTTCAAATTCCTCAATCTTAAAGCTCATGGCTTTGAGAAAAACAGGAACATGGCTTTTCAGGAACAGTATTGGAGATAACTTAATAAAGTCTTAGCTCGTACGAGGGATAATAGGGTTAGTCTTCATAAGTATGAGACACTGTTACTGCCCTATTTTACAGATGAGAAAACTGAGGTGCAGTAGGTGAGAAATTGGTCCAACTTCATTCGGTAAAATGGGTGCAGGGATTCAAATATAGGTGTTATCTCAGGGATCCCCTCATATACTACTACATTATATGTCAGAGCGTCCTTCAATACACAAAATATTTACAGCTTGGTTATTAGAAGATTGCTCATGCCCAGACCAATATTTCTATAGAGATACGAGAGAATAGGGTTGGGTTTTGGCTGGTGTGGTTCTTTTGTTTGGTTGTTTTTTAAAGAAGAGTCTCACTCTTGTTGCCCAGGCTAGAGTTCTATGGTGGGCTGTTTTTGATAAGACGAAGTTTTTATGCTTCCAAAATGCAGTTAGTGTTTTCAAATCACTTTGGCTCTTTCAGGATAAAGTTAGTATAGATGGTCTGATTAAATCTGTGTTGTTCCTTTGTGCCCCAAGCAGTTCTGAGTGCGTGTTACGTATTGTTTATGTGCGTTTATGTGTGTGTATAAAGCTTAAGCTGCTTTTCACAGCAGGAGTTCAGTAAACAAAAATGGCTTTTCATGTTTTCCTTCATTAAAACTGAAGTTTGGCAGCTAAACCTTTACAACGTACTTGTTGCTCTCTCAAAACTTGTAAAATTAAACTCATGGGAATAGGAACTTTTTTTTTTTTTTTTTTTTGCAGTTTTTGGCTGGGGCTGGGTTTGAACCCGCCACCTCTGGCATGTGGGCCGGCGTCCTATTCCTTTGAGCCCCAGGCGCCGCCCGATGGAACTATTTTATGGTTTACATTATATTTATCACTAAAATTTAAGATTTTTTTTTTACAGTTTAATGTATTTTAATAGCAAACTTACAGAAACAGCACAGAAGACAGACAACATTAAAAACATGTATTTGCATGTACGACAACTCAGTTAGAAAAGTATAGTGAATGGATGGAATCTACTATATGATAAAAATGCTACAAACACCATTTAGTTGCCATCAATAAGAAATTTACTTGTTTTAAAAAAATCCAAATGCCGGCGGCATTGTCCAGAAAAATTTAACAGGTGTATTTATAATTGTTATAAAGTTGAACTGCTGAAACTTGTTCACTGAAACATTTTGACTCGCTTTAATGCTGCACATCCCCTCATTTTATATTAAAAATTCACGCACAAATGAAAATGGAAAAACTGCCGATACCTGATTTCTGTCCACTATTTTTCCAGTCGCAGTCATATACTTAAGTATCTTTTGACCCCATGGAGGGAAAAAATCTAACGTTCAGAACTACCTGTAACAGGAAGAAGAGAATTTTTTTTTTGATAATGAAATGTTTTCTCATCATAGCAGACTCTTAAGCATGTTCTCCACGTATGTGGCGTGCTAGCTGGATGTCTTTTGGCATAATTGTTACATGTTTAGCATGGGTAGCACACAGGTTGGTGTCTTCAAAAAGGCCAACCCATAGGCCTCACTTGCCTCCTGCAAAGCACCAATAGCTGTGCTCTGGAAGCGCAGATCTGTCTTAAAGTTCTGAGCAATTTGTCGCACCAGACGCTGGAAAGGAAGTTTGCGAATCAGAAGTTCAGTGGACTTTTGATAACGTTTTATTATCACGGAGTGCCACAGTACCAGGCCAGTAGCGATGAGGTTTCTTTACCCCTCCAGTAGAGGGCGCACTCTTGCGAGTGGCTTTTGTAGCCAGTTGCTTCCTGGGTGCTTTAGCACCGGTGGATTTCCGCGCAGTCTGCTTTGTACGAGCCATGGGTATAAAGACCTCTTTATTTAGCCCGCCTTCTTCGGCTGGAGCTCAGCGAGCTAGAGGCGGCGCTGGCGTTAGACAGCGAACACCAAGATCTTTACTTAGTGATACTTCATTCTTTTCTAGAACTTTTTTTTTTTTTTTTTTTTTTTTTTTTTTTTTGGGTAGAGACAGAGTCTCACTTTGCCACCCTTGGTAGAGCGCCGTGGCGTCTCAGCTCACAGCAACTTCCAACTCCTGGGCTTAGGCGATTCTCTTGCCTCAGCCTCCTGAGTAGCTGGAACTAGAGGCGCCCGCCACAACGCCCATCTATTTTTTTGTTGCAG
This sequence comes from Otolemur garnettii, assembly GCF_000181295.1. Classification (NCBI taxonomy): domain Eukaryota; kingdom Metazoa; phylum Chordata; class Mammalia; order Primates; family Galagidae; genus Otolemur; species Otolemur garnettii. Next base: position 13,319,355 of record NW_003852398.1, on the reverse strand, counting down.
TTTGGCGGGACAGGCGTTTAACCCGCCACCCTCATTATATGGGGCCGGCACCCTACCCACTAAGCCACAGGCGACGCCCTCTAGACATTTTTAATAGAAGTTAATACAGTAGAAATCAGTATCCCAGACTGTTGTGTTAGATAATTGAGAACGAGGCCTTGATCTCCCATTACCTGTATAATTTGGTATCATTTGATTAGGTAACACAATAAGAACATAATAAATGTAGCTCTGCTTTCATTTATATGGATTTAATTTTTCAAGTCTTTTTGGTGTCCATAAATCTGATCACCTGAAGTGGTTGAATTTCATACACCAAAGGGTTTATTCAATATGAGGCAGAGACAGGTGTAGGGAAGCATGAACTGATATTTGATCTACTTAGCTCATAAAGTAGAAATTGAGAAAGTAGACTTTTCGGGCAGGCACTGTAATTTGGGTGAACTAGACAGCCTTTTATTCTTTTTCCTGAATTCATTGAAGCGTTTTGGCATTCTCCTAACATAATTTGTGGAGTGAAGGTCCAGAGTAATTCTGAGAGGACTACTACTTTTCAACAATAAACAGAAATCCAACAAAACAGTGTACACTTTTAAAAGCTTTATAATTAAGAGTACTGCTTATAGAGAAACTGAAAAAAAAACTTGTTTGGCATCTTTTAAGAGGTCTTCAAACTGCAGTCTTCAAATTACTGTAATTGGCATCACCTCAGAACTTGGTAGGAGTGCAAAGGTAAACTTTCTTAAGTAGCCAAAGCTTTTTCACTCTGTATTGGTTAGACTCTTTGTGGTAAGAATAATATAAAAAATGTTAGAAATGTGGAACTATGAAGTTGGAGGAGCCTTGTTCAAATACCTCATTTTTATTAGTGAGGAGTTAGATCAATAGAGATAGAATAAGTTCTCCATGCTATTGTTTGTGGCAGTGTATAAAACTTTTATCATTCATGAAACCAAATATAAGTCCAGAGGATTGAGATAAAATCCAATGCATTTGGCTTGCCCAGTTAAGCTAAAAGACTCAAGTTCTGGGACATGTTTACCGCAGACATGTTTAGACTGCGGACATCTTTAGACTTCAGATTCATTATTTGGGAATAGTATTTTCCCTATCAGAGCTGTTCTTATGGTTGAAAGGTGTATAATGTATGTTTATATAACATAGTTTTAAAATATGTTTTAAATAACTTTTTAAAAAAAAGTTCCCTGCTCTTCTAATAAAGAAAATTCTTAAGCATTTACATCTGACCTTTGGGTATTGTGTACAGTTTCATATTTTCTTTTAGTTGCCTTACATAGTACCCTGGGGTATAAAGGTAATGAAGTTCATTTTCAGTATGCAACCAGATATTCTTTAAGTGTAGTATATTCCCTCAAGAGCTTTTGTTCATCTGGAAACTTAATACTGTAATTTTATTGACTCCAAGGTGCTCTTGATTATAAGATCATATGGGCTCTTATTTGAAGACGCAATTAAGAGTTTGGCAAAAAATACTGCCAAACTATGATACATTAAGATTCATGTCTTTTATTTAACTAATGTTAAAATGAGGAAGAAGTGTGTTTCATAGAATGAAAGTATGCAGAGATCTTAATTCACTGCTCCTCATCTTTTGTAGATTGCATAATACTTTGACTCCTAGCTTTCCTTTTTAAGGGGGAAAGATGCTCAGGATGGAGGGGTTCAGGCCTGTAATCCCAGCATTTTGGGAGACTAAGGTGGAGGGTCCTGTGAGTGGTCTTATGTACATTTCAAGACCACCCCTATCATCTTACTGAAACCTCATCTCTATAAAAAAATAAAATTAGCCAGGTGTAGTGGCACATGCCTATAGTCTCAACTACTGGACAGGCTGAAGTGGGAGGATGGCTTGAGCCCAGAAGTTCCAAGTTGTGGTAAATAAATAAATAAGTAGATAAACTCCTAGTACCTTGTCTCTACTAGGAAGGTACATGATGGAAGTTTTTTGGTTTTTTTGAATTAGCGATTTGGACCTTTTTGAATGCCTTGAACTTTCCTGGAGTTCAGGATTACAGTGCTCTTCAAACTGCAATCTTCAAATTACCATAATCACTATCACCTGGGAACTTGGTAGGCATGCAAATTAGCAGGACCCAGCCCAGACTACCAAATCTGGAAGCCCTCTCAGTGATTTTGACCCATCCTGAACACTTGAGAACCACTGACCTAAGAACTGTCATCTGTTTGCTTCTATAGAGTGAAGTAAAAGCTGAGAAATTTGGAAGAAGCCAAATCCTGTATCTTTTGTACTGTTTTCCAACAAATGTTTATAGTATTTATCCTGTGTAAATTATTTTCTGATTGTGTCCTTCCTAGACTTGGCATGTTTTCTCCTCTTTATGGTTCAGCCTTTGTAGAGCTGTTTTCTTGCCAAAATTCAAAGAAAATATTTTCCTGGCTGAAATCCTTGTTGTCACAGATCATTTGGCTTAAAGCCAAGTTTTACTACAAAGAGCCTGGGTGAAATTTCTTTTAGCTTTAAAATGTCGTTAAATGGGTCAAACTAAGGAAAAATAATTCTTAAAAATTTACATTTTATAGCCTTTCCATATTAGGTCTTGCATATGCTAGAAATACCTGATTTTGGTATCTTTTTATAGATACCAAATGCCTATCTTGGTTATTGCCTATATATTTAAGTTTTGGACAGCTCAGAATTAGGTGACTGTAACAACTCTTGACATGAAAGGACCTCAGGTCGCTTAAAATTTAACTCTTTAAAAGAATAGTCTTCTTGGGGAAGAAGAGAAATTTTTTAAACTATGCCTTGGAAACATACCATTTAAGTTGTTTCCTAAATAGTGGTTCTTTTGAATTTCTCTATGCATGGAATATTTTGGTTTTTTACAATAGAAACAGGTCAGTTTAAAATATTTTATTTTTTCTTCCCCTCTGTGTTTACTAATTATTTTATGTCAATTTAAAGTTAACTCAGGAACATTTACTAATATGGTTAAACTTAGCATTTTAGTCTTGCAAGGACCAAATTTATTTCCTTTTAATAAATTCCTTTAAAATGTTGACTAATTCTTTAACTCAGCCCTATCGAAATGTAATAAATCATTGAGATTTGAAAGAAAATTTGTTGTTAAAAACTGAGGAGCAGAAATGTCAGGTATACAGGGTGGTGCCCATAGGTCAGTGGGGGACCCTGGCCACATACACTGAGGCTGGTGGGTTTGAACCTGGCCTGAGTCAGCTAAAACAACAATGACAACTGGAACAACAAAAAATAAATAGCCAGGTGTTGTGGCGGGTGCCTGTAGTCCCAGCTACTTGGGAGACTGAGGTAAGAACTTAAGCCCAAGAATTTGTGATTGCTATGAGCTGTGACACCACGACCCTCTCTACCCAGGGCAACAGCCTGAGACTCTGTCTCAAAAAGAAAAAAAAAGAAATGTCAGGTATAACCTAAATATCCAGGCCATAAAGTAAGCCTAAAACAGTTCTCTCTAGAGGCTTAGAGCACGTTGGTCATCTGTATAGGAGCAAAACACATTGTACACACTTATAAACTGAAGAACGTAATTAAAGTTGGTTATTCATTTGGGTATCATCAGTGATAACAATAAGATTTTTTGTGATTAGGAAATACAAGTCTTATGTTCTTTTTTGGATAAGGTGATTCAAACTTTTTTTTTTTTT
>NW_003852398.1:13310642-13315427 GCF_000181295.1 Otolemur garnettii | reverse complement strand
TTGAGCCACAGGCGCTGAGCCAGGTGATTCAAACTTAAGTGATACAGCTGATATAGTTTGATTAATCTTTGTTCTAACTTTGGACTTGAATTGTAGATATGAAATGTGAATCAAAGTACTTAGATTTATTTTGTGAAAAATAATGGTGAATGTTTTGAGAGAATGATTTTCAAAGTAAATAATCCCTTATCTTTTAGGAGGAAGTTAACATCCCTAATAGGCGGGTTCTAGTTACTGGTGCCACTGGGCTTCTGGGCAGAGCTGTATTCAAGGAATTTCAGCAGAATAATTGGCATGCTGTTGGCTGTGGTTTTCGAAGAGCAAGACCAAAATTTGAACAAGTTAATCTATTGGATTCTAATGCGGTTCATCACATCGTTCATGATTTTCAGGTATGGTTTAGTATATTTTAACATATATATGAACTAACTTAAGAATTGTCTGGATGATAGAAAATTTACAGACTGTCATGGAAGTTACTGTACTCGAAAGCTCTAACATACTAAGCAGCAACAAAATATAGTATACTCTTTTTTTCCTTTTTTTTTTTAGCATAGCAAGGGATATGTAATTAATAAAAAGATTAGATTGAGACACAAGTTGAAAAAGATAGAAATATGAAACATTTTGTAAACTTATGTTATGGAGTGGCTTCCAAGTGATACTTTCTCTGTAAATGTGTTTTTGCTGGGTTTTTTTTTTTTTAAGCATTTTGATATGTGTGTGTGTGTATATATATATATATCCTACAGTTATTTTTCTTTTATTATTTCAAAATTTTACAGGGGTACAAATAGTTTTTGGTTACATAGATCACTTTTATAATTATTAAGTTAGCATTCTAAGTGTGCCCATCACCCAGATAGTGTTAGGTAGGTTTTTGCCCATCCCTTCCTATCCCCTTTTCCCTACTTCATTTCCCTGAATTTTCTTTTCTTCTTCTTCTTTTTTTTTTTTTTTTGGCTAGGGCTGGGTTTGAACCTGCCACCTCCAGCATATGGGTCTGGTGCCCTACCCTGTTGAGCCACAGGTGCCATCCTTTCCCTGAATTTTCTTTGGAGCCTCTATACGTATGTGTTCTCATCAGTTCCAGTTTAATAATGGTGTGTTTTTTAATTCTTTAGATACTTTACTATGGATAATGGTCTCTAGTTCTATCTAAATTGTTGAAAAAGGCATTAATTCCTCCTCTCTTACGATTGAGTATATACCATGGTATACATATGCCACATTGTGGTAATCCACCCTTGAATAGATGGGCACTTAGGTTGGATTCCACATTTGTAGTTGTTAATGGTGCTGCAATAAACATACAAGTGCAGGTGTCTTTTGATAAAAGTTTTGTACTGTTTTCCATAGAGGTTATACTGATATGTGGTCCCATTAACAGTGTGTAAGCATTCCTTTCTCTCTATATCTGCACCTGCATCTATTGTTTTTGGCCTGTATGATAAAAGCCTTTCTAACTGGGGTAAGCTGATATCTCATTGTGGTTTTAATTTGTATTTCCCCCGTGATTAGTGATGTTGAGAAATTTTTCATGTCTATTGGCCATTTGTCTATCTTTTATAAAGTTGCTGTTCGTGTCTCTTGCCCACTTTTTTTTTTTTTTTTTTTTAAAGAGAGACAGAGTTTCACTTTGTCACCCTCGGTAGAGTACTGTGGCATCATGGCTTACAGCAACCTGTAGCTCTTGGGCTTAGGTGATTCTCTTGACTACAGGCATCCGCCGCAAGGGCCAGGTTTGAACCCACCACCCTGGGTATATGGGGCCCACACCCTACTCATTAAGCCACAGGCCTTGCCCTCTTGCACACCTTTTAATGATTTTTTTTTCTTGCTGATTTGCTTGAGTTCTTTATGGATTCTGGTTATTAGCTCTTTACCAGATACATAGCTTGTGAATATTTTCTTCCATTCTGTAGGTTGTCTCTGCTCAGCAGTGTAGAAGCTTTTAATATAATCAAGTCCTTTTAATTTTTGTTGTTACATATTTGCTGTTGAGATTGTCTTTATAAAAAAATTTGCCTAGGCTGATTATCTAGAAGAGTTTTTCCTACATTTTCTTTCAGCATTCTCATGGTTTCATGCCTTACATTTAAGTCTTTTATCCATCTTAAATTAATTTTGTGAGTGGGAAGAGATGTGGATCCTATTTAATTCTTCTATATGTGGCTATCTTATTATTTTCCCAGCACCACTTACTAAGTCTTCTTTTCCCCAGTACATGTTATTGTCTACTTTGTCATGATCAGTTGGCTGTTTGTGAATGGTTTTATATGTGGGTTCTCTGTTCCATTGGTCTGTGTCTCTATTTTTGTGCCAGTACTATGCTGTTTTAGTTATTATAGCCTTGCAGTGTAGTTTGAAGTCTGGTAATGGATACCTCTAGATTAGCTCTTTTTCTTAAGATTGCTTTGGCTATTTGGGCTCTTTTTTTTTTCTTCCAAACAAAACATAGAATTATTTTTCTAGATCTGTGAAATATAATGTTGGTACTTCAATGGGGATTGCATCGATTCTGTCAGTCACTGTGGGAAGTATGGAAGTTTTAACATGATAGCATAGTAGTTTTAACATGAGTATAATATATTTTTCCATTTGTTTGTGTCATCTGTGATTTCTTCCCCCAGTGTCTTGGAGTTCTCTTTGCAGAGATCTTTCACCTCCTTGTTAAGTATATTCCTATGTGTTTTATTTTTTTTGTGGATATTGTGGATGATACTCAGTCTTTGATTTGACTCCTGACTTTACTGTTATTGGTGTAGAGGAGTGCTCCTGATCTATGTACATTGATTTTGTGACCTGAGACTTCACTGGATTTTTTTTTTTTAAATCCATTTCAGAAGTCTTTTGGTGGAGTTTTTGGCATTTTCTAGTTGTAAGGTCATGTTGTCTGCAAAAAGCAATAGTTTGACCTTCTCTTTTCCAATTTGGACAGCCTTTCTCTTGCCTGATTGCCCTGGCAAGTCTTCTAGCACTACGTTGAATAGAAGTGGTGGCTGCGGGAACCCTTGACTTACTCCATTTCTTAGTGGGAATGCTTTTAATTTGCTCCCATTCAGTATGATGTTGGCTGTGGGTTTATCATATATGGCTTTTGATAATTTGAGATCTGTCCCTTCTATTCCTAGTTTGTTGATAAATGCTTTTTGAATGTTGCTCTGTAAGTTTTACAGCACTGCAGAGTAGATATTTCCATTTTAGAGCTGAGAAAACAGGCGTAGAGAGGTTAGATAGTTGTTGATCATTGTCACTGAAAAGTTTCAGAAAAACTTAGGTTTTGTTCACTTCTAGAGTTGAGGTTCTTTCTGAAAGTAGTCTCAGGTTGGGCGTGGTGGTCACGCCTGTAATCCTAGCACTCTGGGAGGCTGAGACAGGTGGATTGCTTAAGCTCAGGAGTTCGAGACCAGCCTGAGGAAGAATGAGACTCCATCTCTACTGAAAATAGAAAAACTAGCTGAGTGTTATGGCAGGCACCTATAGTTCCAGTTACTTGGGAGGCTGAGGCAGAGGATCTCTTGAACCCAGGAGTTTGAGCAACAGAGTGAGACTTTGTCTCAAAAAAAAAAAAAATAGTCTTAGGAGCACTTACATCAAAATCACTTAAACTTGTTTTCAGGCTTTACTTCCCGAAATTTTAATTCAGTAAGTCTGTGGTGGGGCCCAGGATGCTACATTTAAGGAAGTACTCCAGAGTTATGCATATTCAGGTTTGAATTCATAGACAATGCTTCCTTACATAACTATTGAAAAGAAGAAAGCTTGGTATGTACACTAATTGCTGTCAGTAATCCCAAATCTTTGCTCTGGCCTGACATCCTCTGGGAACCAGATGGTCTGTCTTTTCCGTTAGATTATGAAATCCTTTCTCCTTCTACGGTGCCTGTCCTACGTGGCATAATAAATATTCAACTGGGAATATAATTTTTGTGGATTGTTGATATATTTTTTTCAGTGATTGGTCAAGGAGATGCTCTCATTTTGATATGGATTGTAAAATGTTTAGGTCATATTAATCGCATAAATGGTAGCTCTTTTCTCCCATCCATATTGGAGGATGGAGCTTATTTTGATTTAGAAAGACAGTTGTTGACACAGGTTTTTTTTTCTGGTTTTATCTAGGGATTACTAAATTATTCTTTCAGTGTCTATATGTGTTTTAAGGCAATTTGAACTTTGGGGGGAAAAGGGAAGCATGACAAAACTACATTTAAAAATTTAAATTTAGTCAAAGGAATATTTATTCAACACACTTTTCTCTGAATTAACTTACTCTAGGAAAGGTGTAATTTCTGTTTCATTCCATTTTTTGTTAAAAATGTATCAATGCTTAACTTCTAGCCCCATGTCATAGTACATTGTGCAGCAGAGAGAAGACCAGATGTTGTAGAAAATCAGCCAGATGCTGCTTCTCAACTTAATGTGGATGCTTCTGGGAATTTAGCTAAGGAAGCAGGTAATGATGACTTTATAAAATCTTCATTAATATTTTATGAATGAGTAAAGATTAAAGTTTTGAAGAACAATTATAAGTGATTTGATTTTATATATTATGAATAATCCATTTGAAATTCCACTAAAGAGCAATGCCATATAAAGATTTAATAGACTTGTCCCTTTTTTTGTAGCTGCAGTTGGAGCATTTCTCATCTACATTAGCTCAGATTATGTATTTGATGGAACAAATCCACCTTATAGGGAGGAAGACATACCAAGTCCTCTAAATTTGTATGGCAAAACAAAATTGGAAGGAGAAAAAGCTGTCCTGGAGAACAATTTAGG
>NW_003852398.1:13307822-13309968 GCF_000181295.1 Otolemur garnettii | reverse complement strand
TTTTTTTTTTTTTGAGACAGAGTCTCACTTGGTCACCCTTGGCAGAGTGCCATGGTGTCTTAGCTCACAGGACTTGGTCACCCTTGGTAGAATGCTGTTGTGTCTTAGCTTTCAACAGCCTCAAACTCTGGGGTTCAGTCGATCCTTTGCCTCAGCTTCCCAAGCAGCTGGGACTATAGGCGCCCACCACAGGGCCCAGCCATTTTTTGGAGATGGGGTCTTGGCTGTGGCTCAGGCTGATCTTGAGCCTGTGAGCTCAAGCAATCCACCCGCCTTGGCCTCCCAAGTGCTGGAATTACAGGTGTGAGCCATCGTGTCCAGCTCCTTTTTTCTTTCTTTTTTTAATTAGTGGTTGTAAGAATAATGTGAAAACTGACAGTTCACATCGATTCACCAATTGTTAATGTTTATCCCCATTCGTTTTATACATGTATTTTTGTCAAACCCATTGATAGCTTGATTTCTTCCCAAAATACTTCACCATGTATCTTATAACAGCAAGGATGTTCTTTACATGTTACAATGTAGTTACCACATGCAGGAAATTTAACATTTATATAGTAGCATAATTTGGTACAATACAATTAGGAATTTTCCCAGTTGTCCTCCAAATATTCTTTATGGCTTTTATTTTTTAATCTGGCAATCAAGGGTTATTCATTGCATTTGGTTTCCTGGTAGGCTTTTTGTTTAACCATCATCATATTGTAGAAGATATATATAAAAATACTCCAAATGACAGAAGACACTTAACAAATGTGGTCTTGAATATTTTTAAATTATTACTACAAGTGAGCTATGTAATTTTAGTATATTTTTATTAAAAGACAAAGTTTCTACTTGGATATTACATCACACACTTTCATATCACATGTAGATTCAGGAATTGCTCAACATTAAAAAATCTGCTTTACTCATCTCTAGGAGCTGCTGTTTTGAGGATTCCTATTTTGTACGGAGAAGTTGAGAAGCTTGAAGAAAGTGCTGTGACTGTTATGTTTGATAAAGTGCAGTTCAGCAACAAGTCAGCAAACATGGACCACTGGCAGCAGAGGTTTCCCACACACGTCAAAGATGTAGCTACTGTGTGTCGGCAGCTAGCAGAGAAGAGGATGCTGGTGGGTTTTTGGAGGGAAAGGTTCCGAACTTCTATCTTAATGAAGATCCACTGTGTCTTTTCTGTGCTTAAACTTTCATAGCCGTACTTGGAATGTTAGTGAATGAAAGTGAAATGTTGTTCAAAACTAGGAGATCAAACAAAAGTAATTTACAGGGAATAGACTGTATGTATGAAGAATAAAAATACACACTCATGTTTTTGTTTCTTATATACTGTAGATCTCATCTTTTTTTTTTTTTTCTCTAATTGCAAGGCTATGAAAAACTTTTATTTTTTCTTTGGGTAACAGAATAATCACCTAATGCTATTTGAAGAAGGATATTATAGTTAAGATACATTTAGTGCCAAAGAGGAAGGAATCATTTTGGCCACTTAAGAGTAATGCATTACTATTTTTTAAAGATACTTAAATGTAAGTTAATTTTAAACATTTGAAAAAGTACTAAGTACAATATTCAAACAAAGAAGGATTAGAAACTGATTTAATTTAGAATATTAATAATAGTATGACCAGTTTTTTAATACGTAAAAGTTTACCAAGACACTTTTTAAGAATATTTAAACTTAGGTCACTCGGAAAAATAGATGGATTCTAAGTTGTGATTTTAGCTGAGGATAATTAAAAATACTAAGTTGGACTGTTTCCATAAAAATCTAATTACCTTTAGTATTACACTAATTAGATAAATTGGAGCTCTATTTTATTTAAAAATCCTTATGGCTAAGTTCTAGAAGTTGCTTTTTTGTGTTTAGTTAGGAATATTCATATGAGTTTGATTTTAGATATCTTGTAGAAAGCATTCCAGAAAAGGAGAGTTTCATTTTAGTTGCTAGACCTTTTAAGTTAGCTTTCTTATAAAATTTGTTATACTTAACTCTAGGTTGAAACTCTTTGGAACTTACTGTGTCATTGTTTTTAGGATCCGTCGATTAAGGGAACCTTTCACTGGTCTGGCAATGAACAAATGACTAAGTATGAAATGGCATGTGCAATTGCAGATGCCTTCAATCTCCCCAGCAGTCACT
>NW_003852398.1:13279814-13307082 GCF_000181295.1 Otolemur garnettii | reverse complement strand
AAAAAAGGAAATAGTTTTGTATGGGTACTCCTTAATTGTGACTCTTCTGATCTTTCAGGTAAATGATGCTCTTGCACTAGTGAATCGGTCTAAAGAAATAAAAGGCAAGGTTGCCTTGTCTGCAGTAATGATATTTCTGTTATCATTTTGTTTGTTATGGCTTAACTTGCATTTTGAGTATAATTATGATTCTTAACTATTTGAGAACCAGGATGAAACAGATCTGCTGTAGACTTTTTTTTTTTTGGATGAGATGTATTCATTCCCATAGCCTCCATATTTTCAGGGTTTTTGCAATTATTTACCCTTTTGTGTTGATTATTTTAAAGTGTGTGAGATAATATGAAAATCACTGGTGTTCATTATTTTGCTTTGCTTGAGCTCAGATCAAAATGTTTGAAGAGAGAAACTTTATTTTTGCAACGTAACGTACGGTTTTTATGCTTGAGATATTTCAACATATTATGTATATTGGAACTTCTACAGCTTGATGCCTCCCGCTTTTGTAGAAGTATGCAGTGAACACTTGAGAGAAAGGGTGTGTGTGTACTTCTATTTTTTTAATATAAAAATATAACTGTCCTTTTCACTCCATGTTGCTCAGTGATGTTTCATATGTGTGGTTACTCATAATAATGGGCCTTGTAGTTTTTGACTGTTCATGAATAATAAATATATACTGCTGGCATGTAATACTTGTTTTTTTTTTTTTGTATTCTCTTTAAATGTAAGGACCAAATTTGTATACTAATTCTTTTGTTGCTTTAAAGTTTTAAAATATAGTCATGCTATGGAATACTGTTCAGCCATAAAAATATGGAGACTTCACATCTTTTGTATTAACCTGGATAAAGCTGGAGAACATTTAGTAAAGTAACACAGGAATGGAAAAGCAAGTATCCAGTGTACTCAATATGAATCCAGTAGACAAACTAATTAATATTAATACACACCTACACAAGGGGAAATTCAGGTTGGAGGAGAGGGAAGGGAGGATTGGTGTGCGCCCAACTAATGGGCACCACGTGAGGGTATGTGGTGCACCTCCTGGGTACAGAACACACTACCAGGGCCTCACCTAACAAACAGAACTCAATCGTTTCTACCCTCATAATTAATATGAAATTAAGAAAATTCATCTTATGTAACATCTGACATTACAACAAAATACAATTATTATATTTAGATAAAGGCACAGTAAAATGAACACTGGTGAATCTACTATTGGAGATCTAAAATGTTATAAATACTGAGCCAATTGATTGGTTTTTAGTTAAAAATAAGTAGCTATATAGTATTAGCCAGTAGATCCTTGAACAACTCAGGAGGTAGAGGTGCACACCATCTGAGCAGTCAAAAATTTCAGGTACAACTTTTGACTCCTAAAATTTGTAACTACTAGTAGCTGCTATTGGCTGGATGCATTATAGATAACATAGTTAACACATTTTGTATGTTACATGTTATATTCTCTATTCTTACAATAAGGTGAACTAGAGAAAAATGTTAAAATCGTAAGGAACAGCCATGTACAGTGGCTCACACCTGTAATTCCAGCACTTGGGAGGCCTGAGCTCGTGAGTTCGCGACCAGCCTGTTCAAGAGCGAGACCCCCATCTCCAAAAATAGCCAAGCATTGTGGTGGGTGCCTGTTGTCCCACCTACTCAGGAGGCTGAGACAAAAGATTCGCTTGAGCCCAAGAATTCGAGGTTGCTGTGAGCTGTGACACTACGTCACTATGCTGAGGGTGACAAGGTGAGACTGTCTCTCAAAAAAAAAAAAGAAAAACCATAAGGAACGGAAAATGCAATTACTAATCAGTAAGTGGGAGTAGATCATCATAAAGGTCTTCATCCTTCACGTTGAATAAAGAAGAGTTGGTCTGGTTTCAGGTGGCAGAGGCAGAAGAAAACCCACATGTAATGGACCCGTGCAGGCTATTCCTTTTGAAGACTGCATGGTATTAGAGTATTTATCTACATGATGTAATTTTCAGATAACCTTACCCTCAACCTTTATTTTTTAGGTCCTTAATAAGGAAGCCAGAAAAGTGGAGTGACTTGTCTGACTTGGCTTCTAGCCAGGGCTCAGCACAAACCCTGGTTTCCGATGTTTTGGTTTCTCTTTTGGATAATCTTTCCCAAGATTATGATCTTATTCCCTCATAGGACACAAAGCATTTGTTTCTAATTTCCTAATTTACTTAGAATTTGGGGCTTAGAGAAAGTCAGATTTGGTCAGTTTGGTTAAGGCAGTAATTCCTAGACCATAATTGTGTTTTGGAATTAACTAGGGAAATTTTACTGATACCTGAGTCCTACTGTGAAGCCACTGAAATGCAATTTCAGGAATCGAGGCCTGCTAATCTATTTGAAAAGTTTCCCCAGGCGGTGCTAAGGTATCAAATTGGCAACCATTGAATTAAAGCATTTTAAGTTAGTATATTTCATATAGTACAAAATTGTTTCAGAATCAAAAGTGTAATTCCCATTCTCATTTTCCAATGGTAGAAGAAATACAATTTCTTTGCATATGTTTCTAGAGGTACTTTGCATATGTAAGAATATATTCTTCCCAACACAGGTATACATGTTCGTACTCTTGCCATCCTTGCCTGTATTTATAGGCAAGTAAATAGCATATACACAGTTTCCTGAATTTTGGTTTTTTCCATTTGGAATTTGTTTCAATTATAAAGAATGTTGTTTTTTGAAACGGAATCTTGTGTTGTCTCCTGGGCATCATCATAGCTCACTGCCACCTCAAGCTCCTGGGCTTCAGTGAGCCTCCAGCCTCAGTCCCAAGCGGCTGGGATTACAGGCACATACCACTATGCTTGGCTAATTTTCCTTTTTTTTTTTTTGTAGAGATGGGGATCTCACCAGCTCAGGCTACTCTAACTCTTGACCTCAAGCAGGCCTACCAAGGTGCTGGGATTATAGATATGAGCTGTGGTGCCAGACTAACAAACTGGTCAACATATGGAAGTGGCCAACATAAGGAACTAGGCCTACTAGTTTCTTATGGTACATTGAGGATATGTAGTACATGTTCGGCCTATGAAAATTAGGTCAACTTGAGGTGGTCAAGATAGGGAGGTAATCAACTATAGGGTTTTTTTCTTTTTTTTTTAAGAGAGAGTCTTACTTTGTCACCCTTGGTAGAGTGCCCGTAGCATCACAACTCACAGCAACCTCCAGCTCTTGGGCGTAGGCGATTCTCTTGCCTCAGCCTCCTGAGTAGCCGGGACTACAGGTGCCCGGCTATTTTTTGTTGCAGTTTTGGCTGGGGCTGGGTTTGAACTCACCACCTTTGGTATATGAGGCCGGTGCCCTACTCACTGAGCCACAGGCTCTGCCCAACTATAGGGGTTCCATTGTATTTATTTGGACGTCTAGTCTTACAGAAAAGTTGCCATGATAGCATTAAGAATGCCTATATTTTTCCAGATTCTCCACTTACCAGCAGTTATTCACAATCCTATCATTTTGTCTTTCTTTACATACAAACATGATAATACATGTACTTCTTTCCTGAACCATTTATGCATAATTTGAAGACATGATGCTTCATTACCCAATTACATATACTTCAGTGTGTATTTTCTAACCATAAGGATGTACTTTCACGTATCCATAATATCTCCATAATCAAGAAATTAACATTGATTCAATACTACAGATCCCACTCAAATTTCATCGGTTGCTCCTGTCATGTCCTTTATGTGTCTGTCCAGCTCGGGATAACTGAGGGTGTTTGTTGCTTTGTTGTTTAGCTGCAGTCTGGAACGGTGGTGATCTTGACATCCTAGTCTATAATATACCAGAAGTTTACTTTGATGCCTACGATTCACAAACCCTTGCTACACAGGGTTTATTTTAACTTCTTTCTCTGTCTGTAGCTCCTTTCGTTCATTTATAAAAACCATTCTGATGACACCAACTGGGTCCTCCCCTGAGTTCCTTATTACACAGGCTTCCGTGAACCAGCTGAGCATCCCCAGAGCCCTGGGATCTGACCCTGATGCTAGTGACCATGTAGGCCACTGCACCTGGTCTAAGATCTTCCCCACCCTATGAGGCCCTTCACCAAGAAGGAGCTTGTTTTTTTTGGCTGCATTTATTCTGTTGTATCAATGAGGGGATCACAATTTATTAATCACTTCGCTGGTGCCATAGATGGTCTTAGACTTCAGATGGTTAAACATACAATTTTGGGGCTTTACAATGGTGTGAAAGGGATACACGTTCAGTAGAAATTGTGCTTTCAATTTTAATCTTTTCCTGAGCCGATAATATGCAGTATAGTACTCTTTTAATGCTAGGCAGTGTCAGTGAGCCACAGATCCCAGTCAGCCACTGGATCACAAGAGGAAACAACTGGTTACTACAGTGCAATGTGTTGCCAGGTCCTTCGGATATTGTATTTTGTGGTTTTGTGTCCCATCGTGTCTGCAAAGCACCTGTCTTCCACTAAGTCAAGGAGCGTCTGTACTTGGGATTGTATGGAATCTTCAGAACATACTTTTAATGAGCCTGAAGTTTGTGTACCTTTCTGTTCTGCTGTGTAAACTCACAAGTATATGCTACAGGCCCCAAATGTGTATCAGTCCACAGAATAAATTCAGAAGGCTGGGCTCCGTGGTTTGGTTCTGTGAGCCCAGCACTTTGGATGGCTGAGGCAGGAAGATTGCTTGAGCATGGACATTCCAAAGCAGCCAGGGCAACAGAGTGAGACCCTGTCTCTTAAAAAAAAAAAAAAGCCACATGTGATCGTGTGCACTTGTAGTCCCAGCTGCTGAGGCAGGAGGATCACCTGAGGCCAAGGACTTTGGGGTTGTGGGGAGCTATGATGGTGCCACTGCACTCTAGCCCAGGCAGCAGAGTGAGATACTAACTCAAAAAAAAAAAAAAAGAAAGAAAGAAAAAGAAAAGAAAAAATAAAAATTTAAAAATGCACATCAAACAACTCCTCCCCATAACAAAAAAGAGTTCAGGAAAAAATGACTACAAAAATATAGGAAAACGTCTTGAATGTGTGAGGAATACAACCCATCTTTAAAATTCTTCAATCAGATCTTTTTGTTGTTTGATGCTTGAAATGCTGTCTGATGTAAAGGTATGTGCCTTTTTTACATGAGTTTTTATACAGAATAGTAAGCATTTCAGCCACTTTCAGAAGGAAGTAGGAAACATTCAACCCCTCAATCACAAAGCCTTTAGAACAAATTACTAGATGCTTCCTGACTTATGGTTTCACCTAGGATTTTTGAACTTTATAGTGATGGGAAAGCCATACGTATACAGTAAAAACCAAACTTCAAGTACCCAAACAACCATTTGGTTTTTAACTTACTATAGGGTTCAGCAAATTATACGAGCTATTCAACTCTTTATCATAAAGAGACATTCTGTTAAATGAATTTGCTCATAAGCTAGTCTAAGCTATGAGTTTCCCTAGGTTTAAGAGTATTAAATGCATTCTCAACTTAGGATATTTTTTTTATAATGGGATTAGCAGGATTTAACCCCATCATAAGTTGAGGAGCATCTGTGCAAATCTTTTTTTTTTTTTTTTTTTGAGACGGAGCCTCAAGCTATCCCCCTGGGCAGAGTGCCGTGGCCATCACGGTCACAGCAACCTCCAACTCCCGGGCTCAAGCGAGTCTCCTGCCTCAGCCTCCCAAGTAGCTGGGACCACAGGCGGCCGCCACAACGCCTGGCCATTTTTTGGTTGCAGCCATCGTTGTTTGGTGGGCCCGGGCTGGGGATTCGAACCCGCCACCTTAGGTGTATGTGGCTGGCGCCTTAGCCGCTTGAGCCACAGGTGCCGAGCCAGGTTTTTTTTTTAACTTCAGACTAATATGAGTGTACAAGTGATTACATTGGTTACATTGTTTGCGTTTTTAGGTAAAGACCAAGTTGTGGTTGAGCCCTTCACCCAGGAGATGTGCCCTTACGTTGTGCCATTAGGTGAGAGCACACCAATAGTAGGAGGTTTTAATTTACATGTAGGCTAGTCAAGAAAGAATTTTTTGACTGGGAGGTAGTATTATATGGAATAAAAAGCAATCAAATCCAGATTTGAATGGGATTCCACCATATGCTAGTAAGCAAGTTACTTTTCCTTTCTGAGCTTAAAGTCCTTTGTATGGTTAAGTGAGAAGAATATTACTTATTTTCCAGGTCTCTTGAGGAAGTGCCTGGGACAGAGATATTAGCAAATATAGCTGTGGACTTACCACGTGACTAAGGGTGGGTGTAAGGGGAGGGGTGCTGTGCTTGTAACCATCAATATTAACTTTCCCTTTCAGTCCTAAGACATTAGTTAGGAGTTTTCTGTCATAAACAAAATTATCCGTGGTCTTTCTTTGCAATTTTTAAATATTTTCTAGATTTTGTACAATGAACATACATTTAATATTTTAGAAATAAATTTGAGACTCAGCACCCATAGCACAGTGGTTACAATGCCAGCCACATACACTGAGGGTGGCAGGTTCTAACCCACCCGGGCCAGCTGAACAACTGCAACCAAAAAATAGCTGGGTGTTGTGGCAGGTGCCTGTAGTTCCAGTTACTTGGGAGGCTGAGGCAAGAGAATCACTTAAGCCCAAGGTTATGAGGTTGCTGTGAGCTGTGACGCCGCGGCACTCTACCCAGGGTGACATAGTAAGACTCTGTCTCAAAAAAGAAAAAAAAAAAAAAGAAAGAAATCTGAAAATATTTCAAAGAAGATAAATTATTATTTTATTATTTTTTATTAAATCATAACTTTGTACATTGATGCATTTATGGGGTTCGGGGTACTGCTTCAATATACAATGGTAAATGCTTGCATTGAACTAAGTAACACATCCATCACAATTATACTCATTTATTAATACTTTTGAAACATACCATTGCATCATGCACATTAGGTGAGGTCCCCCCAAATACTCTCCCTCCTTCCCTACCTCCCCTCCCCTCTCCTGAAATTATTTTTTAAACTTGCTTTGATTAAGGACTTTTGAATGTTCTGTATTTTTCCACACAAATGACAAAAATACTTGAATTTCTGTGCATATAAATGTATTTCTGGAAATTGGATATAGTTAAATTCATGTTTTTATTTACTTGCAAATGATTTATATTGAAAGATGGCGGCTCGGCGCCTATAGCTCAACTGGCTAAGGCGCCAGCCACGTACACCTAAGGTGGCGGGTTCGAATCCCCAGCCTGGACCTGCCAAACAACAATGACGGCTGCAACCAAAAACTAGCCTGTGGTCCCAGCTACTTGGGAGGTGGAGGCAGGAGACTCGCTTGAGCCCAGGAGTTGGAGGTTGCTGTGAGCTGTAATGCCACAGCACTCTGCCCAGGGGTCAGCTTGAGGCTCTGTCTCAAAAAAAAAAAAAAAAAAAGAAAGAAAGATGGCTATGAAATTTTTCAGCTCTATCTGAAGTTGCTTTGCTTTCCACAGTTCTCTCTTGGTCTTAATTTTTAAAATATCAAACAATTCCAATTTTTCCCCAGTTTGTTATAGAACTCAAAAAATGTTACCTTTGAAATGTAAATTTGATATAGAGTCTTCAAACTTATCCAGGATAAGTCAAATACTTTGACCTGTTGGAGAGTTGGGAGTATCTCATTTTCCTTACATACCATCACCCTCAGGCTTTGTGCTAAGAACACATTAGGTCCTTCCTTGGGTACTTGAAAGAGTAACGATGGTTCTGGACTTCAGAATTCACCCTGGAACTAGAGGATAGGGATGGTTGATGGAAAAAACACATGCTATATGATATTATACCCTATGATACTATTATCTGTCTAGTTGAGTAGTGTGTCTCTCAGCATGAAGGATAATCTTTCATAATGTCATCCCTCAAACATGCCTGATTTCAATGACCTATTACAGATCCACTATCTATAACCCAGATAAGTCTTCCAAACCAATTTAATACAATCTCTGGCTACAGACAATTATGTCAGGCCTGGATTATTTTATTTAAAATCTTGAAGATTTGTTAAGTCAACTTTGGCAAATAGACTGGTTTCATCCCAACCTTAGGGTTTTTTTGAGACACAGTTTCACTATGTCACCCTGGGTAGAGTGCCGTGTTGTCACAGCTCACAGCAACCTCAAACTCTTGGGCTTAAGCGATTCTCTTGCCTCAGCCTCCAAGGTAGCTGGGACTATAGGCACCCGCCACAACACCTGGCTATTTTTTTGGTTGCAATTGTCATTGTTTATTTTAGCTGGCCCAGGCTGGGTTCAAGCCTGCCAGCCTTGGAATATGTGGTCAACACCCTACCCACTGAGCTATGGGTGCTGCCAAACTCCTTAATTTTGTTAAACTTAAACTTTATGTAACCGTTAACAATTCTCTGCTCTACCCCGATGACTACTATTCTTCTGTCTATGAATTTGATTACCCTGGACACCTCTTTTGTTTTTTGGCCGGGGCGGGTTTGAACCCACTATCTCCGGTATATGGGGCTGGTGCCCTACTCCTTTGAGCCACAGGAGCTGCCTTCTAGGTACCTCTTGTAAGTGGAATTATATAATACTTATATGTATTATAAGTATTATGTCTGCTTATTTCACTTAATTACAATGTCTTCAAGGTTCATCTATGTTGTAACATGTCAGAAATTCTTTCCTTTTTAATATTGAATATTATTTCCATTGTATGTACATGTCACCTTGTATCTATTTACATGTTGGTGGACGTTTTGGTTGCTTCTATCTCTGGCTTTTGTGAATCATGCTGCTGTGAACATGGGTGTCAAGTATCTTTCAGAAATTCTGCTTTTAATTCTTTTGAGTATATGCCTAGAATTGAAAATGCTGGATCATATGGTAATTCTATTTTTGACTTTTTGAGGCACTGCCACACTGTTAGCTATAGTGGCTGCCTCATTTTACATTCTGTTGTGCTCACCAGCTGAGCACAACACTTCCACTTTCTCCACGTCCTTGCAAACATTTAGCTATTTCCTACTTTTCTCGTAGTAGCTATCCTAATGGGTGTGAGGTGATATCCTGACTCTTGTGTTAGACTTTTAATCATCTTTACAGTTATTTACAAGCTATGTACTTTCAACTATGTATTGCTTAGTTTTGAAAAGTAGGTACAGGTGGGCGCCTGTGGCTCAGTGAGTAGGGCGCCAGCCCTATATACCAAGGGTGGTGGGTTCGAACCTGGCCCCACTGAACTGCAACAAAAAAAATAGTGGAGCGTTGTGCTGGATGCCTGTAGTCCCAGCTACTGGGGAGGCTGAGGCAAGAGAATTGCCTGAGCCCGGTTGTTGGAGGTTGCTGTGAGCTGTGTGACACCATGGCACTCTACTACGGGCGATAAAGTGAGACTGTGTCTCTACAAAAAAAAAAAAGAAAAGAAAAGAAAAGAAAGAAAGAAAAGCAGGTACAAGCACACACTTAGGGAAGGAGGGGCAAAATGTATGTATTCCTACTGCTATAGCTGCTGGGAGGTGCTTAACTGAATGCTTCTGGCTTCAGCTTTGCTGAATTTACAACAGCCTCTTGGGATTCAGTGGGCAAGGGCATGAGTGAGTCTTGGGAAAACTGGGCCTACCACAGCATAATACTTTGAGCCAGGGACTGGGTGGTCAGTAAGAATGTAGTAAGAGGAACTGGGTTGCCCTGCAATTTCTTCTTGTAAGCTAATTGTCACCTACCTCTGGCTCTCAAGCTTATTCTTTTTTTTTTTTTTTTTTTTCCTTTTTGAAACGGAGCCTCAAGCTATCCCCCTGGGTAGAGTGCCATGGCATTACAGCTCACAGCAACCTCCAACTCCTGGGCTCAAGCGAGTCTCCTGCCTCAGCCTCCCAAGTAGCTGGGACCACAAGCGCCCGCCACAAACGCCCGGCCATTTTTTGGTTGCAGCCATCATTGTTGTTTGGCGGGTCCGGGCTGGGGATTCGAACCCTACACCTTAGGTGTATGTGGCTGGCGCTTTAGCCACCTGAGCCACAGGCGCCGAGCCTCAAGCTTATTCTTTGGGGCTAAAATAAGGATCCCCTTCTATTCTAGGCATCATGACATAGGGAGCAGAATGGGAACAGATAACAAGCTGGGCCAGAGTTATCTGGCATTCTTGTTTTGTTTTTTGTTTTGAAGGTGGTACAATTTCTAACGTTGGTGAAGACAGCCCTCACGTTATTTTCTCTAGTCATTTTGCTCCAATCTTGACTAGTTGCCTTGTATTAGTGAGAAAGGGTTTGTAAGAGATAATATTGTTAATACTTGACTGTGAAGGCCTGGGTGTACAATTTTAACTGGGAAATTGTTATTTCCCAGAGTTTCGAAGACCTTGTTTCTTTGTGTTCTGTTTCAGGGTTGCTACCGGGAAGGCCAGAGCAGAGGTTCTTGTCCTTTGTGTGTTTTCCTTCCCCCTCTGGCAGACTCTCTCTGTCTTTGGTCTTCTGAAATTTTACAGTAGTGTGCCTTGATGTAGGTCTGTTTTCATCCATTTTGCCTGGCACTTGGGCTCCTTCAATCCTTACATTCTTCACCATTTTATTGCTGCTTTCTGCTATATTCTTTTTCATTCTACTGTATAGATGTCACATCTCCTATTTTGACTGTGGTAGTCTGAATAAGGCCCCCTCCCACCAGCCCCGAGGTCCATATCCAAATCCCCAGAACCTGTGACTGTTATGTTACTGTAAATGACAGGTGATTAAATTAGGTGAGGTTATCTTTGATTTATCCTGGTATGTCCAGTGCAATCACAAGAGTGCTTTTTTTTTTTTTTTTTTTTTTTGAGACACAGTCTCACTCAGCTTCCCAAGTAGCTGGGACTACAGGCGCTCGCCACAACGCCTGGCTATTTTTTGGTTGTAGTTGTCATTGTTGTTTGGCAGGCCCGGGCTGGGTTCGAACCCACCTGCTCTGTGTATATGACTGGTACCCTAGCTGCTGAGCTACAGGAGCTGAGCCATCACAAGACTCCTTTTAAGGAGGAAGGAATTCAGAAAAAAAGTGGGAAATGTGATGATAGAAGCAAGAGTTTGGAGTGATGGAAGGAAGAGGTCAGGAGCCTTGGAAGTCACGCCTCCTTAAGAGGCTAGAAAAGGTAAGGAAATGAATTCACACTCTGCCAACAGCTTGGTCTGTTTTCTGTTTTGTTAGAGGTTTTGCATAGCTATCTGGTAATTTCTGGTTATCTGATCACGATTGAGCATAAGACAATAAAAGGCTAATTGGAATTGCTGAGTATGTGGGTGTTGCTGGTATGTGTGTGGAAAGGACTGTCTTGTGCATCAGAGGAGGACTGGTAGCAGCCTTGGCCTCTATTCACTAGATACCAGCCTACCCCCACCAGCCATGACAATCAAAAATCTTTCCAGATGTTGCCAAATATTCCGTGAGAACATAATGACCCCAGTGCAGAACCCCTATCCTAGGACAATGTTTGAGTGGTTCCCTGTAGTTGGAGAACCTCCAATCTCTTTAGTTTTAGTTTTTCCTCTTGGGTAGGTCAGATTCTTTAAACTTCTTCCAGTCTCCTGCCTAGAGGGCAAAGGTCTGAGTACCCATGGCCTGGTCCCTGGGTGGAAGCAGCACTGGGATTGTATATACCAGCTGTGAGAGTGCATCAGAGTGAAAGTTTTATCACAAAAAAGGGACGCTAGAGGAGGAGAGAGCTAGGCATACCAGCACATCACGATCATGTTTTTAAGCTACTTCCAGAGGCAAGAGTTATATAACAGGGCCAGAGGGAGTCTGGCAGGGGGCTAAGGCACTCACAGGGTGTAAGCCTCCTCTCACCCATCCTCTTCCTACTTAGATTGATCACAAAATTAATTATATGATCATGTTAATTAGTAATGTAGAGGGCCCCTGTTAGAACCAAGCTTATCTTTTATATGATAGTCTTTCTTAGTTGAGAGTGTGTAATTCAGTCCTATGATAGAGGGTAAACAATTTTGGATTTTTTGCTACATTGTTAGAGTTCCCACAGAGTTCAAAGGTGCTGTAATCAGTGTTCCGCCTTCATGTTCCCTTAATCCTCCTGTATCCCATGCAGAACCTCCCTCCTCGACCTGCTCATCTACCTGCACCTCCAACCTCAGTCCAGGACCCATCTGTGTTGGTCTTTCCAGAGCACAGAAGCCCAGTAATCCACAGGTGCTGGGAGGGGATCTGCGCATCTAATTCCACTTCTTCCTTTTTACTCTGTCTCTTCTCCTTCACCCAAGATTCCGAGGTATCCGATGGTGAGCCTTTAGGATTATCAGAGTGAGTTTGTTTAGTTCTCAGCTTTTGGGAGCCTCCCCCCTCCCCCAGTTCAGCTTTTGGAAGTCAGCTACATCCTTTAGTTCCTTGGCTTTCCAAGTCTCAACATTTTGTTGCTGTTTTCTCCTTCCTTGTTCTCTCTGTCCTTGTTAATTTATGCCTTTCTAAAAAATATATATATATATATATATATATATTTTTCCCCCCACTGGGGTTTTGAGAGAAAGCAAAATTTGATACATGTATTCAATCCACTGCCTTATTCTGGAACACCATACCATTATTGATTTTATAGGCTTGGATCCGCACCTCCTCCTGACCCTCTTTATGAGCTGAAACTCAGTTCTGTTCAGTTTGCCACCTTCCATAGCAGTTTGCGATCCCCTGGCTCACTTGAACTTCTGTTGTTTGCCACTAGGTCTTTGGGAAAGTTAATTAACTACAACTGAATCACAAATCTCTCCGGAAAGGGCAAATACAAATGAAGCCCTAAACTAGGCATTTTAGTTGGGGCTATTAATATTGGCTGCCTTCACCTAGCAAAAGCATTGCTTTTACTAGCAATGATTCCTATCCTTTTTGCAGTATCTTTTAGCTGAAAAGACCTAAATATTCTTTGAACTTCTATGGACTTTTTATTACAGACTCTCAAGGTTAAACTTTAAAATTGAGAACAATCAATGCTCCAATTCCTGTCAACAGCAGTTCTTAGGGGAAGATTAACGGTCAGCGTGGCACATTAACACTGTTGATCTAAAACAAAGCTAATCATTTTCATCCTTTACTCAATGTTCCAGTGTTCTTAAGCTAATAACGTTAGCTTCCTGAAATGAGACTAGAGTCTTTATGTTTTCCATTTGTAAGATATATTTAATTGGATTTTAGCAAGCAGTATTTGAATTTCCATTTCATGAGATAGTGCTGACTAAATGCTAAGTGTAATAAAATTAATAGTAAATCTCTTGTATTTGGGTACTATGAGGATGACTTGAGTATGAAAATAAGATATTATGCTGTAGACACATGCTGTGTTAGTTTTTTATGCAGCTTTAACAAAGTACCACAAATGTAGTGGCTTAAACAATTAAAATATGTCATGTTATATAGGTCATAAATCTGAGGGTTGGGCAGGGTCCCTCAAATCTGTAATCCTGGCACTCTGGGAGGCTGAGGTGGATGGATTGCTTGAGTTCAGGAGTTCAAGACCAGCCTGAGCAAGAGTGAGACCCGTCTCTAAAAATAGCTGGATGCCGTTGTGGCACTTGTAGTCCCAGCTACTTGAGAGAGTAAGGCAAGAGGATCACTTGAGCCCAAAAGTTTGAGGTTGCTATGAGCTGTGATGCCGTAGCACTCTACCAGGGGTAACAAAGTAACAGTCTGCCTAAAAAATCAAAAACAAAAACAAAAAACATAAAAGAAAAAGAAATCTGGCAGAGGTCTGATTGGGGTAAAATCAAGGAGTCTGCAGGCTGCATTCCTTTCTGGAGGATCTAGGGCAGCATAACTTTCCAGCTCATTTGAGTGACTGGTGGGATTCAGTTTGTTTACGCTGTGAGAATGATGTCCCTGTTTTCATGCTGGTTGTAAACTGAGGGTTGTTCCACTGAGGTCACCACAATGCATGGCATGTGGCCCTCTTCTTCCATCTCCAAAGCCAGCAACAGCAAATTGAGAGTCCTCAGGTAAAAGTCTCTCCAACCCTTGATCCTATAGCTCTCTGACCACAACTGGGAAATATTCTCCATTTTTAAGTATACATGTGATTAGATTGGGTATCCCCTGATAGTCCAGAATAATCTCCCCATCTCAAGGTTGGTTACCTTCACCTCTACAAAGTTCATTTTGCTGTAATGGTTCTATGTATTAGGATATGGACATCTGTGTCCATATGGTTCTAGGTATTAGGATATGGACATTTGCTGTAAGGTTCTAGGTATTAGGATATGGTCATCTTTCGGGAAACATCATTCTGCCTACTGTGTACAGTAAACACAGTTTTTTATGTAACTAAAAAAATTATAATTGGCAGCTTGGAAATTCAAGGTAAAAACTTCTTTCTCCTAAAATGAATACGTGTTGTATCATTTTTAAAAATCTATTAAAGGTCGACAGCAGAAACCCAGCTTTGGATAGTATGCCTTCTTCTGCAAAAATCTGGTGATTTTATTTTATCTTTATTTACTTAAGTTTTGGTTAGGATTCTTAAGAATAATAAAGATCGTACTTTTATCCTTTTGTAAATATTGATTGCATCTGTCCACAGAGTGACGGCCATTGCAACAGGGCAGATAAAAAATGGGGCAACTTCTTTTTGCTATTCTTAAGACACTGACAAAGCCATTTAAATGGAAAGTAAATTAAAATGGAGGTACTGAATAGTTTCAGAGGCAAACGTTGCCTTTCTTTGCTATCTCTTATCCCAAAACTTTAGCAGATGATCCTAAGACAGACTGGCAATATTGTCTGCTGTCTTTTATCACGCTCCAAAAAGCAGTTGATTATCTTGGAAGGGCTTCAAAAGCAATTAAGAAAATCCCTTATGTCAAGTTACATTTCAGACAGGACAAATTAGATGTATGGGGAAATGTCCTGATAAAGTACTCGAGAAATAATGAATCTGTGTACAATTTGTAATTGCTCCTGCAAAAAATTTACAACATAAAAGGGCCTGTTAACCTGAGACTGGAGGCTCAGTGATGGGTTTTTTTTTCCATTACAAATGCAAATGCCTCATGAAATTGAGCCCAGAGCATTTTTAAATGTCCAAAATGTAATTCAAAACATTGTTTATTCCATTTCTGTCTGGGCTCTTCGCTGCATCACAAGCTGCTTTGTATGCTGATTTTTCAGACAGCAGGTCTGCAGTGAAAAATGGCCGATTTGGCTGGCTGATGTAGAGCTTGTCCTAAAGGGCAGCTCCGAGCCAGGATGAAGGGTAAGGGGTAGCCCAGATGCCACGAAAGGATGAAAGCGGATGGTAATTGGACAAACATTCTAGCTGTTAAGTATCCGTGAGATTGTTGCATTTAGTTTCTACCTATGCATTAAAAATAGACAGATAATTTTCAATCTGCATAACCCGTCCCTGTAACTACAGAACAATGCTGGTTCCATGGATCACGGATAATGAGTTGCTGGGGGCAGGAGTTGGGGGCTGGGTGCTGGAGGCTGGGGATACTCAGAAAGAGGTATCATCTAGATGGAGTACTTTTATCACAGTGCTGGGAAATTCAAATGCAATTTCCTTCCCTTATGAATTGCTATTCCCATCTGAGTAGAATGATTTCAACTCTTCTAAACTACTTGGATTTTATCCTCAATTTCCTAACTTTTGAAGTATTGCTAATTTTCTCCCCCATGATAAACATTAGCGAGTGGGAAGTTATTATAAAGTTATTATACAATATTTATAGACCACTTTTTATTTGTGAAGTGTTTGAAGGTCTCTTAAATATGAACCGTTTCCAAATAACCTTGGGCTCATTTTTTATCTTGATCCAAATCCCGTGGAAGCAAACCAATCATGAAGCTCTCTGAAAAGTCATTGGGAGCCCCAGGCTCAGAACCCAGCTGCGCGGTATGAACTATGAGGCCCAGTGCTGCTGGAAGCTTTGAGTAACTGAACCACCGGGACTAATGCTCATTTAGGAATCAAAGTTTGTGCTTTGTTTCCTGAAGCCTTTGCCTAAGCTGAGGAAGGTGGAATAAATCCCTCACAGGAGTTCAAATTGTATATACTTTACTTGAAACACAAATTCTCAAAACAATTCCTTTTGAGACTGCTTAACAAAGTGATGTCTTTTCTGTTTAAAGACTAGGGAACAACAACAACAAAGCCAATAAAAAAAGCAAACCTCCGGGTATTCCTATCAGCGGGATGACTCTGATTTCTGAGTTTGTCTTCATTAATGCTCTCTCCGCTTTCTCTCTTGGAGAGCTTTTCCCCATTTCCATCCTCAAATATCATCACAGGGACCTGCTCCAAAACCTCCCCGCCATTTCTCTTTGTTTTGATCTACCTTCCTTTGATTTATAACTTGATCCTATTCCTTTCCATTTCTCATTCAAGTATGTTTTTCCTGACTTTGTCAGAGTGATCATTTGACATAATACCACTGGTGCTTACTCAGTACCTTATTAAGTGTATACATCCGTTCATGTTCAGAATAACCCTCCTGTGGAGTTATCATTATTGTGTCCATGTCACAGGAGGGGAGGAACCTAGCCCTGGGGGATGTTAAGTTTCACAGCTGGCAGGTGGCAGAGTCTTGGGATGACATCCTGGTGATCTTTCTCTGGAGCTCACGCTGTTTACGCCTGCCTTGCCCTGGCTCTTATAGAGTGGAGAGTATCACCTTTAAGTCAGAGAGACCTGGATTTGAATGCGGATTCTGACGTTTACTCATAAACATCCTAGAAATTTGACCTTGAGCAAGTTAAGCGACTTCTCTGAGCTTTTGGTTCCTCAATAGTTAAAATAGGAATATTTGTGTGAAGAAAATGGAGATAACCCTCACTAAATGGCCATAGTAGGTGCTTAATGGAGTTTAAAGTGGTAGCTTTAACTTTCTATATTCTCTCCTCAACTGCCTAGTTGCGAATGAACTCCGCTGATTGGTGAGTGTTGGTGGAGGCGGGGTTTAACAGGTGGTCTCTATCTTAGGTTCCTGCAGACCACGATTTCTCAGGTTAGCAGAGTTTTCAAGGCTGTAATCCACCCAGGTAAAGGTTACAATCTTCTCTGAAACTGTACCAGGTCACATGTTCTTCGATGTACTTACTTTGATCTGGATCTTTATCTTTCATTTACAGATCTCTCTGATGTGAGCTTCAGGAAATGTTTAGAATAAACAAATAAAGTGGAGCGGCAGCCACCTGCTTGTAAGTTTGTGTCATATCATGAAGAGCTGATGGGTGGATCTGGCGCTCCGGGAATGGCAATGACCCGCAGCGAATGCCTCTGCAGTGCTCAGAATCCTCCCTGGCCAGGGAGCCAGCTGTTTCTAACTGCATACCATGTAGTGAGAAGTTCCCTTTCCAAACCGAATCTTTTCTGGGAACCACACGGGCTATTAATTTTACAATGGCAAATGTAAGTGCAGATGGCTGTGTGTGGGTCTGGGTTCCAGGATAAACGTGATGCGTTACCCACTTTCTGGGGACAAAATAGAAAGTTTTATCTTTTCTGTTACACTTATCTCAACAGCAATTAGAATCACAAGCTATGGCCAAGTTTCAGTTACACTTATGTGTGATAAGGATAGGAAAAGTTTGTTGTATTCAAACACTTCCTCAAATGATTCCTCATATTATTTTGTTTTTTTCTCCTCCCTTCCCCGCCCTTCCCCTCCTATCCTCTTTTCACCCCTACCCTCCTCTCTCTTTTTTAAGACAGAGTCTCCCTCTGCCATCTATGCTGGAGTGCAGTGGCATCACTGTAGCTCACAGCAACTTCAAACTCCTGGGCTCAAGCAGTTCTTCTGCCTCAGCCTCCCAGGTAGCTGGGACTACAGGCAGGCACCACCACACTGGTACATTTTTTCTATTTTTAGTAGAGATGGAGTCTTGCTCTTGCTCGTGTTGGTCTCAAACTCCTGGCCTCAAGCAGTCTTCCTGGCTTAGCCTCTCAGACTGCTAAGATTACAGGCGTGGGCCACTGTACCTGGTCTTATATTATTTTCATCATGATTTTGGATCAGTCTTTCTCTTTACATGCATTTCTTTTTTCTTTCTTTTTGAGACAGTCTCACTATGTCACCTTCAGTAGAGTGCATGGTACATGGCTCACAGCAACGTCAAACTCTTGGGCTTAAGCAATTCTCTTGCCTCAGTATCCCAAGTAGCTGGGACTACAGGTGCCCACCATAACACCCAGGTATTTTTTATTTTGGTTGTAGTTTTCAAACCTGGCAGCTTCGATGTAAGTGGCTGGCACCTTAGCCTCTGAGATCCAGGTGCCGAGCCTTTACGTGCATTTCTTTACTTTACCCTATGTAAATTGGCAAATTTGAGAATGTTAATTAATCCACAGATATTTACTATCTATATGTAATTTGTGAATATCAAGACTAGAGCCTGTGTTAGAGTCCAGGATCCCTTAAGGATCGTGAACTCTAATTACAGCTAAGAGTCAAACTTAGTATATTCTGGGAATATTGCAAGCTACCAACTATTTATCTTTCCAGATATGTTCTATGTATAAACTAAACATGTATTATGTACATATATTTTTTAAAAAAACACAGTGGAAAGGAGTTTGTGTATATTACTGTGTTCCTTGCTTTTTTCCACTGAATAGTATGTTTCTAGGTCATTTCATAGCTGTACAAATATATCTGCTCATTATTTTTAATAGCTTGACAGTAACTCATTATACCGATACTATGTTGTTTTAGCCCCCACCCCCAAGTTCCCCTTGATCATTTACCTTTCCAGTCTCAAATTAAATGAATGAATGTCAATGGATTAAGAAAACCCAGCTCTTAAGGTGGAAAATTTTAGTAACATTGAGGATTTTGACACAGGAGTTTGGAATATCACTGAAACAAGCGTATGTCTTTGCGCTGACTATTTTGAAAGGGATGACATTTATTTGGATTTACATCCCGGCTTATTTGTTTTAAAACACGGCCTCATTAAATCACAGTCATAACAAACAAATGCTAAGAAACCATTGACGATCTTCCAACTATGGAGACATTACGGACGTGGTTTTCAGTAGAGTGGTGCCCTCATGTGTCATGAGTACCAACAGCACCAAAGGTAATCCCTACCCCGGCCTCATTCGCATTTCAAACTGGGGCATCAGCTTCCTCCCTCGAGGTTTTTGTGCTTTTTAAAAAATCTTATTGTGGTAAGAACACTTGACATAAGGTCTAACCTCTTACATTTTTGTGTATAATAAGGTATTGTTAATTATAGGGAAAATGTACAGCAGATCTCTAGACCTTATTCATCTTGTGTAATTGAGACTTTATGGCCGTTGAATGGCAAGTCTCCATCTCATCCTTTTCTTCTGAGTTCCTGGAAGCCATCACTGGATTCTCTCGTCTGTGAGTTTTGCTCTTTAGCTGCCTCCCATAAAGTAGCACCCTGCAGTTTGGCCCTTCTGTGTCTGGCCTATGCCACCTGGCACAGTGTTCTCAGGGTTCATACACGTTGTAGTTGATTTCAGGATCACCTTTTTTCAAGGCTGAATAGTATTCCATTGTATGTACGTACCACATTCTGTTTTTCCTGTTCTCTGTTGATGGACATTTAGGTTGTTTTCACTTATTGACTATGTGACTGATGTTGGGATAACCCTTTGGAGATCCTGGTTTTAATTCTTTTGGATAAAGAACCACATGTGGGATAACTAGATTGTATGGTAGTTCTATTTTTACATTTTTTCAGGTATCTATACTGTTTTTCGTGGTGGTTGAATTTTTTTTTCTCACAATGCACAGGGTCCAATTTCTCCACATCCTTGCCAACTCTTGCCTTTTTTTTTTTTTTTTGATACTAGCCACCTTACCAGGTGTGGAGTAATATTTGTACTGTTTTTTATTTGTATTTCCTTAATGATAGTAATGTCAAGCATTTTATTTATACACCCACTCACCATTGGTATGTCTTCTTGGGAGAAAGTTCAAATTTTTAATCCATTTTAAAATCCATTTATTAAGCCAGGCTCAGGGGTTCATGCCTATAATCCTAGCACTCTAGGAAGCTGAGGCGGGAGGATTGCTTGAGCTCAGGAGTTCAAGACCAGGCCAAGAAAGAGCAAGACCTCATCTCTACTAAAAGCAGAAAAACTAGCCTGGCATTTTGGCAGGCGCCTGTAGTCCCAGATACTTGGGAGGCTGAAGCAAGAGGATTGTTGGAGCCCAGGAGTTTGAGGTTGCTGTGAACTATGACACCATGGCACTCTACCCAGGGCAGCTGAGTGAGACTCTGTTTAAAAAAAAAGATAAAATCAAGTTATTAGGTTTTTTGCTATTGAATTGTAGGAGTTCCTTTTCTATTATGGAAATTATCCCCTTATCTGATGTATGGTTTGCAAGTATTTTCTCCCATTCTGCACCTTGTCTTTTCACCCTGTTGATTATTTCCCTTTGCTCACTCTTGTTTTTGTGGCTGTTATTGTTTTTGTTTGCCTGTATGTTTTAAGGCAACGTAAAAAGGAAAATGACATGCTCAGCAAATTTTAACTGGTAATTGAACGTCCTTAATACCATAAGAGCTGTACAACACAAATACTGACTGCATTAATAATAGTCCTGAGACATGTGGGGTAACCTTTGTTGTAAATAGGGCTGTAGACACATCACAACATGATACTCATTGTTTTACTTTAACAAACTTTGAGCGGCACTGCTAACAAGTAACCAAATGGATCCATATGGATTTTATCTTACTCTCATTTTGTCTGTTTTGGCGTGGAGGTGATGAAGTGAATAGATGGAAAGTAAGTCACTGGTTAGGGTTCACTATGTATTGTAATGAGCAAAGAGTTTTGTAAGGTGTACATGAGAGAGACCACTTATCTCAATGCCCACTTTTCTTGAGAACTTATTCCATGTGGTTCCTGTTGACTAAACTCCTCCTCCTTGCCTATCAAAGGTGATAATATTATACTCACCTGAGCAGAATACCCAATTTTCCTGGCCAAAAAGATTGGATCAGGAATGGGCATATGACCCATGTTCTATAAATTTGATCTTTCAGTGGGATTTTCACTATAACTATCAGGAAGGTGTTTTCTCTTATTTCGTAGGAAAAATAATTGTAATGGTAAACACCGTGGCCATCTCAGTTACCAGTGCAGGCTCTTGCTTACAAATGAAGCTGGGGTAATGCAGAACAGAGTGTGAGAGATAAGTCTGAATTCCCAGTTCCTTTGGTTGAACCCCTTGATCTAGCTGTGCTTGAAGCTCAATTCCTTGCCTTGAATTTCCAATGACCCACATCTCCTTGGAGAAATGGCTCATTCCACAAGTGGAATTACAAGATGAACATAGGTGCCAGAGAATGAGGAAGGGCTTAAAAAAAATAATGGGATAATGCCAAAAGGAGGCAATTTTAGTAAAAAATAAGTGATGACAGTAACAGATTATAGCCCATAGAAGAAATATTTGTGAGTTCTTACTGATGTAAATAAATAATTGAAAAGATGAGCCAGGGAAATGGGATGGCTCTTCTTTATGGTAAAGTTCCAATTAATAAATGTAGGATGTATGGTGAAAATAGCAGCTCTCCATTTGCTAAACAACCACAGTAATATTTGTTGCAGGCAATAATTATTGAGAGATGCTACTATTAGTGCATGGAGGACGATGAGAAATGGCATATTTACACGGGGGTCAAAGAATCACCTCCCCAAATACGTATTGTATACAAAGGAAAAAATAGTAACTCTACGGTGGAGAAATCGTGTAAATGCCATTTTGACCAAATGATCAACATTCACATCGCCAGCAATGAGACATATTGGTGCACATCTTTTGAAATGATACTCTGAAATGCATCACTATGATATTCTTACCCAAAATCATGATCTTAATCTACATCATAAGGCAATATCAGGCAAACTCAAATTGAGGTACTTCTGCAAAATCACTGGGCATTATTCTTTAAACTGTTTCAAGGTAAAAAGAAACCCAAAGGAACTATTTCAGATGAAGGAGACTAAATAGATCTGAAGCCTAAATGCAAGGTGGGGTCCTGGACCAGATAAAAGGCATTATTAGGAAAATTGCCAAAATTTGAATCAAGTCTTTAGATGAAGAGTATTTTATAACTGTTCATTGTTTTGGTTTAACTAGTTTTATGACAGTTACCAAATTATTTATATTAGGGAAATCTGACTGAAGGGTATTTAAAAACTCTTTATGATATTTTGCAATTTTTGTTTGAAATCTAAAATCATGCTAAGTAAAAAGTTATTTTCCTGTTTTGTTGTCCTTTGAAATTACTTTCGGTCATGTTTTTCTCATCTGAAGCCACATAGGCCCTAATTTAACAAAATATGCTTATCTGGTCTAATTTTTATGACAAGCCTATAACGTCAAGCATGGAATTAAGTCTCAGGTAGCGTAAACAACTTTTCCAATATCATGCAATGAATAATAGAGTAAGGATTTGAACCGATGTCTGCTTGACTTCAAAATGTTATGCATATTATAA
The DNA here is from genome assembly GCF_000181295.1 of Otolemur garnettii. Classification (NCBI taxonomy): domain Eukaryota; kingdom Metazoa; phylum Chordata; class Mammalia; order Primates; family Galagidae; genus Otolemur; species Otolemur garnettii. Next base: position 13,284,669 of record NW_003852398.1, on the reverse strand, counting down.
GGATAAAAAAGTAGATAACTAATCCTTATTTTGAAATTTGCCGTATTTTAAAAAATTCTACTTTGTGGAAAAGACTGGAGGCAGAATACGTGCGAGGTGGGTGCAGGCTAGGAGAAATACAGGCAAAATATTAGAAAGCGACTTGTGTTTATGTTTTATAAACATACAAGTGGAACTCAGGAATTAGAGAGTGTAGGAGAGCATGCCAATTAGCTTCAATATGGACTGCCTCTAAAAATAATTAGCATTTGACAAGCAGTATGATCAAATAAACTGGATAACCAAGGCATTTTTCCAATGGGATATATACTTGGTTTAAATCTTTGATGAACTGTTTTTCTATATTGAAGTCATTTAAATTTAAGGAAAAGCAAACAGTAGAGCATGTTAAAATATCCATTAACTAAACATCATGAAAGGGTATAAAATGCCTCCAGCTGCCAAAAAACAATTAGGCCGCAAATATGCGTTTGGTTACCTAACCACACATTCCCTAAACATTTAGTTCTAATTAATTTTCTTCATTACACAACAATGCCTCTCCTAATTACACTAGAGAAATTCTATAAACCTACTAGCTATTCAAAGTCTTTATTGCACAAATTATTCTGGTAGGCCCCTATTATAAGCAAATCCTCACTCTCTAATTTATACATACCTCATCTCGGCGGTCATGGGCTACTTAGCAAACCCTTGACAGCCAGGCAAACTAATCCTGTATGTGACCATATTCCAAATTAGTATTTTTAGTGAGATGTAATATCAGTGATGAATAATTGAAACCATACGAAGATAAAGATGGAGAGTACAAGCTCAGGAACCATGTGGTATGTGAATGCACACACGTGTTACCAAGGCTTGGGATCCCTGGATGAGCAGTAGGGGCTGAATTAAAGAAACAAAACTCTTGTGCTTTCCCTGAACCCGTAAGTGCTAAGGGTAGGCAGAGGCAATCTGCAGGCACCAGAAGCAATAAAGCAAGTATAGTGATATCAAGGGCTGGATGGGTCATAGAACCATAGGCTTTCTGGGAAGCAAAAACAAGTCACTCTTTAAGTGAGGAAATCTGAACCCAGCAAAGTGACGTGACATGACTTACTTGAGGCCTTACATGGACATTCCAGCTTGCAGAGCTAATGGTAGGAGTAGGACTCCCCCGTCCAGGCTGGAGCTGTCTACATAACACAGCATCACCCTAGAGATGGCTAGCACAATTTATCAGAGCCCATTAGCTGGCTGGTGACAATGTTTGTAAGTTGGGTAAATGACAGCATTTTGATCCCATGCTAGTCCACTTTTGGTTTCCTTTCCCAGCCACAGAAGTTTGTGATCATAGTTATCACAGTTATGGGGGACGGCACGTGGGCTCATCAGTGCAAATGCATCCTTAGTATTCAAAGCTCAAAGCCAACTGATGGTATTTTAGCAGCTCCACTTTCTATGCCTGGAGCATGCTGATTAGGCAACCATTTCAGTCTGGGCCTGAGGATGGGCTTCTGATTCTATTTAAATAAATTTTTCTCTCATGACACTAGGTAAAAAAAAATAACTTAGAGTTTTGCCACGTAAAGTGTGGTCTATGAATCAGCGGGAGCAGCACTTGGGAGATTATTAGCTCCCACAGCTATAGAACTAGAATTTACATTTAAACAAGATCCCCAGGTAACTAATATGCTCAAGGAAGTTTGAGCAGCTGGGTCTGCAGCAGTGGTCCTCAAATTTTAGCATGTATGTGATTCATTTGGAGGGTACTCTGTCCTCTAGATTCTGGGTCAGTGGGTGTGAGGTGAGAGCTGAGTATTTCTAACAAGTGTCTCAGGAAGCTTCTGAGATAAAAGCTTCTTGGCTTCGGGCATAGACTTTTCTTTGTGTAGGATTTGGGGAGTTTTGGAGATGCAATTGCTGGAGGTTCTGGGAGCTAGGGACTACCAGAGTCATTGTTCACTGAGTGTGGATTTGTGCAGTCTCAGATTTCTGCATGTTTTAAGGTAGTAATAAGTCAGTAGTTCCAATTTTAGGATCTGCTAACAATGCAGATTCCTGTCCCTCTCACTCCCCACCAAAAAAAGAAAAAGATTAAAAAACCCCTTTCAAATTGTTCAGGACTCACTATCCTGAGTAAGGTCTACAAATCTGTATTTTTAATAAACATTCAGGCCTGGCATGATAGCTCACACCTGTAATCCTAGCACTTGCAAAGGCCGAGGCAGTTGGGTTGTTTAAGCTCAGGAGTTCAAGACCAGCCTAAGCAAGAGTGAGACCCCATTTCTACTACAAATAGAAACACCAGCCTGGCTTTGTGGCAGGTAGCTGTAGACCCAGCTAGGCTGAGGCAAAAGGGCAGCTTGAGCCCAAGAGACAGAGGTTGCTGTGAGCTTTTATGATACCACATCACTCTACCCAGAGGGATATTCTGTCTCCAAAACAACAAGAAGAAACCCCCCAAATCTAGATGATTCTGAGATAGGTTGCCACTAGATATACTCTGGGAAGCATCAAGTTAAATGATGGCCAGCACAGGGAAAGAGCAGAGCTTAAGCCTCTCAGCAACAGTGTGTTAAGGTTACCCCCAATGCCGGGGCAAGTGCTTTTCATAACTTAGCAGTTGAAGCAGTTGAAGTAGGAAATCAGTCATCTTGGCCTTTTCTTCACTAATAATTATGCTCCAATAGAATTTTCTCACTCCCCTTCTTCTTCTTCTTTTTTTTTTTTTTGAGACAGAGTCTCACTCTGTAACCAGGGCTAGAGTACCATGGTGTTGGCCGAGCTCCAGCAACCTCAAATCCTCACATTTCCTTGATTCAAGCGATTCTCCTGCCTCAGCCTCCAGAGTAGCTGGGACTACAGGCATCTGCCATGACACCTGACTAATTTTTGTACTTTTACTAGAGACAAGGTCTCAATCTTGCTCAGGCTGGTCTAGAACTCCAAGCTCAAGGGATCCTCTCACGTCGGCCTCCCAGAGTGCTTGCCAGCACGCCCAGCCTCCCCACTCCCCTTCTTCATCATGTCTGGCCAGCAGCGAGCACCCCAGCTGCCTGCTCTTTATTGATCCATCTTACAACTCCAATTAACCAGGTGCAGCCATCCATCTGGTTAATATGAGGACAAGCTGTTAATCTGGGAATGAAGAAAAACATGTTCAGACAACAAATAAACTAGCAAGGGGCTCTGGAGGGTGGCACTCGGCGAAGCAGGGCGAGGGAGCAGGAGAATTAATGTGTCGTAATAAAAGAAGGAAATGCTCTTTGGTGGAGAGGAGGGAACACAGAACTTAGGCAGCTCTGGGGAGCCATGTGACTTGCCCCACGCTATCTCTGAATTCGGTAGCTATCTGTAAGCTGGGGGATAACAGGGAATTTAGGCGAGACCGTGAGATCAGATGAGACAAATCATTTTGTAAAATGCAACAGAAATGTTTTTGTGCTGCATTTCTTCTTATTTACTTTATATAAACATACAGGAGAACACGTTTATGTTTCGTGCACACCTGACATTTTACAATTAGTGTTTTCTAGTGAGCAGATTGTACACTTTTTATTTGATAGTCTTCAAGTGTGTTTGTTTTGAGTTTCTAAAATCTGCTATAGAACAGATTCCCCTGTGCCCTCCGACCCAGTCTTAAACTTTGGCTTGTGCTGGAATTACCTGGAGAACTTGTTAAAAGCCACCTGCCAGGCCTCTTAGAGTTCACTTTCTTTCTTAATTATGCTGATTGTGGACTACATTTTAAGAACCACTGCATTAAAACAGCCCTTCTTCTGCTTATAAAAGATAAACTTTTCTTACTTTGAAAAGCGAGTATCTTCTGCCTCAAATTCCTACCTGGTCACCAATTTAAAGGGAGTCACATTCCAGATTTGGGCCGAACACGGTGGTAGGAAGTGTACACCTGTGACCTTGAATGGCCTTCTATAAAAAACGCTGTGCTAAGCACGGTTTCTCTCATTCCATGTGTTTAACAGATTTTTAAAAGCCTTCCAACTACCCCAGGAGTTTATCATCAAGCTGGGAAGACCAAATAGACCCTATAAAACACTTTATGAATAATTACTGAGCAAAATAAACTATAAATACAAAACAGCATTGCCCGAAGTTCCCAGGTGAGAACGCAGTCACATTCCTAAAAGGAGAAACTAGGCTTTACACTCCAAATGCTCAGAAAAATCTACTTTATCATTTCAGCTTTTTTTTTTTTGACAGCCAGCTAGAGGCAAACCTCCTGACTTCAGTCCCATCAGAGATGGGGTAAAACTTAGACCTAAGGTCTGCACTCTGTAATTAGATGGAGTTGGAAAATGATGTGGACCTTCTGCAGAAGAATTGCCTTAGAAACCTACTCAGTGTTGGCATTAAAAATGACCTACTGAAATAGAATATTGGAAGCAAGATCTGGGAAACTTCTCCTCTAACCAGCTCCCCAGATGAATTTTATATTTGTTTAGTGTGAGAGGACATGCTCCAGAAATTTCTCTCTACGCCCATCCAGAACGTCACACTTTGAGATGACTGCGTGTCCTTGAGGCAACTCTGCGTCAAGCATTAATAATCAGCAGCAGGAAGAGATGTTGAGTCTCAGTTTGAGCCTTGGCTATAAGGTCCTCCTAGGGACTTGATCTTACCAATGATAGGAGCACAGAGATCCGTGTTGGACAGATGGCGGCCGGGAGAAAAGCCTCCTGTACATACATCAGAAGAAGGTGAGCCAAAGGCAGAGGAAAGAAGCAGGTTCTGGGGTGACTGGAAGAGCCAGGCTGCTGTTCACTGGACCCTCGGGAGGTTGACAGATGGGGCTTTAAGAGGTAGACTTGCTTTAGTTTGCCTAAGGAATTCGATTTCTTTTTTTTTTTTTTTT
>NW_003852398.1:13270586-13279126 GCF_000181295.1 Otolemur garnettii | reverse complement strand
TCTTAATATGAAATTAATACATATCCAAGGCAGATCCTTAAAATTAGAAACAAGTGCAAGGACTTCATAATCACACTGAATTAATCTGATGACGTTAATGAGTATTGGTGTAGGATTTCAGACGGGTAAATAAATAGAACCACGCGCTATACAGTTTTTATTTTTCCATCTTAAAGTATATTCTGTGATTTTTATCTTTTAAATGATAGCATAGCTTCCTATTATATTGACATTGTGGTCTGTACATAGTCGTTGATGATAGCATGTGGTACCCCTTGATGATTTCCAACAAGATTTCTCTGTTTTATACCTGGTGGCTTTTCCGAGCTCTTGCCTCACACTAAGGGATAATGTTCCCATTGCCGTAACTGTAGCATTTCCCTCCCTCCAGACCAATTAAATGCTCATTTCATCATCAGGGGCTTCCTGAAGGGAAATGCAGCGACCCTAACCCATTGTATTTCATTCATTCATTCGTTGATTTAGCAAATATTGAGGAAATGGAGGTGACTCAGTTGTAGACTCTGTCATCCATCGGTTTTATTCTGGTGGAGCCCATGGGCAACATTCAAGTAAAAATAAACATATAGCATGATCCCACATAGTGGTAAGAGTCACTTACAGAGGTCTAGGTATATAACTGTTAATTGGGAGGGCATTTGCTCTGTGGTCAACACTATTATCATTGTCAGCAAAGTCAGGGTCCCAAGCTGAGGTCACGGATGGTAGGATCAAGCATTCCTCCCCTTCAAAATAGACACATTTCTTGCTCAGTCACTGATGGTCTTTCTGGTTCCCTCTTTTATCTACCATGTGAAAAGACTATCTGATTGTAGCTCAATGCTCCATAATTTCTAAATTAGACGGAGGACGTTAGGCCTCCTTTCTAAAGCCGATCGTTGTGTTTACGGTGGCCTCGCTTTTCGCTTGGTTTGCCTATTGTTTCTGTGGTGTGTCTTTTTCATTTCCTTTTCCTTTTTTTTTTTTTTTAAATCAATGAAGAGTGTACATTGGCTTGGGCAGTGTTGGGAATTTACTTTTTCTTTTTGAGTTGAGCAGAATGCTATTTATTGCGTATTTCTGGGGTCAAGCAAATCAATAAAAGAGGCCAACCAAAGCCTGTCCCTCAGGAGGCAGAGGCTCCCTGCATACGTGTGTGCAAAAGCTAGACCTTTATCTCTCAAGAAAAAGGGACAGATCCGCACAGTATCCGATCACCGTGTTGGACGACAGAGAAAGGGAAACCTGGCCAAAAATTTGTTACAGTTTTTCACTGGACTTTCAAATGTCTGTTCATTGATGAGCTTTTAATTAACCTGAAATCTGGCTCCCATGAGGTCAATACAAATCTGACACTTTTTTAAAAAGTAAATTTTAGAGTGACTTTTTGGTCATTTGAGAGTGCGCTGAAGCATGAAAGCTTTTTCTTTCCAATGGAAGTTCTTTTCCATTAGTGCCAAAGAGGCAATCTCTGTGATTCTATATGTCTCTAACCATCATAACTAAACATCTCAAAGGATTTTCTCATTATTTTTCTGTAATTCAAACCCATGCAGGCTTAAAGGGAACACTAATGATATCTAGGATTGGCCTGTGTAGACCCAGATGGCTTTTGCATGTTTTCATTGCATATTTACTTAGTAATCAGAGGAAGTTATTTTGCTTCTTATATAACCAGTTCCTCAGACAAACAGAAAAAAGTCAGAATAAAGGCAACCATCAAGCTTTATAAACATACCTACATTGGAGGGAAATGTCCTTTCCCTGTCTTTATGGAAAGACGGTTAGAAAGGGCAAGTTCAAAAGCTGCTAAGTCTGACCACTGTAGAATTTATTTCTTTCTGTGGCATGGTTTTTTGGAGGTTGAAAAATAAAGATTGGGTCAATTCTGAGGGACTTTGTGTGGGGATCTCTCTGGAAGAAGTCTTTGCAGATGTCAAAACCTTTTTTAGGAAATGTCCTTTAAATGGGTAAGGAGGGAAATGATCAACTCAAACGATCCCTTTCAGAAGTGCTGGCAGAGCCGCAGACCTGACTGTCCACGTTGCTGCAGGCCTTTGGTCCCCACGGAGAGCTTACTGATATTTTTCAACGTAAATATTTTTAACTTAGATGTATGTGGTATCCAAGCATGGGGTGTTTCCACAGGGTAGCAGAATCTTTTAGGGTCCCCATAGCTTCTTTTAGCAGGTGAAGCAAGAAATATGTTATTAAAAACCAAACCACCTTTTCCTTAGACCTAATCCCCAACCAGTCTAAACATATGTTTCTGAACTCTGGATTAAAATGCATACCTAATGACCGGTTTTGTTAATGACCACTTTTGTCAATGACCAATGTTATCAAGGATTTATTCTGCCTTCTTCGTACTCTTTGAGAAACTTCCGGAGTGTGTATATATATATGTATGTTTTAACCTGCCTCATTCTAATTTATATATGTCAAACCTTTCAGCATTCATGAGGGAACAACTATACTCTGGACATAAATACTGTTGCTGTCAGTGAAATTAGACCTATTTGTTCAATTATGGAACTCTCTTTAGAGTCCTACAACTGAAAATTTATCCATTTATTTGCCTTTTAACTTCCAGGTGAAGCTAGCATGGCCAGGAGATGAAACCTTTTTTTGTTTTTGCATGTATGATTATATTTATTGCCAGGCATGTTAAATTCAAACATTATAAATATGAAGTAATTTAACAAATATTTTTCTCCAAATGAAACATATATGTTAAGTGATAATTTTTGAAAATCCCACTAACAATTCAAAAAATTAAAACTAGATTTACAAATATTAGTAGACCTTCCTGGGACCATCTGGCATCTTGGTCTTCATATGAAGAACAAACAAACTAAACAACAAGACAATTGCTTCTCTCTCTTTTTTTTTTTTTGAGACAGAATCTCCCTATGTCACCCTGGGTAGAGTACTGTGGCGTCACAGCTCAAGCAACCTCAAACTCTTGGGCTCCAGCGATTCTCTTGCCTCAGCCTCTCCAGTAGCTGGGACTACAGGCGCCCGCCTCAGCGCTTGGCTATTTTTGTTGTTGTTGTCATTGTTGTTTAGCTGGCCCAGGCCGGGCTCTAACCTGCCAGCTCTGGTGCATGTGGCTGGTGCCCTTACTACTGAGCTACAGGTGCCAAGCCACAATTGCTTCCCCTAATGAGCACCTTTATAACCTTAATTATTTTATGACTTTATAAGAGAGTAATATTAATTAAATTACAGAATGTTATAGAGCATTATATACATCTGGACCATTGTACATAGAGTGCCTCCCTTAGGAAAGTCTACCTGGTAAGAATGGCATTATTTTAAGAAATGAGTATTACGATATTAATAAAGTCAGTGAATTTAATACAAGCTTTTGATATTTCAGCATTCAGCTATATTATATCAATTTGAAGTACCAAAGTAACTGGTAATTTTGTGTTTATAATAGACTTTTTATTCTGAAGCTGATTATAGCACAAGATCAACAATCAATGATTTCATTGTTCAATTTATACAAAAAACTAAAACCAATGAATGGTCTGCAGTTCTAAAAAAGTCACTGCCTGGCACGGTAAGCAAACATATCGTGGTGCTGCAAGCTGGAATTGCAAGAAAAATCCTACTCTGGTGGTTTATCAGGAAGGCAGTGTTGAAAGTGAAAGAGGTGACTCTGTGTACACGTACACAAAATAAAATAAAAGATAATAAATATGGGCGGCGCCTGTGGCTCAAAGGAGTAGGCACCAGCCCCATATGCCGCAGGTGACGAGTTCAAACCCAGCCCTAGCAAAAAAAAAAAAAAGATGATAAATACAAACTGAAAATATTTAAACAAAATAGAAATAGAAAATATGGATCTAACTTAATTTAAAAGATTGCAATTCCTGAAAAGAAAAAAGGTAATAATAAAAAAGTGATAAAATAATTGAAACAAGAAGTTTGTTTGTAAACATATTTTTTTCCCTAATTAAAACATCAGCTTCATGAATACTTATTGCAGAAAATAGGAAAACATTTTAAAAAGCAGCCCCCAATGCTCACTGTCTTACCATGCAAAAATAGTCATCGTTAACATTTTAGGCATATTTTCATTTAGTCATTTTTGTTTGTTCATCATAATAATGATATGGACAGAGTATTGGCCACGTAATAAATATTTTGCATTCATGAAGAGATAGATCTTTTTATCCTAAGTTCTTAGAAACTGCTGTGTCAGGTACAGACCAGAGGGCAATCTACTTAATGTACTACATCTATGTACTGTGATCATTAGACACATCCTAATATATATGACATTTTATAATATTCTATTCCTTTGTGTGGGTTTCTCTGTGCCTTATTTCAACATGTTATCTTAAGTATTAAACCATGAAAATAGATAATCTTTGCAAATATGTTTTGTCAAAGTCATACTATATTAGGCTGTGGCTTTATCAGGATGTATTTAATCGCTTCCCGGTTTGGGGGTTTTTAGATTGTTGTTATTGCTTTCAGCACACTTGCGTGTTCTACCAAATCAGAACCAAAATGTCTATTTTCTGAGGCTTAGATAGTTCCAGTAAGAGTGGGGACAATTTTTTTGACTACCTGGAAACTGCCTCTTGTATGGGTTTATAATATAATATGGGCTTTGAATAAGAGCACTTCCAGATAGAGGGAAGGGCGTGAAAATAACTCTAAGAGGTTGAAAGCCCATCTCAGAGTTCCTGGGTGGGAGAACACCACACCCATCAGAGCCCCTTCTCCCTCCTGACCCCTTCCATGAATTCCATACACAACTTTTTTGGATAGTGGCGAACTTTCTTTTGATAACATTACCAACTTTCAAAATATTTGCAAGGATACAAATAATTCATTTATAGTCAAAATCACTTATTGTGAAAATTTTGCCTCATTTATTTCATCATTTTTATGTCTTTACATATAAACAGTTTCTCTCCCCCAGATTACTTGAGAGTAAGTTGTAGAGATTATGCACTGGTACCCCTAAATATATGTAAATAGTTTGTATTTCCTAAGAATAAAGATAGTCTTGGCTCGGTGCCTGTGGCTCAAGTGGCTAAGGCGCCAGCCACATACACCTAAGGTGGCGAGTTCGAATCCCCAGCCCAGCCTGCCAAACAACAATGACGGCTTCAACTAAAAAAAAAAAAAAAATGGCCAGGCGTTGTGGTGGGTGCCTGTGGTCCCAGCTACTTGGGAGGCTGAGGCAGGAGACTTGCTTGAGCCCAGGAGTTGGAGGTTGCTATGAGCTGTGATGCCATGGCACTCTACCCAGGGGGATAGCTTGAGGCTCTGTCTCAAAAAAAAAAAAAAAAATAAAGATAGTCTCACAATACCATGATCAAATTCAGGAAATTTAACATGGATATGATATTCTTATCTAGACCACATATATAGTTTAAATTTTCAAGTTTCCCAATAATGGTCTGTATGGAATTTTTTTTCTTAGGTTCAATTCAGGATCTTGCATTGCATTTAGTAATTACCAGTTACTTTGGTACTTCAAATTGATACGATATAGTTCAAGGCTGAAATACCAAAAGCTTGTATTAAAATCACTAAATTTAGTAATTGTAGTACTTATTTCTTAAAATAATGTCATTCTTCCTAGGTGGATCTTTCTATGTGTATCTTTATTATTTAATCTGATCAGCTACTCTATCTGACTTGGTATTAAGTATCAACACTGTTTAAGAGTATGAGTCAGTTATTTTGTAGAATGTCCCTGGGTTTGTCCTAATGCTTCTTCCCAATTAGATTTGGGTTATTCATTTCTAGCAGGAATATCAACCATGCATTGTATCTAGGGACCCACTCTATTTGCTGTATTACTGGGGATGTTAACTGTGATCCCCCAGTTAACGTCCAAGGGGCGTCCGCCAGATTTCTCCACTGTAACATTATGATTAATATTTTGCCCTTTGTATCTGATAATTTGTCAGGCAGTGTTTTGAAAGTATGTAACTGTCCTCTTTCACCCGGACCTTCCACCTACTAGTTTTAGCATGTCTTATTGTTTTGATGGTTGCAGGGTAGTGATTTTTTAACTCCATTATGGATCTACATGTATGAGCTGGTGTCTGCCAAAGGAAGAACTTTCCCTTTTCCTTCATTTGATTATTCACTCATTTATTAATATCAGCATGGGCTCATGAATTCTTGTTTTATTTACTAGTTTATAATTCATTACTACATTTTTTTTGATGCTCAAATTGTCTATGCATGTATTATTTATTACTTATTTTATTTGTTTTTTAGAAACAGAGTCTTGCTCTATCTCCCAGGCTAGACTGCAGTGATGCTTACTGCAACCTCTAACTCCTGGGCCCAAGGGATCCTTCTGCCTCAGGCTCCTAAGTACATGGGACTCTAGGTGTGTGTCATTATGCCCAGGTAATTTTTTTGTTTTTTTTGGAGATAGATTCTTCACTAGAGTGCTGTAGTGTCATAGCTTACAGCAACTTCAAAATCCTGGGCTCAAACAATCCGTTTGCCTCAGCCTCTCAAGTAGCTGGGACTACAGGTACCTGCCACAATGCCTGGCTTTTTTTTTTTTTTAGTGATGGGGTCTCACTCTTGCTCAGGCTGGTCTTGAACTGAGTTCAGGCAATCAATCCACCCTCCTCAGACTCCCAGAGTGCTAGGATTATAGGCTTGACCCACCACTCCTGGCTCCAGCTAATTTTTAATTTTTTTTGTAGAGATGAGGGTCTTGTAATGTTGCCCAAGCTAGTCTTGAACTCCCAGTTTTAAGTGATTCTCTTCCTATTTTGGACTCTGAAAGTGCTGGGATTACAGGTGTAAGCCAGTGCACCAGGCCTTCAATTTTTTTCTTTTTGTTGATGGTGCTCAAATCGTGCCCAGATTTGGTGAGTGGGATGCTTTAAGGCTGGGTTCTGTGTGTTTTTGGCATATTTCCAACATGTTTTAAGCACTTCCACACTTTCAGTACAAGACGTTCCCAGCTTATCTTGTATTTTTCCTGCCCCAGCTGTGGAATCAGCCATTTCTCTAAGGAGCTCTGATTCCCCTTAGCGGGAAACGGTGTTCAGAAATTAAGGTGTTTCTAACAAGTTCTTCATTGCTGAAGGTAGATTTTAATGTTCTCACGGAGCTTACGGTTTGGTGGAAAGTGAGAGCGCCTTTGGTGTGGTTCTATTTTTATTCATCGTGCTTGTTATTTGCTGGACACGTCCATCTGGAAACTTAAGTCCTATGGTCTAAAAAGCCATTTTAAAAATAATTTTTAGTTTTCCCTTGAACCGACCGCCTAATTTTCTTGTCTTCACTTTGTTTTTTCATTTCTTTGTCTTTTTCTCTCCGGTTTCTGGGAGGTATCCCCGACTTTGTCTTTCAGCTCTGCTATTTAGATTTCTATTCCCACAATCATGTTTCAAACAGCCTTATTTGTTAACTTTAAATAAAAAATGGCATCCTGTATTTGTTTCATGGATAAATATTTCCCATTAGCCTGCTGAAGATATGGAATGAAGATGTTTAATTTGAAGTTCTTCTTTTCCCACGTGGTCTTTCTTCGTGCTGCTTGTGTGTGAACAACGTCAGCGTGTGTGTGTGTGTGTGTGTGTGTTTGCTGGTTTTTCCTCTTTCATGTTAGAGTTCCTCAAATATTGGATGATCCTTGACTGCGTGTTCATTGAAAATAATAGATTTCAATTATCAGTGCGGTTTTAGGTTCAGAGCAAAATTGAACAGAAAGTACAGAGATTTCCCACATACACCCCTTCACCCACCCCCACTATACAACCTTCTCTACTGTTTACAGGCACCAGGAGTGCTGCGTTTGTTACAACTGATGAACTTCTACATCACTGTCTCCCAAAGTTCATTGTTTACCTTAGGGGTCATTCTTGGTATTGCCGAATGTATAATGGGGCCCATCCACCGTTGTATTGTAATGAGCAGTTTCACTGCCTCAAAACCCTCTGTGCTCCGTCTATTCCTCCCTCTGCCTCTATCCCACCCTGGCAGTCATTGGTTTGTCCTTGTCTTCATGGTTTTGCCTTTCCCAGAATGTCATTTAGTTGGACTCACATAAGTCTGCTCATTTTTTAAGAACAGGGCACAAAACCTGGAGTCTGAGTGAGACTGGGAAGTGTCGACACTGAATGCCAGCAATGAAGCGACTTCATCAGCTGTCTCCTTGGGGTACCCCAGATACCGGCATTGCTAGGTTTTTCCTCTCTGGCTGGACAGATTCCCCAGAGAGGCATTTTGCCATGTCCTGCCCAGAGGATATAATTTGGGGGTCAACATTCTGGGTTCAGGCGAGGGAAGAAGGCTGGGGGCTTCTGATTTGGGTAGACACATTTCTCTTGATACCTCTGTTTTGGTTGAAGATCCCTGCTATGGACTCTGTGTTGCCCTTCCTGGCCCTTTGTGCAGGGTGGAGCGGAGAATCTGTGTATCTAATCGAGCTGCTTATGAAACAGACTGTCAGTTATTTAGGTTTTTAGTTCCCTTCCTACCCCAAACTCCCTAAAGCACTTAAGGCCACAGGCACTTGTGCATTTTGGGCTCTG
>NW_003852398.1:13268628-13270007 GCF_000181295.1 Otolemur garnettii | reverse complement strand
CATTTGAAATACTTCCATCAAACTGGTTAACATAGCTTTCACTGCATTTTTTAGTTATTGTGTTAAGACATTTATGTTCTACACTTGGTAGATTTAACTTGTGCCCTGGTAAAATGCCCCAGAATAGGTGTATTTCTTTTAAAATGTAAAGGAATAGGTGTCGCTGATTCTTTTTGTTGTGTTTTTATTCCCATGGTGATGAAGCCTGCTCCAGATTAAGAAGCCTCCCTAGCTTATCTTGCTGTACCACTCTGACAACTATACGCTCCAGAGGGAGAGGGATTTCTCTTTAAACAATGGCTCGCCCAGTACTGCCTTTGTGACCCTGGGCAAGTCCATTCATCTCTCCAACCTCAGTTTCCTCACTTGTAACTGGTTCTGGTCTCAAATGAATGTTTTAACAATCAGCAGAGACTGTGGGTGCTGACGTGGCATCACCGTGCCTGCCACCTAGTGAGGAAATGGCTGCTCTTTGCCTTCAGCCCATACTCACGCCAATTTAAGATGTGGGCACAAAAAGGTCAAAAGAGCTAAGACATTTTTGGGAATTGAACCTGTTTCTGAAGGGCCGATTTCTGTAAGAGGGAAGCCTTAGGTCTCACCCAGATGTGGCCTGTTGACCGTCAAAGCGGAGCCATTCTGTCACCTAGGTGAGGGGCATAACAGCCGTGATGCATTGGTTTAGTCACTCATTCAACAAAGAGCACCCACTGTGTGAAGCATTTTTATTTTTATGTTTTAAAATTTAATTAATCAGTTAATTTAGAGACAGTGTCTTGCTCTGTTGCCTAGGCTAGAGTGTAGCAGAGTGATCATAGCTCACTGCAGCCTCTATCTTCTAGGATCAAGCAATCCTCCTGCCTCAGCCTCCAGTGTAGCTGGGACTATAGACGCATCAGCATGCCTGACTAATTTTAAAACATTTCATAGGGGTAGTCTTGCTCTATTGCCCATCCTTGAATTCCTAGCCTCAAGCAATCCTTTTGCCTTGGCATCCCAAAGTGTTGGGATTACAGGTGGGGGCATCACTCAACTCTGTGTGAAATATTTTAAGGTAAATATTATATATCCTATCAGCGAACCACTAAATACTTCAGAATCTCAAAAAGAGACATTGTTTCATAAGACATTATCGAATTAAGAAAATGTCCTTAGTATTATCTAATTCCTAGTGCATATTGCTCTGTTATACTTTTTAAAAAACTAAACAATGCTTTTTATTGGCTTCTAAACACGGTCTGTGCATTCTATTTGATTCTTTTTTTAAATTTGTTTTTTTTTTTTTACTTTGGGTCAACATAAGGGTATATATGATTAGGTCACATTGTTTGGAAGATAAAGTCAGAATTGTAGTTAATGGTCCTTTCCTTTTTTTTTTT
>NW_003852398.1:13268009-13268409 GCF_000181295.1 Otolemur garnettii | reverse complement strand
CAGCCTCCCTAGGAGCTGGAACTACAGGTGCCTGCCACAATGCTCAGCCATTTTTAGAGATGGGGTCTCACTCTAGCTCAGGCTGGTCTTGAACTACTGAGCTCAGGCAATCCACCTGCCTTGGCCTCCCCAAGTGCTAGGATTACAGGTGTGAGCCGCCATGCCCAGCCTGTATATTTTGATTCTTATATTTAAATTTTATTTTAGCTCTTTTCTTCCTTAGAACATGTCCTTTCTCTTTGTCTTTGTTTCTGGAAGAAACGATTGTTCCATGGAAAAGTGTCACATTCTAGATTTTGCTGATTCTTCCTTGCAGGACAGACAGACTTGCTCTTCCATCTCCAGTATTTATGTGGGAGTGAGAAGGTGAAACTAAAGAAAGGTACATTCATTGTGCATC
>NW_003852398.1:13266869-13267989 GCF_000181295.1 Otolemur garnettii | reverse complement strand
GCTTTTAGTGATAGTAATATCAATCAGGATTCAGGTAGTAATTTTAAGTGCAAAATTTCCCATCAACTTTTTTTTTGTTTTTGTATGTTTTTAAAAGCAATCTAATTACTTGATATCTACCATTAATATTTATTTAATCTTTTTTTTATCATCTATTGATGACTGGTATGAGTTGAATTGTGTTTGCGCCAACAAGATATGTTGAAATTCCAAAACCTGTTACCTATGACTATAATTTTATTTAGAAATAAGATATTTTTAGATATAATCAAGTTAAAGTTCTCAGAGTGGGCCTAACTTCAACATGACTGTTATCCTCATGAGACAAGGACAACACGGTGTACAGACAGAGACATACGGAGGGACACCAAATGGGGACGGAGCCAGTGACGCAGCTGAAAGCCCAGGAGTACCAAGGATTGCAGGAAAGGGAGAAGGAAGGATTCTGTTAGAGCCCTAACGGACCACAGCCCCGCCAGCTCCTTGATTTTGGACTTTCATCCTCCAGAACCGGGAGAGAATAAACTGTTATTTTACGTTGCTGGGTTTGTGGTGCTTTGTTATCTAAGTCCTAGGAAACCATTGTTTGGTTGGTTATTTCATTGAAAGATGAAAAATGGTGACTTTTAAATTCTATAATTTTTTTTACTTCCATTTATTAGCAGCGATTCCTTTGGGTGGAAAAAGCTTTCTTTCACTAAGGGTTTTTCTCATGGCCTTAAACTTTATTTAGCATAGAAAGCTATAGAATATGCTGACCTGTTTTTATTTTCCTTTTCATTACCAAATTTCAAAGTAATGAGTTGGTGCTCTAGCAACCTTCAGGGATGTCCAATGAGCTTAGTTAGTTCCTTTTTTCCCTTTATTCCCCCTTTGAATGTATTATGAACTTATGAAGAGAGCTTATTTAAAGAAAAATGTCATTAAGAAATGATTCTGGGTCTCTAGGTTTCTCCCAGTTGTAAATGAAATGTAGGATTGGTATCTTTTCCATGCATAAAATATATACCAAGATATTGGTATATATTGTTAGGATGTCTTAAAAATGCTTTCTGGGCTTGGCACCTGTAGCTCAGCAGCTAGGGCGCCAGCCACATACACCGGGGCTGGTGGGTTTGAA
>NW_003852398.1:13265031-13266618 GCF_000181295.1 Otolemur garnettii | reverse complement strand
TGGTTGGTGTATTTGAGGGAAAAGGACAGATTACTTAAAATTGGAAACATCTCAAAAAATCCTAGGTGTAGTCTTACCTTCATTTCATCTTTCCTCACTAAATTCAAGCTCCTTTATAGCAAAACTGTGTCTACATATCACTATATCCCCCCAACACTCAGTTTAATGGTTTCACAGAGTAGGTGCTCAATAAATAAGTGAATTTAATTGGAATTCAGTGCAATTAAACTCCCTCAAAAGACCAATATACTTTAGGCAAATTTACAGCAATGAGCAACATAATGTGAGAAGATGGAATGGATTCAATTACCATAAAAAGAATATATTAACTGTCGACGAGATGAGGTGGAAGTACAGTGATAAAGCTGCTTACAATATAAAGCAGTTATGTCATAACATAGCGTCCCATTATATAATGAAAAACGGGAGGTAATATTTCAATATGCATTTTAAAAAGTTGTGTGTGAGTATGAAGTGGGCTTTACTAGTTCAATATGTAATTAAGCAAAAAGAAAGCATGTGAAATATTTCAACATGAGGAGTTCAGTACAAATGCTGACAAGATTAGATTGAAGGAAGAGCAAGAAGGAGACCCAGAGGTCTTTATCTCAGAGACGGTAACTGGGTAGCAGCTACCGCACCTATGAAGGAGACCAAGGGTATGGTTGAGGGTGATCAGCCCCTCAGAGGTCAACTCAGGCTCTTTGCGGAGGGAGCACTGCCCAGCTCTTCTTGGTACCTTTTAAAGGAGCACGGGAGTGGTTCCTTGAGTGCTGAAAGGACCTGGAGCCTGGAAGTGAAGCCAGCTGCTCTCCTGGGGTGCAGAGTTAGCAGTGTTACTACTGGGGTGAAACAAACAGGAACAGTAAGCAAAGAGGAGGCAGGACGTCCTCTCCCTTCTTGCCTTCCAGTCTCTGTCTAGTAAGAAACACGGGTGTAAAGTCTCAGCTGAAACAGCACAGTGCAAAACATGGAAGAACGTGGGTTTGGAGACAGAGAGGAAGGCAGAATGACAGTGATCTTGGGTAAAGGGACTCAGGTATGTATTTCTGCATTATTTGAAAGGCTTGGGCTGCAGTGGCCAAGCTGTATTGAGATACGATTCACATATACTTTAAAGAATAAAATTCGTTTTTTTAAATAATAGTATAGTCATAAAGATGTGCTGTTATCACCACAATCTGATTCTGGGATATTTTCATCAGCCCAAAGAGAAATTCTACATCCTTTAGCCATTGCCTCCCATACCTCACACACTTCTCTGATGGCCCTATGTAATCATTAATCTATTCTCTGTAACTGTGAGTTTGTCTGTTTTGGGCATTTCCTACAAATGAGATCATGAAATATGTGGTTTGCTTTTTTTTCCACTTAGCAGAATGTTTTAAGTTTGCTCCACGTTGTAGCATGGACCAGGCTTCACGACTTTATACGGCTTAATACTATTCCATTATATGGACATGCAACTCGTTTATCAGGTGATGTAGATGTGGGTTGTCTCTATACTTAGGCTATTGTGAATAATGCTGCAACGAACATCTAGGTACAAGGTTTTGTGTGACTTTATATTCTCAATTTTTTTTTTTT
>NW_003852398.1:13244543-13263787 GCF_000181295.1 Otolemur garnettii | reverse complement strand
GGTTGAGCTATAGGCGCCGAGCCAAAGTTTTAAATTTTGAGGAAATCTATTTTATTTTTTTCTTCTGTTGCTTCTGTTTTTGGTGTCATATCTCAAAATCTCTCACCTAATTCAAGATCATATATATCTATTTTCTTCTAGGTGTGTTTAAATTTAAACTTTTACAGTTAGGTGTTTGATCCAGTATGACTAAATTTTCATATGTGGATATCAGTTGTCCCAGCATCATTTGTTGAAAAACTATGCTTCCTCTGTTAAACTACCTTGGCAGTCTTGTTGAAAAAATAACTTGATTTCTGGATTCTCAATTCTATTCCATTAATCTATATGCCTGTGTTCATGCTAACACCACACATTTTTGATTATTATAGTTTTGTCGGTGAGATTTAAAGTTGGAAAGTTTGAATCCTATGACTTTATTCTTTTTCAAAATCATTTTGCTTATTTGGGGTACCTTCTATTTTTATATAAATTCTAAGATCAGCTTGTCATATTATGCAGAAAAAGCAACTGAGATTTTGGTAAGAATTGCTTTGAATTCCATGCCTTACTTTTAGATAAAAAACAAGATTTTTCCATTTTGATCAGAAAATCTATATGTTTCAAGATGCTACCTTTCTTAGTAATAGGCATATATTGTAAACTGCTTTAAATAAACTCAGATTATAATCAAGATTTTGTTTCCTTTTTGTGGAATCTGTTAACATTGATCATTTTTTAAATTAAATCATAGCTGTGTACATTAATGCAATCATGGGGTCCAACGTTCTGGTTTTATATATAATTTGAAATGTTTTCATCAAACTGTTTTACATAGGCTTCATGGCATTTTCTTAGTTATTGTGTTAAGACATTTGTATTCTACACCTAGTACATTTCACCTGTGCCCTTCCTTGTAAGATGCACCATAGGTGTGGTCCCACCAATCACCCTCCCTCCGCTTGTAACATTGATAATTTTAAGTTTGAGTGAAATAAGTATTTGAGAAACTTTGTGAGGACAAGGACTATGTCTGGTTTTGCTGACAACTCTTTCCCCAGGCTCAGCCTTGCATAGCCTGTGCTTGGAGGATGCTCAAAGAGTCGTTAAGAAATGTAGACGTCTCCTCCGACTGGCCAGCAAACAAGAGTAGAAGGGTATGTGATTCTGAGCTGTTCAAGGAGATGTCCAAGGTGCTTGGATTTGTAAAAAGAACTCAGTTTGACCAGACACAATGGTTTATGAGTTCATTTACATGAAATGTTCAAAAGTCTATGGGTGGGAATATGGAGTGACTATAATTGGCATAAAGTTTCATTTTAGGTTGATGGAAATATTGTAAAATTAGATTGAGGTGATGGCTGTACTCTGGGATTTTACTATAATTCATTCAGTTGTACACTTAAAAACAATGAATTTTATGGTATGTAAATCATATCACAATAAAGCTGTCTCAAAAAGAACTCCAGCTTGAGGCTGGAGCCTTAGCCAATTTTCATTTTTATTGAGGCAAATGACGCAGACAAGGCAGGTCAGAGAGGGCTGTATTTCACTGACAAAAAAAAAAAAGAGTGGCAGTGGAATGATTGACTGAATAGGGACTGAAGCTCACAGGACAGGTGAGAAGAATGGAGGGCCAAGAGTCCTCTCAGGAACTGGTCTACAAAGGGGATTGGAATACCAAGCAGGGAGTGGATGGACACTAGGGTGAAAGGAGATGGGGGACTGAAAGCTCAGCCGCCTCGCCCAGTTCTTGACAGTGAAGAAACAAGGTCATGGGCTTCCTTTTCAGAAGCAGGAGGGGAACCACTTTTGAAATGCCCCAGGGCAGGGCCAGTCACCCTGCTGTGAAAAAACCATAGCAGCCGGACGAAACCTTTCTAGTTTTCACATGTGGCTGCCTGAAAACCTTCTAGTTAGGAGCCATCATTTCACCATTCACCCTTGTCAGCCCAGCTGCTGGGATGGCTCAGAAGGGGAGGGGGGGAGATCGATAGTGGCCCCTGACAGGTTACAAGGGAAGAAGTAAATGTTTGACAAATGGCTGCGGGTCCTGTTGGCCAAGCTCTCTGACTTTCGATCCTGCCTCCAATCTTGATGTCAGAGAGTTTTGCTTTCCTTGTAGTCTCTAAATTTAAATTGCATGCAAAGGCTTTCCTGTTTCTATACTTTTGTTCATCCCATGCTAAAATTAACCTGACTTTCAAAACATGGTTTCATTTATTAACAATGCCAGCTCTCTTGGCATTCTTTAACTTGTGTGATGTGTCAAGAATTATGCAAAAATCTTGCCACACATGTGTTCATTCTCACACTAACCCAAGGAGTGAGGGACTGTTAGCCCCATTTTACATGTGAGAATCTAAGCTCAGCTATGAATTAATCTGCTAAGATCATACAACTAACAAGTGGCAGAGGTGGGGCTTCAACTTGGGTGGGTCTGATGCAAAGCCCATTCTCCCCGACACTCCCCTGCTCCCTCTTTCCAAATATCCACCTTGCTGTGAATCCTCACACAGAATGGCAGACGTGGTCAATACAACCAGCTGTTTTGCCCTCTGCCCACCCGTTGGGCAGTAGGGGCCTCATTCTATCTCATGACCGGGGCTAGGTCTGTGCTAGAAGTTGGGGCTACCTTCTTACAGTAGCCCGGAGCCCACAGAAGTGCTCTGTGTCCAGCTGTTTAGCACCTGCCAGTCAAAAAGCATTTCCTAATGTGAATTGGTGCTGTATAAAACTGGCAGCTATCAGGATCTCCTGAGTATGGTCTCAGAGAGTCTCACTATGTTGCCTTCGGTAGAGTACTGTGGCATCACAGCAACCTCAAACTCTTGGGCTTAAGTGATTCTATAGCCTCACCCTCCCAAGTATCTGAGACTACAGGTGCATGCCACAATGCCCGGCTATTTGGGCATTGGTTGCAGTTGTCACTGTTGTTTAGCAGGCTGGGGCCAGGCTCGAATCTGCCAGCTTTGGTGTATGTGGTCGGTGCCCTACTTTGAGCTATAGGGTCTTAAGGATCTTTTCTTTTGTGACCAACTGCCCTGATTTTGACCCTTACTGGGAACAACTGGGCATCCATATGCTAGATTATATGAGCTCAAGTTACTCACTAAGCTTTCGAATTCTCATCTAAACCAGTGGTTCTCAACCTTCCGAATGCTGTGTCCTTTAATACAGTTCCTCATGTTGCAACAAAAATCATTTTATGGTTGGGGGTCACCACAACATGAGGAACTGTATCAAAGGATTGCGGCATTAGGAAGGTTGAGAACCACTGAATTCTAAACAATCAAATGCCTGCAATACAAACCTAGCATTTTTACTTAAATCCAAACTAAAATGTAATGATAAAAACTTACAGACTTTGGCCAACCTTGGGGAGACTTTGATGCCCAGGAAGAAAGTCTTTTCCTTCTTCACAGTGTGATGGTAAGGGTTAAATAGACAGCACTATCCCCATTTTACAGATGAATTAGATCAGAGAGGTTTCTGTGCTGGGTAGGCCTGGCACTTTGTTTTATATCCATAGAGACTCTCTTTTAAAACCATTGTTTATTGATTTAGTCATCCTATAGTAAGGGGAAAAGAGAATAGTATGTTTATTTACTTTTAGGTAGAATGTGGTTCTTATTCTCTGTGGCTCACCATATTGGGGAAGTTTTGTTTTCTACTCTCTATTCAGGTGTTGAATTCCTGCCATGGCTCCCTTGGAGAATGCCTATCCAGGAATGGCCTCTGGGATTATCTCAGTCTTGAGGGGTAAAGCCAGAGGTGGGGGTGCAAACTGCTGGTGCGGAGATAGTAAATGAGAGTGAGGAGTAAAAAGCGTCCCCCAGACCTCCTTGCTAGAACCATGCTGGGAGGCGGTGAGATGGGAAGTCAGGGGTAAGCACTGTGGCAGGGAAGGGACTGATGTCATCCTTAGGTCCAAGAGTGATTGTCCCTGCTGTCCAGCTGTTTCCTAATGACATTTCTCTCCCCTCTTGATTTCTTCTCCCTCTGGTAAGAAAACTCACTGTGGAATGCAGCCCAGAGACCAGGGTAAGGTTTGAATTGAGGTTTTATTACAAGTGATAGTTTTCTCGAAAATGAAAGTTTTTAATGTATGTTCCATGGCATAAATAATTTATTTTTATGAAAACTACATATTTCAGTCATAACCTTTCCTGCCTCCTTGGAAAAACAGCTGCACTATTTTTTTAGACCACACGAGGGCAGTAATGTCACGTGTAAAAGGGGCCTGTCCTCGGCTTTCTGAACAGATGGGACATTCGTTAGACTTCATTGGATGTATTTTTCCTTTATTGAAGCACAGGGGACTTTCACATTTGCAGGTAGAATGGGGAAAGATAGTTAACATTTTATACTGTATTTTTATCTCTTTATTTATCCTGATACAGGTAGGAAGGGCAGTTGATTTATGCTCCTTTTGCTATTTTGAGGGATCAGTGGGCTAATGAACAGAGGTGAGCGTTCGTTACCACTGTAACCCTGTCAGAAGATATTCTGTCAGTTTTATATTTAATTGGAAATCTCACAAAGATAATATATAAACCTATCTTTCCCCTCATCCCCCCCATACCGTTTAGGTATGATTCTAATCCTGTTGTCCCTATTAGGTAATCTTTGCATTTAATCTTTCTCCGCACCTATTGAGATGGGAGAATGCAAACAGCTTTCTCTGAGGATGAAACGATGTAACCTTTCTTAACGTGTGGTCATAGAAACTCTGAAGTGTCCCTTTCACAGCTGTTCCTAGTCCTGCTGGGTCCCTAATAGCTCTCTGTCCCCTACAGTTTCTGGAGGTCTCAACTTACAGCAGCTAATCAACTAAATTTTCCTAAGGCAGGATAATGAAGAGGTTGTAACACAAAGGTGGACAGTTCTACCACTTTTGGGCGGTTTGGGTTTATCATGCTATATTGGCCGGTACGGTTTTTTGTTTTAAGAAAAAATTAGTTGTCAACACTTAAATGCAAAGAGTTCTCCTTAAAGACCCAGGCTTCTTGTTTTTCTGTAAGCACTGGACGGCACGGCATTGTCAGCCTGCACAATCCCCCGGAGACAATTGGCAGGAGCCACCCTCTCTGTGGCTATATGTTGTCACTACCTGCACAGGTCACCCCTTTTTTTTCTCTGACGAGAAGGGAGTTGCTGTTTGTGATCACGTCCCTACTGTTTTTGTTACAATAAAAAGGAAAATGAGAATTTAACAGCCATGCCCGTCTCAAAGTAGAAACAAATGAAATCTATAGTGAGGGAGCCACGTGCCTCAAGAAAAATGATCCTGACTGTAGATCTGCGCGCTGCAGCGTTTAGAGAAATTGCCCGGCCTCGCTGGCATTTGAATTTCAGCACCTGGGAGAGCTCCATCATTGCCAGGGGGCCGCCCTGGGGTGGGTTGTTCCTGGGTAAACCCCAAGGACCTCTGTCACTGGGGTGATCTTTTGTGCCAGTGATTAACCTCATAACGGCCCTGCGAGGCGTCATTTCCTTATGTGGGCACATAGCTTAGCACCATGCGGGGCACGCACCGAAAGCGGCTGAGCCCTGGGTCTTATCTTACTCTTGGGAGCAGCGGGGTTTCAGGCTACGGCTCCTCGCAGCCTCCTAACTATCACGCGGCTGGCAAGTTGCAGATACACTGCCTCACGGCCTAACGAGGCTGGGAGGGAGAAAGGGTTAAAGGAGGGCGGCGGGGCTGGGAAGCCCTTTGGCTCGCCGCTGACCGGGACGTCTCCACGCCTGCTCTCCAGCCTGGCGGTGGCAGCTGAGCTGCGCGTAGCTGGAGGAGGCTGCAGGAACAGACAGAAAATCCATTCTTTTCTGCAGATACATCGGCAAAATGCCCAAAGCAAACAGCAGAGGAAGTTTGCTTTAATGGAGACAAACTCACAACTTTGCTCTTTCAAAGCCTCTGTTTACAAGTCAAAGCCCAGGCTCAGCTGTGCTTTCTAGGAGACTCTCACCAACAGGGGGGCCGCCTGCGGGCCTTTCCCTGCTGGAGACCCAGGCCGCAGGCAGCCGCACCCCCGGATGCCTGGGTGTCTGCGCCTCGCGGGCTCCATGGAGGACCGGCTTTAGGAGCCCAGGCTTCCCACTCCAGGCCTCTGCAGTGTTCAAATTTGGGAAATGGGGACATGAGGGGGAAAAGTCCTGAGATCTGGTGAGTCCTAGAGTTGAGCACCACCGGCAAAAAATGAGCTGACTTGAAAAGGAAACTGTCAGGTGTGGGCCGCAGTTAATTGCCAGGTGCCCCAAGGTGCTAATCTGGGTGGTTCAAAGAATAGAAGCCACCAGAGATACCTCTAAGGGTGGTGGTGGCTGAGAGGGGTCCAGTGTTATCCCTGGCTTGGGTGTATACTAGCTTAAAATAAAATACCTGTAATCATAGCTAGAATCTGGAGTAAAAATATGTTCCCTCGGGATGGGGTTTAGTGAATTTTTCAAAACAATGGCACAGGTCTTATGTAACTTTGTATTCCACTAAATATTTTTTTCTGTAGAGTAAGAGGCAAAACTAACAGGAACACTGAGGCCCCGCGGTATCAGGAAGAGATCATGGAGACTGGGTGAGTGGCTGGCTCTTTTTCCCTTGAAAGCCTGAAGGCAAAATGACCTTGGATGTGGTAGAATTCTGTGGTCAAGGCCAACAGTTCCGGAGGCAGCTGCATCTGGTGTTGAATTCTGCAGTGATGGCTTCTAGCTGGGAATGTTGGGCAAGTCATTCTCTTTTTAAAACTTAGTTACCCTGTAGCTAAAAGGGGATGGAGAGAGGGTAAGCAGTAGCCAAGGTGACACAGGAGCAGGTGACAACACTGACATTTAAAAGGGAACGTCTGATTTCAAAGCCCCCTGGTTCTCCCGTCCATACACTTCCAATGAGAGAAACCCACAGCTGACCTCCCCCCTCCCGCAGCCCACCCTCCCTAACACTTTCTGAACTCAGATCTGAGGCATTCCATCTTTTCGGCTTATGTTACTATTTCTCTACTTTGGAACCTCTTCTCTTTCTGTCCATTCTGCCTTTCTTGTTCCTTTTTAATCTGGCCCTAGTTTTTTCAAACTCAATCTTCACCTCTTTAAAACCATAATTCCTAGTTGTCTTTGCTCCTTTCCACGCCTTTTCTTCAGGCCATCCACACTTTCTGTAATAGCCTCCTTTCTCCTGCACATGCTTGCTTGCTTTCTTTCTTTCTTTCTTTCTTTCTTTCTTTCTTTCTTTCTTTCTTTCTTTCTTTCTTTCTTTCGTTCTTGTTTTGTTTTGAGACCGACTCTCACTCTGTCATCCTGGGTAGAGTGCCCTGGAGTCACAGCTCACAGCAACCTCTAACTCTTGGGCTCAAAACGATTCTCTTCCCTCTGCCTCGCAAGTAGCTGGGACTACAGGCACCTGCCACAATGCCCTGCTGTTTCCTGTACATGTTCATGTGGTTCTGTGCCCCTGCATTTCTCTAAACTATCTTCCATCCTAGAGCGTGCCCTGTAGAGTTCACTTGTCAAGGAAATTTGGAAAATGACTGCTTGTTTAAATGAAGCTTCATGCTAATGTGCATTACAAATCCCACAAGGATTTCTCAAACTATTTAAACCTAGGAATTTAAAACTCACCCCCCCTCCTTTTCTTATTCTTCTCCCATCCTTTAAATGTTTCTTTTTCTTGTTTGAAAGATATTTTATGAGGTTAGAGTGCCTGGTACATGTTCTGGAGCCTGCAGCTTTGACTATGATAGTTGAGGTTACTGAATTTCTGAGTAATAAGGTCTGACTCTGGGACGAATTCCATTCCTCGATAGGGTACGATGAGGGCCTCAATAAGCTCTGCTGTTACTCTGAAGGGAGCTCATTCAACCTCCAGAGCTGTGTTGTTCCCACCTCGTCTGGTAACCAAGAGCCTCTCTTCTGAGGCATTTCAGGAAGTGCTTCGGTCCTTTGGACTCCAGGACACCCTCCTAATTCTGTTGGCCTCATTTGTCATTGCAAGTTCCAGCATTTTACCCTGCCCGGAAACTGGACAGTGTGCTGCTAGACCTTGCCTGAGGCACTGCCTACCTCGTTATCCATTTTCTTTTCATTTGCCTTTCCCAGTAGGCCTGTCTGGGAATCCCAGTCTTCATTACCGGTTCTTTTTTATTGAACCATCCTAACTCTTTGTCAAGTATTTACAGTGGTTTAGTTGTTGAAGAGTCCGGGCTCTGGGACCAGATGAACTGAGTTCAAATTCTGTTTTCATCATCTGATAATTGTAAACTCGTGGGTAAATTACCGAACTTTGGACCTCAATTGTCTCATCTATAGGCAGGGTTAACTTGCTCATACAGTCCTTGAGAGGATTCAATGGTATCGCGCATGCCATGTGCTTCTCATATCACATGGCGTAGAACAAGAGAACAGTAACTGTGGGCTATTATACAGAGATTACCTGAGTCCCCCAAGCTGTTTTGGTCCGTGTAGCTCACACTGAGCTCTCAGGTCTCTACCTACAGTTGGTGGGATCTCATACTCAGCACTTGATGTTGCATGCAACTTAATTCTGGTGCGTCAACCTACATTTGGACTAAATTTTTAAAGAAAAATTATGGATATTTTCACACCTACTATACGCAGAGACAATAGAGGCATGGGTCCTCTTACACTTGTCATAGATTTGGGACTTTGTAACGGTTCTTTTCCCCTTTGCTCTATTGTTATGTTTAATATTGTTCCATGTATAGGGGACATGGCTTTGGCTCTGACAGAGTCTGAGCCACTCCCTGTGTGTGAGGCTTTGTGTGAAGAAGCCTCCGCTCTGGCTCTCTTGGAAGATGGGAACACCAAAAACACTCTGTCCCCTCCCCACCAAGGAATGGGAAGATGAAAAAACAGCACCCTACTATATGTGCTTCCTGGAGAATTCACTCCATTTTCCAAAACTTCACTCACCTGCCTCCCCTTGCTAGTCCTTCAAAGGGCTTGACCTGTGCTTAATTCATTTTGGCATCCCCAGCCTCTAACAAAGCCTGGTGCAACAGAATGTTCGAACGAACGTCTTCCTGTTCTTTCTGAAGTTTTGTCAGAGCTGCTTTCTAGTATCAGATTTGAGTCTCAGTTCTAAACCTCGGGGCTTAAAGCTGCAGACTGAAGAAGGCAGATCTCAGAGCTAAATCTCTCCTCTCTCTCTCTTTTTGGCATTGCATGATTGATATCTGGGGACACGGCATATTGACTTCTCTTAAGATGATGAACAAAATAAAAACCATTTGCAGGAGGAAGCATGAGCCTACATTTATTTATCTGGCATCAGACAATGTCTCAGGAAACAGATGTTTTGTGCTGTAATTCCTCTGGATGGCACTGGAGCCTTAAATATCACGGCCAGTCCAGTGTTTCACATTCTAAATCCTATTATCTGGGTTAGCTCATCTGTATTCAAAAGATCAATGTTGCATTATTACAAAGATTCTTTCAAGTGTAAAAAGGATGGCACGTCATTACAGAAAGTAAAAGAAACTAATCAAACTTTCTTGGTGAAATCATTGACTTTTTTAAGTAAAGGGCAAATTTAAGAATTTGAAAGTCCGAGATGTGAGGGAACTCAGTGGTTTGGGCTCAGCCGGGCACGCGTCCCGGTGTAGCGTGTGGGTCTTGGATAACCCAAGGAAGAGAGAAGCGGAGTGCTCTTGAGAGGGTGTCAGTGTTCCCAGCTGTTCTCATTTCTTCCGTGACTGCTTGATTGGGTGTCATAGAAAAAACTATACTGCTCGTGGAAGACTCAAAGAGATAATCCATGGTGTGTAATATACATAGGCAACACTTTTATCGACCTGGGTAATACACATTGTTAGGAAACCATGGGTGAATATCATTTGTTCACTGTTCTAACTCTTCTTTCAACAGACAGTACTTGGGTCATGTCACGGCAGGTGCGGTTGTGTAGGTTGTGTGTTAACATGTGCCGAGTTTATTGGGGAGTGCTTTTGGGATTGACACAGTGGAAGGGAGGGAAAGGGCGCAGGATGAGGGAGAGGGGACGTGGAGGCAGGATGTGTGCTGAAGGATGTAAACAAAAGGACAAGCAGCTCAGAGCTGGAATGGGCTTTCAGAGGAGCAGAATCTGCCTGATAGTCATTATATTACAAACGAACCACCTTGGAAGAGGAGCTTGACGTTAGCAAGGCCTTGCTCTTTAGCTGGGGCAGTCCCTAAAGGAAGATGATTGCTAGGGACTGGGAGCTGGCAGCACTCCCAGCAGCCTGTGTAAAATCCCTTTTATTTCTGGAAGTAGAATCTGGGCAGCACATCACAGTGTCTCCTACTCTTAATATCTTAAAAGAAAATATTCGTGGACTACCTTCTGTGCACCAGGAATGTCGTAGGTGCTGGGGCTTACGGTGATGAATAAGAAACAGTCCTAGTCTTCAAGGTACTTAGAATCAGCCTCTACTTGCTAAGATGTGTTGATTATCATGATATTCCAGGTGCAGCTCCAAGCACTCGACTTGTATAAGCTAATTTAACCCACCAAGCTGTATGAGATACTTGGAGCTCTTATCGTCATTTTACAGGTAGGGAAACTGAGGCACACAGTGGTGAAGCTTGGAAAAGTCTCTTTCCGGAGTCCTGATAGCCTATTAGACTCTTTCCTAAATGTTGATGCTTCTGTGAGATCAAAGCCATTCTTTATATTCTTGTAGCTTATACATACTGTGTAAAATAAGACCTACCCCCCAAAATAAGCCCTAGCAGGATTTCAATGCATTTGTTAAATATAAGACCTATCCTGATAATAAGACCTGGTGATGGGCGTGGCTATGCAGTGTATCTGCGTAGCCACGCCATGCATTTCAGCATGGAGAGGAAGACATCCCCTGAAAATAAGCCCTAGTATGTCTTCTTGAGAAAAAAAAAAATATCAGACAGTGTCTTATTGGAGAGAAACACGGTAGTATCTGGGTTAACAACAGCATTTGCTTACCTAGATTTACTTAGTGTGGCTGTTATGTTAAAGCTGGATTTTCCAATAATGGTGGCCACTAACCACATAATTCTACTGACTATGGAAAATGTGAAAAGTCCACATTGAGGCATGCTGTTAATTGTAAGATACACACAGGATTTCAAAGACAGCATGGAAAAAAGAATGTAAAAAAAAAAAACTCATCCATTTTTTAATGTTGATTGCTTAAGGAAGCAATAATATTTTGGATATATTGGGTTAAATAAAAGTATACTTGAAAAATTAATTTCACCTTTTTTGTGTTTTACTGTAGCCACTTGAAAATTTAAAATTACATGTGTGGTTTGCATTTTATTTCTATAAAACAGCGCTGCTTCAGAGAATCAGTTTCTTCCAATGGGGACATATTTTGCTCTTAAATGCAGAGAAAATCCTTATTTACTTTGGTATTGGGAGCCGGTTCTTTTGATATGCTTCATTTAATTTGTATTTATTAATAGGGATTTTATCCATCGGATAGCCACTACGTCCTGGTTGTTTCGTGATTGTAGAAAACTAGTTAGAGGCAGCCGGAGTGAGATGAATTAAAGTTCTATTGTTGTAGGGGAACAAGGTCATCAACTCGAGATTAATCAACGGATTTCAAATCACTGGGAAGGGATATTTTACCCTCAGCTTTACAGTTTCAGCATGTAAATTGCTGTTTAGAGGAGCGGCTGTAAAATCAATCCAGCCTTTTTCCTTTCAGAAATTAAAAGCAATTTATTTTTATTTTTGGCAAGTCCTGGAAAGCCATTGTACATCCAACTGCTTCTCCCTGATACTGCCCCTGTTGCTTGTGTTTAGACCTTTCTGAAGAGAGAGGAGGGAAATTCGGTTGTTTTGGGGGTCCCACAAAGATTTGGAGGAGCCCTCTCTGGTCCCTGTCGGGGAGCCCATCTGTCCCCACCTGACACATTTTACTTCAAATGAGTCAGAAACTCCAAAGCTAAACTTGGCCAAAGTAGCACCTCTCATGTGGACTCCACCCAAAGTCATATAAATCATCCCCGGATCACACCAAACTTGGCCTCCACACTGGGCACAGATTTTCCAATCTGGTCCTGGAGTTTGCCAGAAGGCAGGAGGACCACAGGGATGTGTTGGATGCATCTGGCTTTCATCCCAACTTCTGCGGTTAGTGAAGCTTGTCTGATGTGGGCTTGGGTATAACACAGCCTTCTACCTGAAAGACACCAAGCCACCTTGAAGGGTCATTTCATCCAAACCCTTCCAGAAAAGACCTCTCCGCACATAGATATGTGGCCAGCCACACAAGATCCAGTGATGATTTGTACATAGATATGCCGTATGTTTCAATTGATTGCTTCCTCTGTCCATACTTTGGTGATAATAAACCCGAGCTGGACTCTTAAAAGGAAGCGACTCTCCTTTCTTCCTGAATGAGGCTGCCTTGTTTGGCAGGCTGGCTCTCGACTATAACAAGAGTGTGTTTTGTTTATCTGATTTCCAGGGCAGGTAATTTTTAAAGTGTTTGGCTGCCCTTGTTTTTTAATGGAAGAGAACAATAAGGATTAACTGTGTTTCTCACGTCTTGTTCTTCTTGGGTCAATGCACATTATTTCCTAGTTTTCACTGAGGTCGCACTCAGCTTGCTGCGTGGCGTTCCTCTGATTTGCGAAATAATCTGTCTTTGTGGGAGAGAAGACTGGAAAGGGTTGTTGGCAATTTTCCCCCTCTACCTCATGTCCTCTTCCCCTCAAATAAACCACCACCTCTACATAAAGAGAGGCGTGTTATTTTCAATCCATCCTACTTTCTGCTTTTCTTAACAGCACACATTAATAACCTACTTGGAAATCGAATGAAAGCATTTCTGGAAACAAAGGAACAGAGCTTCCCAGGAACTTCTCCGACAGAATCGGAGCCTTCCACCTCCCAGGCAGCACGACAGCTGGATGAGAGTTGAGGATTTATTGGCTGTGCATTTGGGCGGTTTACTTAACCTCTCTGTGCCAAAGTTTCTTCATCTCTGAAATACGGATAAGACCTTACCTCATGGAGTTTTATGTGGCATAAGTGAGAGAATCCTGAGAAGTGACTAGCGCAGTTTCTGGCCTGTAGCGAGTCATCGAATGTGTGAAGGAGGTGGCAGGATGGTAGTGAGGGTCACCTCTCCCAGTCTATTTTGTTTTTAAGGGTTGAAAAAATTTAATTAAATCTCAAAAGAATGTTATTGATATATAATAGTTGCACATATTTTGGTGATATTTTGTTAACTGTTTATAACTGATGTATAATAGTTGAACATATTTTGTTAACTGTTTACAGTGTGTAATGATCAGATCAGGGTTTGGGGGGCTCTCCATCACCTCAGACATTTATGTTCTCTTCTCCTGGTCTTAACCCTATTCCACAAAGTTGTTAAGTACCAGAAGAGGTTCCTACCAGCATTTGTCAAATGTACTTCCAAGACCATCTTAAAAAAAGCACCTGTGTAATTCCTCAGACCCCTATCTTGTTCAAGCATAGTGATAGTTGAAGTCAAGGTCACAGATTTGATTGCCTCCTGAGTATTTTCTCTCAATAGAAATTGAGAATAAGTAGGCACCTTTTAGTTTTGGGCGATGTTAATAGCTATATGTGAATTGTCACCTCTCTCAAATGCATGGCAGGACTCCAGCAAACAAGTCCCAACTTCTAGTCTCTATCTTATCACAGGCCGACTTCTAATTCCCAGACTGACTACGAGCCACTAGAGAATGTCCAGCGAGAAGGCTGTTTCCTGTTCCACGGGGGCGCTGTTTCTCCTTTGGTGTCACGCTGATTCAGGGGCATTCTTTCTATATGCCTGATGTTGCCAATTTCACCGTTAGCATCTGGTCTTGGTGCTGTATCCGTCCTTTGCAGAATAAAGCTTTTCTCTCTGCCACATGCCAGTGTTTCAATATTTGAGCGTGGTTATTATCTTTTTCTAAAGTGTTCCTTTCTCCAGGCTAAATATATTATGCTGTCCTTTCAACCATTCCTGGGGTGACAGGAATGGCCCATGAAGTAGGAGCCTCATGTTCCAGTTAGCTACTGTTGTATAACAAATTGAATAAGAGCTAAACCCACTTATCACATTGATTGTTATTATATATGATGTAATACTGTATGAAACGATAATGGTATTATTCTAGCTCATAAATCTGTAGGTTGACTGAACTCCATTGGGTGGCTCTGACAGGTGGTTATGTTCACAGCACAAGGGGGGCCAGTTTGACTTGGGCTGGCTCTCCGTGGGTCACATCTTGCTCCTGGTCCAGAGTGATTTGCATGGTGAGGGTCCTCAATAGCTTGAGACAGGCTGGGCATCTGTCTTTCCACAAAGCTTCTTCATGTGGCTAGCTTGGCTTCTCCATAGCATTGTTGACTCTGGGTAGATAAATGTAGATTTTTTTACATGGTGGTTAGCACTCCAGGATGGGAGAAGCGAATGCCTCCAGTAACTTCAAACTATCACAGAGCTGGCTATGTTCTATTGCTCAGAGGGGTCATCAAGCACACTAAGAGGCAAGGGAAGGGATATAGGTTTTGAAGCATAGAAGCATCAGAACTGTTTATGGGGCTGGGCGCGTTGCCTCACGCCTGTAACCCCAGCACTTGGGAGGCTCAGCCCTTGCCTGAGCTCGTAGGTTTGAGACCAGCCTGAGCAAGAGCGAGACCCCATCTCTAAAAATAGTTGGGTGTTGTGGTGGGCGCCTGCAGTCTCTTGTACTTGGGAGGCTGAGGCAAGAGAATTGCTTAAGCCCAGGAGTTTGAGGTTGCTGTGAGCTACAACACCACAGCACTCTACCAAAGAGTGACAAATTAAGACTCAGTCTCAAAAAAAAAAAAAAAGAACGTTTATGGCCATCTGTCCCTCCACTGTAAGCTGTGCTAAAGCTGATGTCTAAAGCGCCCTCTTAAAATATGATTAAAACATTGCAAGCAGGAAGCAGGTCAGAATAGCCTACAAGGCTATCAGTCAAGCCAGGATATATATATGTATACACACACACACACACACACACACACACACAGGTACATATATATATGTATATTTCTGTTAGTGTTTGTTATTGAGTTTTATACTCTCCTAATAGCTCTCCTAATAGCTGTCACCCACTGTGGGTTCCCAGTAAATTTATCATCTACTGGAGTCTTCACATCTTTATTTCCTAAACTTATTAGGCTGCTGTCTCATATTCGTATAAGTTCCTTTTTGGAATCAAAGAGCAGAATTTGATTTTTGCTAATGCAAGTTTTTGTCCTGTTGATTGAAGCTGGTTATTGATTTGACAGCAGTGTTCAGGATGCTCATAGAGTGTCTTCATAGCTCTGAAGTCTGTGGTTTGCTCACTCTTGCCAGTCTGCTACGGCTGGAGTGAACTTCCTGAAACACAAATCTAGTCGTTGTCCTTTGCATCGAACCCTTCAGAGTTCTAAGATTGTCCTCAAGAAAAAGTCTAATTTTTATGCATAAGTTACAAAGTTTTTGCATCTGTCCCCTGACTGTTTTAATCTTCACTTTATTTTGAGAGGGAAGGAATGATAGCTTATTTCCTTTTAAAATTTTCTTATTGTTTATTGATGTATTAGAAATGGATCTTCCATGTAGCAATGTTTCTGATTCTGTTTGTTTTTTCTGATAGCTTTTTCCCTAGAGTATTCTGGATTTTAAAATGGGTACAATGCCATCATCTATGAGTAATAAGTTATTTTTCTCTATGTAATAGTTACACGTTTTATTTTTTATTGAGTTGTCTGCCCCTGAGTTCAGTAACAGAAATCTTTTGGACAGTCTTGATTTGTTTATGATTTGAAAGGAAACATTTCTGACTTCCCATCAGTAAGCCTTCTGTGTGCTGTAGATTTTTGTACGAAGATACTATTTATCAGATTAAAGTAGTGACTTTCTTTTTCTTAGTTTTCTACTTTAGTTTAAATACCTGAATGGATGTTGAATCTTAGAAGTTTTTTTCCCTAAATTAATCAATGCTCATAATTCTTTTCTTTCTTATTTGTTAGTGACCATGTAACTTCTTGCAGTTTTTGGCTATTAACAATAAACATGTATATTCGTGTGCAAATCTTTGCTTTCTTAATTATTTTTATTTCAGATTAATATGAAGGTGCAAATGATTAGGTTACAATGTTTGCATTTGTTAGGTGAAGTCCCTGTTGTAGTTGTGTCCTGAACCCAGGACATGTGCTGTATACCTTTACATTGTACCCACTGGGGGGAGCACACCACTCCCCCACCTTCTCTCTTTATCTCACTTTCCTCTCCTCTCTCTGCAACTTGAATTGGATTGAGTTTTTCTTTTGTGTGGGCACGTATTAGTTCATCTATTGGTTTTGTATTGAGTACATTGGATGCTTGTGTCTTGTACAAATCTTTGTATGGACTTCCAGACTATTTTCTCAGGTGGTTGTACAATTTTGTTATCCACATGAGCAATATGTGACTGTTCCAGTTGCTTGATATCCTTGCCTTGGGTTGGTACGATTACCTTTGAAGTTTTATCTGTTCTAATCTGTGTGTAATGATATATATCATTATGGTTTTAATTTGCATTTTCCTGATGACTAATGATATGTATCATTTTTCATGTGCTTGTTAGCTATTTGTAAATCTTTGTGAAGTGTTTATTCAAAGATTTGGCTCACTTTTAACATTGAGTTATCTTTATATTATTGAATTGTAGCATTATTTACCTATATTCTGGCTACACACTACAATTTTTTAATCTGATACATGTTTTTGGAATATTTTTCTCCTAGTCTGTAACTTGCTCTTTCATTTTTAAACTGGTGTCTTTAGGGAAAATTATTTAATTTTGAAGGGAATTTTATCATTTTTCTTTTTTCTTTTTTTTGAGACAGAGCCTCAAGCTGTTGCCCTGGGTAGAGTGCCGTTGCATCACGGCTCACAGCAACCTCCAACTCCTGGGCTCAAGTGAGTCTCCTGCCTCCACCTCCCAAGTAGTTGGGACTACAGGCACCCGCCACAACGCCCGGCTATTTTCGCGGCAATTTGGCCGGGGCCAGGTTTGAACCTGCCACCCTTGGTATATGGGGCTGGCGCCCTACTCACTGAGCCACAGGCGCTGCTCTGCCAGGTCTTTTTAAAAAAATTTATATTTATGCTCAGAGGATTTGGTTGTAGTTTTTTCCTTCTCATACATTTTTTTGAAATCTGCTTTATAGGTAAGTTGTTCTGATCTCAAAAAATAAACTAGATAGTTTTCCGCCTTTTTAAATTCTATGCTGTGGTTTATAATGGATTAGGATTATTTATTTCCTAAAATTTAGGAAAACTTACCTTTTAAAGATTCCTGGTCTGGCTTGGTGCCTGTGGCTCAAGTGGCTAAGGCACCAGCCACATACACCTAAGGTGGTGAGTTTGAATCCAGCCTGGGCCTGCCAAACACCAATGACGGCTGCAACCAAAACATAGCCGGTGTTGTGGTGTGCGCCCAGGAGTTGGAGGTTGCTGTGAGCTGTCATGCCATAGCACTCTACCCAGGGCAATAGCTTGAGGCTCTGTCTCAAAAAAAAAAAAAAAAGATCCCTGGTCTAGTGATTCTGTGTGAATGTATACCTATTAATTTAATTTTTAAGATGCTATTATTCTATTTATATTTTATGTATCTCTTTGTCACTTTTAAAGTATAGTTTAGTTAAAGTATAGTTTGGGCGCCTGTGACTCAGTGGGTAGGGCACC
Source organism: Otolemur garnettii (assembly GCF_000181295.1). Lineage (NCBI taxonomy): Eukaryota > Metazoa > Chordata > Mammalia > Primates > Galagidae > Otolemur > Otolemur garnettii. Next base: position 13,246,118 of record NW_003852398.1, on the reverse strand, counting down.
AGCCCCATATATTGAGGGTGGCGGGTTCAAACCTGGCCCTGGCCAAACTGCAACAACAACAAAAATAGCCGGGCATTGTGGCGGGTGCCTGTAGTCCCAGGTACTCAGAAGGCTGAGGCAAGAGAATCACCTAAGTCCAAGAGTTAGAGGTTGCTGTGAGCTGTGATGCCATAGCACTTTACTGAGGGTGACAAAGTTAGACTCTGTTTCTAAAAAAAAAAAAAGTATAGTTTTATGGGAAATGCTCATTTTTCTTTATTATTAAAAATTCTTAAAATTAAGGCATTCTTGTTTAGAGTATCTTTTTTACTAATATGACTGCATCTGTGGAGAGCTCATCAAGAGCTGTGACTCAGTCTAATTTTTCACTGTAGTCTTTGGTACCGACATCAAAACTGGGGTGTTGAATGAACTGGAGAAACTGGAATTCAGTCCAACAGCAGGTCTGACCAGTTCTACCTCCAAGGTCTTTCCAACCACTTCTCACTATCTCCTCTGTTGTCCATCAACTCTTGTCTGGACTCTGCCTGATTTGATTTCCCTGTTTTCACTCTCCTCCCTCACCCCTGCCACTTTGGCATATTTCTTGCAAAACTCTTAGAAAAATCCTTTTAAAACTCTTACTAGATCATGTCTCTTGTCTGCTCAAAACTCTGCAGTGGCTTCCTCTCATACTTTGAATACGTTGCAAATGGAGGAGGAATGTAGAATTGACTAAGAGCATCCTAAAGATTCCGTTTAGCACACTCAGTCCTAACTCTTACAGCTTCCCTGTAGGTACCAAAAATATTTATATACATTTCCTCTTCTGCACTTTATCTCCATTCCATACCCCAATCCCACCAATGTATTGGCTATCTAGAATCCTCACAATTTAGGGAAAGCTCTTTCGGCTCCTTGTTAGAAATGTTTGCCTTCTGTGGAATTGATACTATGTCCCCAGAACATCACCAGGTCATAGTGCAGGAGACTTTCCTAATGTGTCTAATTAATTAATTCAAACTGGCACCATGATGGTCTTGATCACATAATTCTGAATATACCTAAGTGCTTATGATACATTTTATTTTTATTTGACAACCTCTTTTCCCTAGATGTTTGAAAGATAGAATAGGTTATTCATTAGGGATTTTTACAATGTCAATTTTATATGTATATGCATTTATTTGTAATTATTTTTATTTTGCATTATTTGAAGAAATTTACAGAACAATGTTTACTAGAAGATGAAAATACGAAAAAAAGATAGGAAGATCGTGGAAGATATAACTTCTAATTGAAAATAAATAATCCATTGGTTAGTACATAACTACTAAAGTTAGAAAAACTTTTGGTTTCCGAGCTTCCTGGTAGGCACATTAAGAGAGGAAGTTAGTGTCAGTTATATTATTTGCGTAAATCACAAACAAAAACATGGCAGTTCCTTGAGCGAGGGACATCCTTTGCTGGTACCTAAGTGTATTTTCTTAAAAATTACATGATTTCCTCTCCCTTTATGAAGGACATTGGATGACACCATAACACCCTCAAGCAGGGAATGGCTTCCGGGGAATTTCCTTACAATCGGTATTCCTT
>NW_003852398.1:13227073-13243760 GCF_000181295.1 Otolemur garnettii | reverse complement strand
TTTTTTTTTTTTTTGAGACAGAGTTTCACTCTAGTCCCAGGCTAGAGTGTCATAGTATCAGGTCAGCTTAGCTCACAGCAACCTCAAACTCCTGCCTCTGCCTCCTGAGCAGCTGGGACTACAGTCATCTGCCACGATGCCTGGCTAATTTTTTTCTATTTCTAGTAGAGTTGGTACCTTGCTCTTGCTCAGGATGGTCTCGAACTCCTGAGCTCGGGGTATCTTCCTACCTCAGCCTCTGAGAGTGCTAGGATTACAGGCATGAGCCACCATTTCCAGCTGAAAGCAGCATTTTTAATATGGGACTTCCAACAGAGTGGTGTGGGTTCTCAAGCTGAGAAATCGGCTTTGAAGGGACCAGACAGATTACATGAGCTTCATCCATTTCATCTGGAGCTAGTGTTGTTAAATAAGTCTTTGGGCAGTAGAAAGTTCAGACTTTCACAATTGTTGCATAGAACCTTGGCAATGATAGATTTAACATTTTCGCTTTTAGTATCCTCAGGTGATAGTGAAGTCAGTGATGCACTAAAATTTACTTTGGCTGAAATACGGAGTTGAACTCTGCTCTCTGGGTCATTGGCGTGTGGTGGAGTCCTTCAACTAGGGCGTGAATCTGGGCAACTCTCCAGCATCCATGTCTCAAAACAGCTTCCTGATGTTTTGCTTCTATGCACAGTGGCTTGTTGTCTTAGGTCTGAGGAATTATGTTCTGAACAAAGCTCTGATTATCATTTCTGAAAGAGAAGGGCCTTATTTCATTGCCGAAAATAGATGTCTTTCATTTCTAGGTAGCAAATAGAAATTTTGGATGCATTTAAGAAAGTGTGTGTGTCGGGAGAGGCGGAGTGGGTAATAAAATGTTAGGGCATCTGTATTAGCAATGTGGGGATGCAGGGAATAAGAGGGTTTCGAAATGACGAGGTGTTTGTATGCTGGGTCTTCTCCGGTATTCTTCAAAATAAGTAACTCAGCACATTTCTAGATATAATTTAAAGTACCAGTTTTCGGGTCAAATAACCCACAAACCCCTGCAAGGTTGGTGAGTTTTATTTCTGGGGGATGTTTCAGGGCCATTGGGCATTGTGAATCTCTACTAGGTTCATATATTTTATAGTAGAATTGAAGTTTTTCCAAACAGCATCTTTGCAGGACTGTTGGTATATGTTATTTTTCAGTCTCAACATCCAACTTATTTTATTTTAACTGTATCATATTGTAGAGATTTTAATTCAGAAAGATGAGTAATTGAAAATGGTGAAAGTTTTTAGAAACAGATTGTTTGGCTATGTCAACCTACCTATCAGTTAAACTGAGCAAAGAAGATCATCAGTAGGATAGTTTTTCTTTTGTCTTTTTTTTTTTTTTTTATCAGTGCTGCATTTTAAGATACTGTGTTAGTGACTGACGTAAGACCTACTATGTACTTTTTAACTGGTGAGACTGGTAGGCCAATACTGTTTATTACTGGTCTATAAGAAAAGAACAAAGCTTGAGACTGAGTATTTAGAAACTTTTCCAGCAATTTGTGACTATTGTGACATTCAAATAAGTGATCAGTGAATTCTTGATATTAATTAGGGTCGAGTCAAGTTGGCGATATCAAACCCACGGAGGGAGTTATGAGTGGTTCAGCCACTTACTGTCTTCACCTCCAGGAAAATGGAAATTAATAAACAAACAAAACAGAATTAATTTCCTTTTTTTGCATTTTATTTATCTATTTATTTGAAACAGACTCTCACTTTGTCAGTCTTGGCAGAGGGTCGTGGCATCATAACTCACAGCACCTCAAACTTTTGGGCTCATGCGATCCCCTTGCTTCAGTTTTTCATTTTTAGTAGTGACTCTTGGTCAGTCTGGTCATGAACGCCTGAGCTCAAGCAGTCCACCTGCCTTGGCCTCCCAGAGTGCTAGAATTACAGGCATGAGACTCTGCACACTGCACAGATTTTTTTTGAAAACACAGATAGTTTGAGAAACACTGCACTGGAGGACAATTAAGCTGCTGGTCATGAGTACTTACATACACATATGGATATATTTAAAAGGGAGAGATCAGGTTGCTTATGTATCCAGGGCATTGTAATTATTTTACCACTGAAAATACTCCTATAAAACTTCTTGAAAACTTGATGAGACATCAGACAAAACCTAATTTTCTATTCTGTTCTATTTTAGAAAGAGACAACATCTTCACGGGGAATTTTTTCATTTTAGGATGTAAGAGGCACCTTGAACCTAGGTCTACCCTCATTCAATTAGCTATTCACCTTCTCACCAGTATTTAATATGGTCCATTGACATTTTCTTGATTTATATATTCTATGCAAATATAGCTCATATCCCATTTCCTTTCAAAGATATTATTGCCTCAGGTCCTGCCTGTATAGAAATTCCAGGGCAGCTCTGACCTACAGATTTTGGATTTTAGTGTTCTTTTTATTTCTCTTCCTGACAAACACTTTCAGAGTGTGAACCACTGTGATGGTTCCTAATAAGAGCTCAGTACCTATTAACAATGACCAAAATTATTCTCTGTTTCTTGTACATAGAGAAAGACAGTGTAAGAGTTTTTATAAGGAAGATTGTGAAATTGCCTCCTTCCCTGGTTATTTTGGAGGACAATTAACAGATGTCATTATCATAGATGGGAATTGTCAGGCCTGCTAGAGGGTAAACTGGTGGTAAGGAAGTGGCTGAGGCAGGGTGAAGTCGACTATGGCTAGGAACTGTTCTCTGGTGGGAAAATACGAAGTTCCTAGTGACCTTTCACGAACCTGGGGCTCATTACCATTAATTAGCATAGTGTGGGTGGAGTTTCCACGAAGGATTCTAGTAAGGAAACTGTTATATAACCTAACCTATTACGTAACCTGTTGTATAATCCCAACGTGTCAATCACCCCCAAAGGCAGGAAATGACAACCAATTCTGCCAGGAAAAAGGCGGGACAAACCAGTGAGCACATATAAAAGGTAGTGCATGGTCTGACTTGGGGTCTCTCTCCCCTCACAGAGAATGACCTGTTTCTCCCTCTAAGACGTACTTTTCTTGCATAAACCTTGTGTGTGTAATTTGTTTGTATCTGTTATTACTCTGTCATGGACTCAACTCAGTACCAGACCTTGTCCTTGACACTGGGAACCTCAGACCAGGGAACATCCCTACAGACCTAATAGTAATCATTTAGGGAATACTTGGTGGCTTAGATATACAGAGTAGTTGTTAAAAATATCCTAACCCAATGCCTTTACATTTTGCCTTATACACTGATACACTTTTTTTTTTTTTGCATTTTTTAAATAGTGAGAGCTTTTTACCTTTTTGACTTCCTTCTTTCTTCTTCAGAAATATCATATTTCTAAGCATTTGTACAGCTGGTATCAAACCTTGTCTTCTGACTTAATTTTATTCCTTTAATGACACCCTTGATTTTTCCATGTTGGTGTGTACAACAAAATCCACCTCACTTTTGGATGGCAGTTGAGTTCTGTTGAATAGATGACCAGTTACTGGTTTTCTCACTTTTGTACTCATAGAGACTTATATTTACTGGATGATTTCATCATGACTATATAGACTAGTCAAGTTCTAGAATATTAATATTGGTAAAATATTTTTACACTCATGCAGATTACCATGTGCTAAAGGGACTAAAGGAAATCAGCTCGGCACTAAAGGAAAGGAAAAAAAGGTAGCAATTTCAAAGGCATTTGAACAACAATACTAAAATAAAATTAATTAACTTTCCTTTAAACAAACTCTTTTAAGTTTTCATGGCAATTTGTGCTTGTAAAAAAATTCTTGGCATGTCTTCTGCAGGAAAGACACTTATTCTCTGTAAACCCTAAAGACAGGAGAAAATAGAGATAACTTTAAGTCAAAAGGGAAGGCTCTGTTGACACTGGACAGAGTAGAAAAATATTATAGTTGCACAATTTTCTGCTAACCGGTCCTTTGAAGCATTTTGTAACTCTGCAATGTTAATTCTGTAGTAAGTTTCCCTCACAGAATATTAAAATATGGGATGGCTATTTGGCAGCCTATGGAGGGTTTCCAGACCCAGTGTGTGTGCTCAGATATTTGTGGAATGTGGTTGTGGGATGAGTGACCAGATGTAGACCCAGAAGCAGAGACCTGGCTGAATTCGCATAGAGAGTTCACCATTCCTTGAACCAGAAAACTGAAGAATGATAGTAACCCACTAAGTCATCCTGAAGGGCTGAAAAGTAACTCCAAAATTCAAATAAATCCCATGATTTAGAATTGTGCACTAGGAAAAATACTTCAACCAGGTTCTTAGCAGCCTGGTAGAAGTTAGAAAGAGCCCTTCTATGGACCATGTGTGACACAACATAGATGCTTACAAATTCGAAGGATCATTAAAGAAATAAAGGATACTATACTCATAAACCATGTCAGTCCACTATAGAAAGCACTGTAAAATCAATTGCCATATGTTTTTAATCAGAGAAATTACTTTTAAAGAAGCTCTGCTCCTTAAGAGGGGGTTCAATGTTTGACATAGGCAGAGACGGAAAACACAGACCCATAGAATCTGAAGAAAATTGGATTCTCTCTCTTTCAAATTGATGTGGAAAGCTATGATTTGGAATTGTGTGACAGATAATGATTTCCTGGATACCTAAATTATAGCCTTGGGAACAATGTAGTGTGATGCAATGAACCCAGTATCAGAAGATCTGAGGTCTAGTTCTTTTTTTGTTCCTGAACTACTTTTATATCTTTGGGTAAGAAACAGCCTGACCAGGCTTCATCATCAGAAAGTTGGGAATAAAAATACCAGTCCTGCTTATTTTGCAAGGTCGTTGCAAGGATGAAATGAAATAAGTGAATATGAAAACATCTTATATTCTGCTGTTACACAACTATGAGGTCTCGCTGCTTGTTGAGGATTACAGTGTTCTCAAACTTTACTGTGTGGATAAGAATCTTTTGCAGTGCTTGCTAAGAATGCAGTTTGGAAGACTTCTATTTCCAGCAACCCATAAGGCAACATAGCCTGAGAAACTTACCAACTATATAACTCCTAGAAATGCTGGATAAAGTGTACCTGACATTTCTACAAATGCATAAATGAGCTTGAAAGGAAAGGAAAATTCCTGGAGTCAGAACCTGGAAAGGGGAGCAGCAACTTGGAAGGTAACCGGTTGCCAAAACAACACTGCTCTGAAAAGCATTACCTAAAGTTCTGCATCTCAGGCTAGAAGAGGACAGAAGGTAAGATTTGAGGCTCACCCACGGTGGGAGATAGGCCTTGAGACCTCCCGTATATCTATCTATCTTGAAGGGCTCTTTTCCTAATAAAAGGTTAGACTATAAGAAAAATCTACCACTGCTAAAGAGAAATGACAAGGAGCTAGCCATCCTGGCCTGAGTTCTGAGAGGGCTGAGAGTGAGCTGTCCCCTGTGGTTTGTCCCAAAGGCTGGCTCTTTGGTGACTTCACACCACTTGCACAATCCATGAAGACCTAAGCTCTGGGAATAATTTGGAGTTCCTGTATTGGTGGAATCGGGGTATGGAGGGCAGAAGCCAAAGCCTTTTTCTTTGCAGGGTGCTGCCCCTCTGCCCAGGTGTCTCTGCGTTCCAGGTATAAAGCCCAGTCTCACATTAGCTCCAGTTTTCAAATCCCTTTGTAATAAGGCCCAGCAGAAATACAGACTCTCAAAGACTTCAGCCATTGCATTTAAGATATGGAAAGATATGCTTGGAAGTATGTTTAAAATGTTTGAAAAGTACAAATTCCTGGGTCCCACCTTAGTGCTAATACATCTATAGCTGGGGTGGGCTCAGAAATCATCATAGTAAGTAAACTTTCCAAAGGAGTAAGATACAGAAGGCTCTCAGAGGACCCACCGGGAAATACAATTTGCCAATTTCCCAAGATTTATTCAGTCGGTCAAATACAAAAGATTTATTTGTTTCCATCGCTGCATCAGTGGTTTAAACAGATATGTAGGAGGTTGGACAATTAAGTTCATGAACTCATCCTAGAAAAAAGTGCTACCTACCCCATGCTGAGTATCATTATGGTCACCTTCCAAGTACTCCCCCTAGGAAGCTAACGCCAGCACCTAGTTCACCCTTCAAAGCAATTTTGGAGCTCTTTTTCTGGAATGACCATCAAGGCTATTGCTGTATGAAGGTCTGACAATTAAGTTTGCAAACTTCCTAGGAAAAGTGCTTTGAAGAGTAGACTAGGCGCAGGCTTTGACACCTAGCTTCCCACGGGAGAACTTTGAAGGTGACCATAGAGAGATTCAGCACTGAAGTAGGTAGCACTTTTTCTAGGATGAGCTCGAGATCTTAATTGTCTGACCTCGTGTAGATGACACATTCCTTTTTCTCCTCTGTGGCTATTCAGGCTTTAACCCTTTTCTTACTTGAATTGAGAATAAGGTATCCTGATTTTTTTCTTCACTGGATTGAAAAACAAGCAAATACAAGAAAATAAAAACACCGTCCCCCCAGCCACCAACAAAAGACAATGATATAGAAACCAACATGGAGAATAAATGCAAGTAACATTCTTTCCCCCTCTCCCGCCATCTGCTTCATTGGCCTCCCTGGTGCAATGCTGTGGAATCTGGCTAGACGGGAAATTCCCCCTCATCTTGTTAGGACTTAGAGAGGTTAAAATGGTGCATAATGGGCCATTAAGGCAGATGGCGGCTTTCTTTGCTGTTTATGTTCTTTCCATATTGAAAGCTTGTAGTAGCTCCAGATGCATTTGCCCTTCAGAGGAGGGGTGGGGAAGGGACGGAGGAAGGGTTAGATGAAGGTCTCAAGAGAACAGCCACTGGGAAAATTTTAGTCCTGGCTCTCCATCTTCTCATTCTTTGTTGCCTTTTTATCTATTGAACTAAACATGAGAGGGGTTTTCTTTGAAAGGCCTATGCAGGGAAAAGTTGTTTTTCCTATCTTTGAGCTGTTCAGCCATCTGTCCCAATTTCTTCCTGGTTTCCTGTTATTTTCATTCTGCCTTTTATAAAGATTAACATGCGGTGCAACCACATATTCTATTAAGCTTGTCTCCTCACTACTTTATCTCATTAACTGCTTGATCACTGTGAATAAAAATAATCTTCCATTAATTCACAACTTCAAACGTCTCTGAGATTTTAGATCAAGCAAACCTTCAACAGCTTAAAAAAAACTCTTTAAATCCAAGAGGTTCACTTCAAAGGAAAACCTATGGGTGTTCTCAGCCCCAATGACAGGTAAATAGTCATTTGTAACTAAAGATATGCAAGTGAGAAAAGGCGGCTTACTCCGGAGTTTGTAGTTTCTCTAAACTTCTTCTCTGGTTGGGCAACTTAGAGCTGACCCTGGGGTAGGGTGGAATTGGATAAGAACACGACATCCTACACATGGACTTGGGGTAGTATCTGTCCCTGGACAAACCTGCAGTTTTGTTCTTATTCGCGTTTTTTTTCTACTTGCAAAATTAATAAAAAACAAAACAAAACAAAAAAGTGAAATAAAAGGAAGGAGAGGGATAACGTCATTCCAAATACAGATCATCATTGTGAATGTTGTTGAGTGTTCACAGTCCTTAAGTAGGTGTGTGTCTGACACATATTTATAAAAGTGTCCATATAGGTGTACACACATATTTATAAAAGTAGTAGATGGTACATATGCTTTGGTGGTCGTTCAAACTTCCTTCCTTTCTTTCTTTGTCCCTTCCTCCCTTTCTTCCTTTTTGTTTTTTCTTTTGAGGCAGTCTCACTCTGATTCCTTGGGTAGAGTGCCAGGTGTCATAGCTCCCAGCAACCTCAAACTCTTGGGCTTGAGTAATCCTCTTGCCTCAGCCTCCCAGGTAGCTAGGACTACAGGTGTCCACCACAATGCCTGGCCTGGCTATTTTTTAGATTAGGGGGGTCTCATTTTTGCTCAGGCTGGTCTCAAATTCCTGAGCTTAGAAGATCTGACCACCTCAGCCTCCCAAAGTGCTAGGATTACAGGCATGAGCCACTGTGCCTGCCCTGCCCTATTTTCTTGACAGAGTTTCACTCTGCTGCTCAGGCTAGAGTGCAGTGGTGTCAACCCAGCTCACAGCAACCTCAAACTCGTGGGTTTAAGCAATCCTCCTGCCTCAGACTCCCGAGTAACTGGGAATACAGGTATCTGCCACTACCCTTGGCTAATTTTTCTATTTTTAGTAGAGATGGGGGTCTCACTCTTACCCTGCTTATCTTGAACTCCTGAGCTCAAGCAATTCTCCCACCTTGGCCTCCCAGAGTGCTGAGTTTATGGGTGTGAGCCACCATGCCCGCCCTCTTTATACTTTCTTCAGCATCAGGGACTATGTGGAAAGGATAACAGCTTTTGTGTGCGCTGATTCCTTTGCCTAGACAGACCTTCTTTTACTCTTTGGAGCCTTTCCTGATCTCCCTATCTAATCCTACTGAAGGTTCTTGTTGTGTAGTGGACTTCTTCTGGCCACTGATAACAGTCGGAACTTTTTATTTCTATGTGATTTTTACTTATCTCTCCCACCAGACTGGAGTAATTTAGGGAGAAGAGCTTAGGTTTAGAAAAAGATGCTGGAAACTCAGAAAATCACTCTCTTAATACTGAACTACTTGGAAAATTTCTGATCAAAATTTCTAACCCAAACTTTTAACAACAAAAGAAGTTTTCATCTAAAGTAATTCTTAGAGTCTCAGAAATGTAGGTAAGTAGCTTGGTGAAGGAGAATGGCCCTGGGACTTGGGAGTTAGGAGGCATAGTGTCTTGTCCTGGCTTTATTTCATTACTCATGACATATTTAGTTAGGTCATCTTGGGAAGACATGTTCTTTGATATTGTCTTTATCTGTAAAATGTAATAAGAAAAATCCCTGCACTATTTCACAGAATTGTTGCGAAGCTCAAATCAGATAGTGCAAATGAACAGCATTTATTACTGAAGGGCGCTGGATCCATAAGAACAGTGAGGTTCTTTATATTGCACTATTTATGTTCCTGTCTGCCTTCTCTACAGAACTATTTCTTTAAGAGAATTTTCATTCTCTTTTGCACTCTGAAAATGCCTAGCTTTGCTTAATACATTATATTTTGCAATGATTAAGAGCTCTGACTCTGGAGCCCTACTAAGTCTGGTTTGAACCGATGTTCTGCCATTCTTATTGGTATGACCTTGGGCAAATTCTTTAATCTAAGTTCCAGTTTTTCCATCTTTGAAAAAAAGAAGTAGGGGGACCTATCTGGATAAATCAGAAATCTTTGGTTATGTAAGTAATGCAAATCAAAGTTGCTGAAGCAAAAAAGGTAATGTGGTAGTTAATCTATCTATATCCCTATCTATATATCGGCATATCTATTTTTATTTCTATGTGTATAATCATATAATCTATATATAACTATATTCTCCAGGAGTGGTTAGTTAAAGAATAATCTGGGGACTCAAAATATGATCTGATTCTACTCTTTTGATTTGCTGCTTCTCTTAGCACCAATTATTTTTGCTAACAGGATTTGTCCACCTAGTAGAGAAGATGGTGCTGACGCCTCTACTTTACATGGATCAAGCTCTCTAACTCAAGATTTACACAATTTATTGATTAAAAAAAATTGTGGTGAAATCATCCTGATTGGTTCTACTTTGGCCATGCCTTTGCCCTGGATGAGTCATGTGATCTGGGGAAGGGGTGCTTTAATTATTAGACCTGGTCGTCCTGCCCACTCTGATGGTCATGGGTTGCAAGGATGGGCAGTCTCATCATTATCATGAATGGAGGACGGGAGGAGCAGTCCCCCAAAGGAATGGGGTGGTGATCCTACCGGGTGTGTTAGTAGCAAGTAGCCAGCCTTCTACTTACCTCCTAGGACTGTGGTGAGAATTCAACAATAGATCTTTTTTATACCAAGGTCTAGAATATAGCAAGTTCTTACTAGTGTTGTTATTTATTGAAAGGATACTTGTTTCCATTAATACAGTTCCTGTGGGTCAAGACCCACAGGTTGAGAACCACTGGCTTTGACTTTTTCTAAGTCTGACTGAGGTTGTGTAAAGACGGACACCAGTATTAACAATTACTAAGGACCGAATTTAGTATAGCATTTTGTATGTGTCACGTTGTTGAGACTTAAGAAACAAAGCAAAATAAAACAACAACAACAATAAAACCAAAAAATCAAAACCCCAAACAATAAAAACCAGCTTAAACCTGGAACCATGGAAACAATCTCATTTAAGCATCACCAGCTTAAAGTTGAAATTTCCAACTGGCATACATCATCACAGCAAGCAGGCAAACCTATTGGAATAAATCCAATTACATTTTTTCCTTAAAGACAGACATTGGGAGACATAACAAATTGTGTGCAACAGGATGTATTTTTGTGGTAATTTTCCTTAATTATAAGTAACATTTTTGATGTACTTGTCTCTAAAGCATCTCTGAGAAAGAGTTCAAGGGAATAAATAGTTTCTGCATTTCATGATGTGATTTTAATTCCTCCACCTTGGCTGCTTAAGGGTGACAGCTTAATCTGATACCACCGAAAATAAGAAATATCTATATTTCCATGATCACTGAAAGTTCAAATCGGATCGTAAACTGAGATAGAACGGACCTGAGGCTTATCAGAGCTGGAGCAACAGAACTGCATGAAAACAGAAGATTTAATCAGGAAGAAAATTCTGCTTAAGAAATGGTTCTTGCCCCACCAAAAAAAACCACTTGAGTTTAGGAGGAAGGAGGACAGGCGATGAGAAACAGAAATAAGAAATATTTCAAACTTAAAAAAAAATTGCACTATCCCTCTCCCCCGTCTACCTTCTCTGTCCAGTGAGGTTTAGTGAAAAGTTGCACTTGCCACCTAATAACAACCTGAGGTGGAGGGAGGGGGACTTGAGGGATCACTTCTGAGGTTTATCTTACAAGGGTACAAGTGAATCTTTCTATGAGTAGAATATGAACGTTTTAACACAATAACTAAGAAAATGACAGGAAGGCTATGTTAACCAGTTTGATGGAAGTGTTTCAGATTGTGTGTGAAAACCCCACACTGTACCCCAGAAGAGCATTAATGTACACAGTTACCATTCAATAAAAAAATAAAAAAAAAAATAAAAAATAAAAAAAGGAAGAAAAAAAAGAAAAACTGCAAAAAAAAAAAAAAAAGAAAAGTTACACTTGCATGTTTCTCGGGACGTCTCCCAGTTACGTTCGCGAAGCAGGTGGACTAATGAAGACCCCCGGCCCCCTGACTGAATCGCAGGACCCACCCATTGCACTGTATGTTTTGTTTGCTACGCCTCTTTTGCAGCTGACTTGCTTTCTCCTTGCTCTGTAACTTGGCTGCTTTATTTATAGATGTGATTTTTATCTCCTCTTTTCCTACTAGATCAAGGGAAATAGTTAGGAAAGCAACTGTATAGGGGAAAACCAAAAAACCAAAAGCAAAAGCCCCAAGCCTGGTGGTGCAGTCTCATCTGGAACTCACAAGCCTTGTTTTGGTTGGTGTGTTACCAGGGCCGAAGTACATGGACATCACCCTGCTTGATACTATTCAGGGCAGACAGATGTGAGCACAGAAGCTGTTGCTATTGGAGGATTTTTCTGCTCCAGCAGAATGTTGTGCTGTAGCTAGAACTTTAATTTTAGCAAGAAAGATGATGGTTACTTCTCTAATGCCTCTGATTAAGGCCACCAGCGGACAATTAAGATTGCTTTCAAAAATCTATTTTTCTTTCCTGTCTTGAAAGTGGGGGATACCAGAAAGAAAGATAATAGGTTTGTACAGATTGTATCAGTCATTGATTACTATGTGACAAACTATCCCAAAACAGCGTGGCTGAAAATAACAACCACTTATTTACTTACACTTGTGCAGTTGGGGCTGGGGTCATCTGGGCTGGTGTATCTCTGCTCCACGTGATGTTGGCCGGACACGCTCCTGTATTTGTGGTCAGGTGGTTCTGATGGCCTTAGCAATTGTCTGGGGTTGGCTTGGCATGTCTCCTCAGCAGGATAGCCTGGTCTTCTTACACTGCATTTGTGGCTTTCCAACCTTGTAAACCTCAACCTCTTTTTGCCTGGACCATTTCCTGTACTTCCAGGGGATGTGCCACAAGTGTTCTCTATAAGACTCTCCCACTGACCCCGTGCTGCTCTGCCAGCTGATGCAGTGTGTCCTGGCACAGCAGAGTTGTCATTGTGACCCTCTCTTACTGCACACCTACATCAGTTTGTTGGGCCCTTGTGTTTCCAAAGCAGTGTGGCTCTCTAGGGCAAGCCATGCTGTGCTGGACCCAAAGCAGGACTGTTTATGTCCTCTTTTTAATTTTTTTAAAGACAGACTCTCACTCTGTTGCCCAGGCTACAGTGCTGTGGCATCAGCCCAGCTCACAGCACCCCCAAACTCCTGGGTGCAAGGGATCCTCTGCTTCAGCTTCCCAGAATGCTAGGATTACAGGCGTGAGCTACGCCTAGACATCTGCCTCATTCTGTTCACCTTCCTCTGTCCTCCATTGTTCTCTATCCACTTGAGCAGTGAGTCTGGCAGGGGCTTGGCTGGAATTGAATGGACTCAACAGAGGGTGCCGTACCGAACTTAATCCAAAGCTGTTTTATTTGATGGAGAGTATCGTGACCCATTCTCTCTATCTTTAGGGTGAATTCTATCAGGAATCTTGACTTGCTAGACAGGCCTAGATATATTTAATCCTCATTGAACTGTCCAAGAAGAACTTCTGCTTTGCTCACCATCTCTCTCCTGAACTAGCACCGTTATCAAGCAAAGTTTGTCCCATTTTAAAAGTGGAGAAACTGAGTAAGAGAAATGGGACATTGAACAGCTTGATTTAGGCAGTGGCTGCAGGTTAGTGAGATTCCAGGGCTCCATTTAGTCAGTCCCTCAGTTGGCTGATCTTCCTCATCCTAAGGAATCAAAGATATCCTGTGGGGGTAGCGACAAGATACTCCATATGGCGTTCTGCTCTTTCTCACCCTTTTTAATTTGGCTCATTGTTCAATCTTAATTTGCAATTGTCACAGCTGCGATTACATTTCTGACGTTCCACCAACTCCAAAAACCCTTGAATCTGAACCCTTGGCGGTTTTAATTTTATTTTTGTTGAGAAAGGTTATGTTGTCACAATGGGTAAAGCTAGTGCTTCAGCAAGGGAAAACATATTTTTGGGAAAAATATAATTCTAATTTAGTATTAAGCCTCAGAATGGGCTGCAACTGTGGAACCTCAAGTGCAGGGGAGTTGACAACTCAGCCATAATCAAGCTAACTGAATTGGACAGAGCAATGTGAGACATAATTAGCAATTCTGTTCAGCGAGCTGTCTCCTGAAAAACTTAAAATACCTTCCCTGCCTCATGCATATTCAGTGCCTCATTTGCTATTGTTTTTATCCAACAGGTTGAAATTCAAAAGGGAAAAATTTGGAGTTGTCTGTCTCACTTTCATCCTCCGCATTCTCCTCTCTTTTCAGCCACCCTCCCCTCCCCTGAGCCAGTCCCATTTCAATACACGGGTCACCCCGATGCCAACCGCACATTGACAAATGCAAAATACTCTGAGCACGTTTTTTATTTTGTTTGTGCCTTTGTCAACCCTTCCTTGCAATTAGATGCACTGAGCAGGTAGGGTTGCCCTGGGGAATTACGACCACTTGATTGTTGTGGGCAGTCTTCTGAAGGCCCAGTGTTAGAGTCAGGAATTATTTCCTTCCCATGATTGCTGGGTCGTGAGTAGGTTTGTGCTGAGCTGGAGATTGATTGATGATCCCCGGCTTTCCCTCCTGGTCTCTGTTCCCCTTGATGCGTTAGGCTTTCACTCTCCTCCATGGTCCAGGCAGGTTGGGCTTTTGCCTGTGGCTGCACAGTGAGGTCTCAGGGGCAATGGGAGGGAAGGGAAAAGAAATCAAGTGCGTTTTCATGTGTTCATTGCACTTCCTGGTTAGCGAAGCTTAGAAGTTCTGCATTAAAAGCCTGTCAACTTGGCACCCCCAAATGGTCAGGTGTCACCCTTCCAGGAGGACCTCAGGAATTATCGGTTGTGTGGGGAGGCAGTGGGCAGTGCACTGCCATGAGAGGCAAGCATCTGAGTGGGAACTAGTGTCAAATGCTGGTTTCATACATATTAGCTGTGTGATTTTACCATCCTAGTCAATCATTTGCGCTGCTATACCAAATTACCATAGACTGGGTTGCTTAAGCAACAGAAATTTGTTGCTCACAGTTCTGGAGGCTGACACAGTTGGAGATCAAGACACCAGCAGTACCTTGTGAAGGTCCACTTCCTGGCTTGCAGATGTCTGTCTTTTCATTGTGTTCTCACTTTGTGCAGAGCAGGGGGGGGGGCCAGCTCGATTGTTCCTTCTTACCCAGGATAGGGTACTAATCTCATTCGTGAAGGTTCCACTCTCTTCACCTAATCATCTTCCACAGCCTCCATCTCCTAAGGCCATCACACCGAGGGAGAGGATTTCAGCATATAAATTTTGTAGGGGGACACAAATATTCAATTTATAACATTGAACACGTTAGTTTATCTCCCTAATTTTCAAGCACTTCATCTGTGAAATGAGGGTTTCATGAATATTAAATAAGGTAATGTATCGGGCAAACCTAGCTGTGTGTCTGGTACATCATGGGTGCTCAATAATTGTGTTCTCCCTTTTAAAAAATACTCCTTTTACTCCTTAGTTTCCCTTTTGCTTTTCTTTATTTTTTGTGAATTGTATTTTGCAATATGATTTCAGAAAATATACTAAAATTTCAACAAAATTACTCCATATTTTTAATCTCTTCCTACAAAGTATTTTTTTTTTTAAAGATACATTCTAGCAATTAGCAAATGCTGATTTAAGTTTTATCTTCTCTCCTCTGTCCTATTACTATCCAGTACAGGTGACTGGCCAAAGGCATAAAGTTGAGTTAAATGAGAAATTAAATATTTTTCTAATCCTAAATTCCTGGAAGCAATACCATATTTCCTCACTTCAAAATAGCTCCTCTCAGATTTTAGCTTTTCCATTTAGGGAGCATTAGAATAAGAAAAAATTTGATGTTAAAATTTTCAGTTTGCTGACTTAACTTGGATGCCAAAGGTTTGATTTTTTTTTTTTTTTTAAAGTAGAAAGTAGGAAGTTAAGGCATACAAAGCTTGTACATGTTTTGGAAGAGGCTGAGATATATTCTAGATGAATTCTTATATCAAATATGATGATAATTTTTGTAGAGAATTTTAAGAGGAAATAAAAGAAGAAGGCCCCCCAGTGTCATAAATTAGAAAGAGTCAGGAATTTGGTCCTTTTCAAAGTTAAATTTGCTGTTGGTATGTCTATCTGAATGAGTTCATGAGATAAGAGATGAATGCAAGGACTGGATTAAGTAGAAGAATTTTCTCCGGACTTCCCAGTCCTTCCTGATTATATGTATCATACCATCTGGCAAGTGACCGACACATCCTTGTTTACCATCACACACTGTCCTCTAATCATTTCCCAAGCACTCTTGCTTCTTGCAAAATATTGCAAAATATTGGAAGGAAAAGGTCATCTCACATACTTATTTTGTTTGGCTTCTTACAGCTCCTAGCCTCATCCTACACACACATCAAGCAAGAAAATCTTTATAAGTTGGCGATAGAATGAGTAAAAAAATGAAGCCACGAACCTGTCTGCAGTATCCATTCACTTTACAAATGGGCCAAGGCTATGACACGCCATGCTCACAAACAGAAAGGGATGTACAGGAGGTTTGAAGAGAAGAAGACCCGAAGAGAAGACTTGGAAATGAAGTTGAACTTCATGTCGAATTCAAACACTGGAAAGGGAGGAAAACGGCAGGAAGATGGAGAGAAAAGAAGTACGGAAGAGAGTCGGTGGTTGTGCAGCCTCCATGGAGAGAATCAGAGCCATGAACAAGTTCCAAAACAGTTTCCGTTTCATGAAGGTGGGGAACAGGGTGGAGGATATTCTGGAAATCAGGACCCCATGACTGAGTTACCTTAATGAGGTCTTTAAGATACTCTCTCACCTATCTTCAGTAGAAGCTTGATAAGCAAGCCTTTTTTTTTTTTGAGACAAGAATTTTAGTATGTCACCCTCAGTACCAAGTGCTGTGGCATCACAGCTCACAGCAACTTCAAACTCTTGGGCTAAAGTGATTCTCTAACTTCAGCCTCCCGAGTAGCTGGGACTACAGGTGCCCACCCTAACACCCGGTTATTTTTTTGTTATTGTTGTCATTGTTGTTTTAGCAGACCCTGGCCGGGTTTGAACCCACCAGCCCATGTGGCCGGTGCCCTGCCCAGTGAGCTAAGGCATCGAGCCTGATAAGCAAGTCATAGTGAAGAATTGAGAGAAAGCCAGTACCGTGAAGGATGGACATTTAAAGGTTAAAGAAAGGTCTGCCCACTCTTAACAGTGAAAAATCCCATCCTTTGCCTCCTTGAGCAGAAGTTTTGAACGGAATTAATCTGGTGTTCCTACTTTTACCCTAGGAGAAGCCTAAATCCTGCCAAAAGTACACTTTGCTGACAGGTTATTGTTTAGGGTATAACCTCCCACAAAAATCTTGTCTAAAACCACCAGAATGGCTAAACTGAGTGATACTGTATCAAAGTCACGGCTATATTTGCTGCACGGTCTTCGATTTTTCACTTCTTTTTCTCTCACACTTTTTTTTTTTT
>NW_003852398.1:13205532-13226977 GCF_000181295.1 Otolemur garnettii | reverse complement strand
CTCCTTTAATCTTTTTGTAACATCTTGACAGTTGTGCCAGAAGATGTCTGCTTCTGCCTTCAAAGTATAATTGCTTTTCGTCTGAAATAATTCATTTCCCACTCTTTTTCCTCTTCTAGAAAACCTTGCCCTTTCAGCTGGATATTTTTCCTTAATTTTGTGGCTACTTTTTTTGGAGGGTGATGGGAAGGGTTAGGGAGCCAGGAGGCGAAGGAGACCAGAATGGATGTCATAACACACACATCTTGTGAAGGCAAAATGTAGAATAGAGAGCACATCCGTAAACCAAGGAAAGAAAAACTAACACATTTGTCATAAAAAATGAGGATAACCATCACAGTTTTGAAAACCTATTGCCATCAAAGGTATTTGACCTTTTAAAACATGTCAAAGAATGTTTCTATTTTTTTTTTGTTTTCAATAACTTATGTGCTCATGTCATAGTTGAGAACCTTTTTAGCAGCTAGTATCTTAAATATACCAACTCTTGTGATTTATCCAAAAAACATTACAATAAGAGTATTGTCAAATTGCCATAAAATCTGAGGCCAGGCTCAGAGTTTCACACCTGTAGTCCCAGCACTTTGAGAGACCAAGGCAGGAGGATTGCTTTAGGCCAGGAGTTTGAGACCAGTTTGAGCAATATGGTGAGACTCTGTCTGTACAAAAAAAATGGAAACATTAGCTTGGGCTTGGTGGTGTGCACCTGTAGTCCCAGCTACTTGGGAAGCTGAGGCAGGAGGATCACTTGAGCCCAAGAAATGGAGGTTATGGCAAGTTGTGATTGCACCACTCTACTCCAGTCTGGGTGACAGTGTCAGACCCTGTCTCTTAAAAAGAAATTTCACAAAATTTGCATTTGTGGTTTCTTTGGTATAGAACACTTCTGATTTGTGGTATAAACCTTATGGGAACTAGAAATAGGGGGTTTCAGCAACAGGGGAGCTGTGATGGTAGGATGGGGAGTTTGAGCAGTGAGAATACATAGCTTCACAGTAGCGTGGCACATCCTCCAGCTCCTAAGCTCAAGTCTGGAACCATGAAGTACAGAAAAGGAAAGATACAAAAGGGAAAAAGAGAATTTAAAGGACAGGTTCACTGTCACAGTAAACCTAACGGTTTTGGGCTCCTTATAATGCAGCATATGTATTCCTCATCTATTTCTATGATTTTTCCAAACCAGTTCTGTGAAGGGAGATGTGGTACCTCAGCTCTTTTATGACTCAGTTTTATGAATATTTTCAGTTTATTTGCATCCATCATTATTAGAACTCAGAGGAGGACCTTGCCAATGCATGTTGAGGGACACTGGTGAAATGAAGCAACTCTGTGCAGCCCACTTCTGCTCAGATTCAATTTGCTGGATGAATGGAGATTTGCCTAGCAGAACACCTTCTTTGCTTTTCTAACTGCTTGAAAAAATAGCAACTGCACGAATAAAAAGGGAGAAAAACTTCAGTTGCGGTACATTCACTTGCCCTGGAGGCTACTTAGTTACTGAGGCCCAGAAAGGAAGTGGTGCCTTTCTATGTAGGCAGGAACGTTAGGTGCATTTGAAGAAGCAAATTTCCTTTGTTGTTTGGGAAAGAGAGGATAAGAATTAACATGCACTGACTACTTACATTGTGCTTGATGCTCCCATAATATGTGGCCCAGCTTCTGTCCCATTCCCCAGTAAGACTGGGTCCCCAAAATTCTAGGGAGGATCAATTGTCTTAAAGTTATGTTAGATAACATTATGAAAGTTTATGTTAGATAATATTATGGCCTCTTAGAAATTTTGCAATGCATGAGAATAATGATTCAATCTTAACTGGCTGGGTCTCAGACCCAGAAGTAAAAAATCCATTGTTTTTCATTAGATTTTCTTTTCTTTAGGTCACATACCATGATGAGTACCCCGACTCACTCCTGAATCTCTGGGCTTGTCTCTTTGTTTCTCTGTCTCAATTCAGGACCTGAGATGTCTTTTTTAACTTCTTTTAAGTTGTTATTTAATGTAATCTGGCCTTCCTGAAATATCTGGTTTGTTCAGGTCTCATGGTCCCATTCCCAGGACGCTCACTACACTGTGTTCTTTCTTTCTTTCTTTTTTTTTTATTGAATGGTAACTATGTACATTAATGCACTTCTGGGGTACAGTGTGGGGTTTTCACACACAATCCGAAATACTTCCATCAAACTGTTTAACATAGCCTTCATGTCATTTTCTTAGTTATTGTTTTAAAACGTTCACATTCTACTCTTAGAAAGATTCACTTGTACCCTTGTAAGATAAACCTCAGAAGTGATCCCTCCAATCCCCCTCCCTCCACACTGTGTTATTTCTAATTCTACTCTTTCTTCTTAGGAGCATATCTTGGATCTATTTCAGTTTTAAAGGATTCAAGAAGTTTTATGTAAGACTAATGATATTTTATTACTAATGAAAGGTCTAGCATTCATGGAGGGTCAGTTTCCTCTTAACACCAGAAACCATCTTATTTTATCCTTATAATAGTTTTGCAAAAGTGGATAGTACTATCTTTATGATATGGACAAGGAAATTAAGATCCAGGGAATTAAGTAAGTTGCTTAAATCACATAACTAATAAGTGATGGAGTCAGAAGTTAAACTGGTAGGTTTGAATACAGTAAATGTGTTTATGTTTATTTTATACAAGATCTATTAATGTCTAACATTTATGGAATGGCTACTAAAGGGTCAAGCACTGTGATGAGATTACTACCCTGATGAATTCTGAAGTAGAGTTGAAGACTGTCAAGCTTCCTAAAATACTATGATGAGGAAAGTTCTGTGGTCCTGTCCACACTCAATGGGATAGGATACTGGGATTCATTGTTGATGTCTGCATTGGGAGCGTGATAAAGTGGCTTTGCCAATTATTCATTTTTTCAATTATGATTCATGGAGTCACCCAATAAGAGAGATAGGATGATATGGTATTTGAGAGATAGATTTTGGGTGTCTACAGGTCTTATTCAAGTCTTGAATTCACAGCATACTTGATTATGACATTCTGAGGAAGTTACTCAAGCTGAGTCTGTTATTTCATTCTATACATGAGGATGGTACTAATATCTACTTCACAATTGTTGTGAGACTTAGATGAGACAATGGACTTGAAGCACATAATACAAAGGTTGGCGTATCAGGTTTTCAGGAAATATTACCTATTAGAAATAAAAAATAATGAAAGTATTGGGTAATTATCCAAAGGATAAAAAGTCTTTTCATCATAAAGACACCTGCACTCAAATGTTGCACAATTGCAAAGATGTGGAATCAACCCAAGTGGCCATCAGTGTATGAATGAGTTAATAAAATGCGATGTGTGTATATCCTGGGGTACTACTCAGCCATAAAAAAGATGAAGTAATATCTTTTGCAACAATCTGGATGCAACTGGAGACCATCCTCCTAAGTGAAGTGACTCAAGAATGGAAAAACAAACACCACGTGTATTCACTATTAAGTTGGAAATAACGGATGAGCATACGTGTGCACAGAGGGAAATAAAACTCAGTGGAAATCAGCTGGGGGGAGGGATGAGAAGGGGAGGATTGAAAGTGTACCTAACGGGCGTGATGAATGCTATTTGGAAGATGGCACACCTGTACGCAGTACTCACATTACAGAAGTGATCCACGTAACCTAAAACTTTTGTAATCCCCTCATATTTTGAAATAAAAAGGCAAATGTTTGCTAAAGAATTTAACTGAAAGTCAAAATAAACACTGTCAATATTCTTTATTAAAAAAAACAATGAGAATGAAAGATTAACTGGATAGACCACTTATTATCCTTTATTTTTCTTTCTCAAATCTGAGAGAGGTTAACATTCTAAGGATACTTAGTTGACATATTTTTCACGGTGACATAAAACAGTAATTATTCTCTCATTTGTTTCCCTGACAGGTTTCTCTTCACTTCCTTAAGTCTAGAAGTTCTAATTTGGCTAATTGATTCAGCCAATAATGAGCACCCAAAGCTGAATAGCAGAGTCTGTTAAGAAGTCATCTGCAAAACCACAGATAAAGGTATGGTCCATTAAAAAAAGCAAGAATGAGGATAATACTTTTAAGGGGCTGTGTCAGATTCAGGAATAGAGAAAACCTGGATGTCTGGGTTTTGGATAAAGACGATACTGTTTTTGCAGACCACAATTTCTCTATGTTGCCATCTTAGGCGATAAGAGGAATCTGAAAGGGACTGGGGAGGGGAGAATCTGAGAAATGTAGCCACAAACTGCTGTTTCTCGTCCCAGTTCCATTAGTACCATCCAGTCAAGTGCTCTGGTATTGTGAGTGTACTTTTGTAGCTTGTAATTGCCCTGTGCTTCAGTCAAGAGATGGGTAATTGCTCCTGTGGGCCATGGATTTCCTGCTAGCAGCTTCTGATTGAAACCAGCCATTTATTGTGGTTAAAAACCCCAGACTTGCTGCAGTGTTTACAGATAAACCTTCTGTGCGACAGTCATTTACTCTACCCAGCCATCCATATATTAAAAATATTACACACTACACCCTCCTTTTTTTTCTTGAAGACAGATCAACTGTTCTTTTCAGTTTGATTAAATTTCAGCATGGAGTGTTGATGTGCCAACTCTTTTATCTCATGGCTTATGTTTTAAATGAAGTTGCATTTCTTTGGACTTAAGTTCTAACCTATTTGAGGGGCAGTTGTTAATAGCCACACTCCACACTACGATAGTTTTAGTTAGGGACTTTCTCAAAGTTGCCTTTTCTCTTTTCTGTTCCTCCAGTGAGTCTAATACAGATGTTAGCCCTCGTCTGTGGGTACCCTCATGACTTGGAATAGCAAACGTAGACCATTAGCTCTTTAGCAGTTATGAGGCTTTAGGTTTCTGGTAAGATGAAAGATAGCTGTGTATTTTGTAAATTTAATGACATCTACACTTGCAATGGATGACCCTACATAATTTCACAAGGTAGATGATGCTCTCTGTCCTTACTCAATTATCAGGGCTCCTACTTCTCCACCCCTGAAGTTCTATTAAATTTATTTTCTAGGGGATAAAGGAGCAGTTTGATGTCTACATATGATTCAAGACTGCCCAGTGGGTCTTGAGATTTGGGGTGGATTTTGTTCAGTTTCTCTCTTTGTGAGTAGTAACATTGATGCCATTTTCACTTGCTCTCTTTGTTCTTGGCACAAAGAATGGATTAGGGATAAACTGGGAATGCCCTGGACTTGGGAAACCAGAAACTATCATTTCACACCCAAGCCCCCTTTCCCTGCTAAACCTGTACACTTGGTTGGAGCTCATGAGTAATTTATATTCTTTCTATAGGAATGAGTAGGATTTGATGATAATCTTTTTTTTAATTGAGTGACTGAAAAATTTATATCATCATAGTTGGACTGAGTCAAATTGACAAAAGAGATAAGATCTGTCTTTCGTGTTTTCTTTAGCACTCTCTCTGTTTGCAGTCCTATCTTTCTTAACTACGTGGAGCTGGTCGGTTTATTTGGAATGCAATGTTAAATAATGTATCAATTGGGATTTTCAGGGCTATCCTCAAGCCAGGGTTCTTGAAACCTTAGACAAGGATGACTAAAGTTGACACTGATGGTTTAAGCAGGACCAATGTACAACAGTTGAATAAAAGCAAAAAACATCTGTTTCTAGAGTACAAATCACTGTCCTGGTCAGCAGCAGAAGGGGTGTGCCTGTGTCAGTGCCTTAAGAGCATGGATATAGGATAAGAAAGTAGAAACTCAACCCCTATCATGGTACAGATGTATGAGACATTTAAGCAAATCCAAATTTAGCAACATGGAGTGATAGTTAAATTTATGAAAATCTTCATAAAAGTCCAAGGGAAATCAAGTAACAAGCACTTTCTTATAGGCCCAGCCACTTTACTTATGTCTTTTGTTATTTACCTTATGAAGCAGATGTTATATCCTTATGTAAAGATAAGGAAGCAGAAGGTCCCAGAGGTCAAATAACTTGGTCTAGGTCATGGAGCTGGTAGAGGAACAGCTGGGATTCTAATTCCGGTATTTCTGACTTCTAAGTCTCTGTGGTTTCTTTTCTTTCGCCCAGTACCTGGGTTTTTAAAATGGTTTCTCTGAATAGCAAATTTCCTTAGTGCAGTTAAATATGATTTGATTGATTGGTATTTGGTTTTCACTTGGCTTTTAAAGAACTCCTTCAATTATTGATTCATTCAGCTAATATTTATTTTTGTATCTCCTGTGTGTCGGGCACTGGCAGCCTCTGAGAATACAAAGATGAATGAGATATGGTTTCTGTTCTTGAGAAGCTTTTGGAGAGAGAAAAGAGACCCCAAAAGTCCTTCTGATTCAGTATGATAGCCACAGTCTGAAGGATGCCCAAGTTTCAGGGGTGGGACAAGAGGGTAAGTAAACAATGTCTGAGGGAGGAACTTGTGTTTGGCCAGGGGATCTTACAAAAAAGAAAAGGCGATTTAATTGGAGTCCTAGGAGTGAGGATAATAATGATGATAATGACAATAGCTATTTGTTTATGAACATGTTTCCCCAAATCCACCTGGTTAATGTCTTATCTTGTTTAACATTCGCAACATCTCTAGGTATTATTTTTTTCACCTCTTAGTGATGAAAAAACAGGTACAGAGAAGTTAAGCAATGACTGGAAGGTGGAGGCAGAATGGAAACGTAGAGGCTGGTTTCAAAGTCAGCCCCATTTCGTGGCTCTGTTTTACTGAAGTAGTGATGACTAAGGATTTGACTGGAAGACTGTTGGGTTGGGATGAAGGGAGGGTTGAGAACTACAGAAGGGTTTGTGTGGCCAAGTAGGTGGCATGTGCAGGGGCAGGGAGATGAGAAACCAAGTGGCATAAACTGGGGATTTGTAATTCAGCGACGTCTGGCTGAATTGTGCATTGCACACTGAACGTTGTTGAGAAGGAGAGCTCTGAGGTTTTGTTCAGATTAGAAAGGAGCCATTTGGACATGATCAGGCATTTGTACTTGGTGTTACTGGAGGATTTTTAAGTAGGGAAATAAAAGGATCCCATCAGTTTTCATCAGTGAGGTGTGCACAGGTAATTAGAAAATATTCTAATTTTCAGAGATATGAGTTAAAACCCTTGAAAAATGTTAATAAGCAGCAATTTGATAACCTTAACTTTTAATCACTGTGTTTCCTTTCTAGTCAAAGCACGAGAGAGACCTTCTAACAAAGAGGTAAGGTCAGTCCTTGAAACTGAAATCCACAAATACCGTGCTCATTTATCCCGGTTGCAGATAGAACTGACAGGCCTTGATCACTCTTTAGGTCACCTGAGATCTTCATTCACACTGGACCTGAGTTTCAGATCAAATTGCCTTCTCCCAAAAAAGGGTCTCGTGGGGGGATTTCTTTCTTTTCTTTTCTTTCTTCCTTTTTTCCCCTAGAACCCATTCGAACATTTCATAGACTATAACCCAAACACCAGGCTTCCAAACCCACAAAATGGATGTTGACAACCCACTTGGGGAAGGAGAGCTGTGGTTGAAAGAGCCACTGGGTTACTGATTTTGACAGCTGTCTTTCTTGGCACGGCAGCTATCAGACCAAATGTACCATCTGAAGATTTAAAGCCATCCGCAGTCTTAATCTTTCCTGATATTTCCCCCCTTAGATTGGCTTAAGCGTTGCCTGACGCTGGCAGCTATTTTCCCTGACTTGCTTTGCTGTTACATGATGACCTTTTCTTTGTTTATTGTTTTATTTGGACTTTCTGGGAGTTTATATAATTGATGGGCTCGTGTACCATAATATGTCTGGAACCTTCCTGGTGAAATACTACGATGCATGTGTGGCTTTTTTCTCTCCATCCTCCCCCACCCTCAAGTCTGATATCAGATAGTAAACATTCCAACTGGTAAGCTGATAGGATAATAGGAACTCTTCCTTATTTTGTAAGCAAAAGGTTTGGGTTTCAGTCACTAGGACCAGCCTGCATTAGAAACATCAACTTCTTGTTGACAATCTCTTCAGCTCTGGTATAACACCCGACTTTGGGGTTTTGATACATTTCGGAACAGAATCCATCTCCACTTACTGTCACCCAGCTTGACTGGGGTGCTGAAATATATAAAATCACGAGAATGTTCATTAGTTCAGAAAAATAAGTAGTCAATGGTTGACCATACAGCTTTGCTAGCTAACCATTTAATGTTTTTGTCTGATTTTAAAATAGCACAGGCGTTAGAAAAAGACCCAGAATGAACAAAAATTACAAAACAGGATATATAAGATCCAATTTCTGAACTAAATTATAGATGATATCAGATGGAAACCGTGTGGAAGAAAAACATTAAAAATTAGCAGCGGTGATTTTTAGGTTACGAGGACTTTCTGTGTTATTCCTGCCTGTCTTAGTCATTATGTAATGTCTTGTACTTTAAAAAGTTTAAAATCGCGAGCGTTATTTATGCACTGGCATAACTCAAAAGCGTCTCATGTGTAGCAGGGTTAAATAATTAGCAAAAACATCAAATACGTTGTTCGTTTGATGTGGTTAAGTCTTACGTTTCCTAGCCGTCATTTTAAATTAAACTGGGCTTGTGTTTTGTGGAAATGATTTTCTTATATTTTGATGGCAAGGAAGCAGGCTTGGTAGATCAGTACTTTCATATTTTTGGAGGCTGTGATCAAGGCAAGCATTAAAAACACTTCCACTGGTTTGGGGACTTGATATGCAAACAGATGCATTTGCAGATAGATTTTTGCTCACCTTTGATGTTGGCCACAGCCTTGACTATGGGTATTAAGACCCCGTATGGGTATTAAGGGACTAAGGTCCCTTCTCTGCCAAGCAGTGCTGCTCAACATCTATTAGAAGCAAATCATGTGCTAAATATCAGAATGGGTGTTTGGAATAAAAAGTACATGGTGCCTGTCCTCAGGGGGCTCATGCTTGCTTTGAAAAAGAACTCAGTGTAAATATTGAATTTTTCTGCTTAGATATGTTTTCATTTATCGGAGATAGAGTCTAAAATTGGTTATGCTTCAGCAACCCTTCTGAGAGGTGTATTAAACACGGCATAACTGCCAGGCAATGTTGTGATGGAATATTTTCTCAAGGGGATGTAATTAATCATTAAACATGCAGTTGGGTGCTGATTTAGCAATGATTTTCCACGAATGTTCACAGTGGAGATTTCTTTGGGTTGCTTAGGATGGATCTGGAAACCTGCAGGTCAGAGCTGACGGGTTTGCGTTGGTTCAAGGGCCTGATATGGGAGAGCTTTTTAATTTTAATTTTAATTCTTTTTTTTTTGAGACAGAATCTCATTTTGTCACCTTTGGTAGAGTGCTGTGGCATCAGAGCTCACAGCAACTTCAGTTTCTTGGGCTCAAGTGGTCCTCTTGCCTCAGCCTCCCTAGCAGCTGGGACTATAGATGCCCACACAAAACCGAGTTATTTTTAGAGACAGGGTCTCACTCTTGCTCAGGCTGGTCTCAAACTCCTGAGCTCAGGTGATCTACCCGCCTTGGCCTCCCAGAGTGCTGGGATTACAGGAGTGCTACTGCACCAGGCCAGGAGGGCTTTTTAGTGTCCCTTCAGAATCTTGTAAAATTAGTTCTGAGGCCCCCTATTATGGAATAACATGCTAAAAGGGGACCTGGGAAGGGAAGAAAACCAATTACTAAGTGGCGAAATGGTCACGAGAAATGCCAAAAGCAGAGGGCATTCACCAAAGTCAATCTGACAGTCAGATTGTCCAGATGGGTCCTAGCTCATTCTGAAGGGTTGGGTGTGATCAGGGGAAACCAACAGGGGTTGGGGGTGCCAGTAGTCATGTTATTTAGGATTGCCTCTTCTTTCAGTTAGCCAATGCATCTTTGTATGGGGGGTGTCTTGATATACAAGATAACAAAACTTAAAAAGACCCCTAATGTAGGGATGGCACCTGTGGCTCAAAGGAGTAGGGCACCGGCCCCATGTGCCGGAGGTGGTGGGTTCAAACCCAGCCCCAGCCAAAAAGAATTGCAAAAAAAACAAAAAACAAAAAACCAAACCCTAATGTGCTGAGAGAAATCCATGCTAGAAACCTTTTAAAGATAGAGAAAAATGTGTTTTCTTTAATACTTTTATTTTGAGACAAAGATTTTTGAGGGAATTTATTTTTTTCTGTAATATTTGTCTCTATATATAGATTTAATCAATCAATGACTCAATCGTCTATCGAGATTTGACCTGCAGACATATATGCATTACATTCAGTTCTTTTGGCCTTGGAATATTTATTTGCTGCACTCCCCTGGGTTGAAGAGCAAGAGGTAGGGTCTGATTCTAACTTGGCATTTCCGTTCACGGGAAACAATTAATACCTTTTGAATAATTTAGAAAGGGAACCAGTCTTTCTGGGTCAGACTTTTCTTTCTGAGAAGTACTGTATTCTAGATTGCATCTACATTTGCTTGGGGTGAGAAACGTGCCACCACTCACTGTGCTTGACTTACAGTTGATGGTGTATTTATGGGAATTTTCTGGGAAGAGGCCATCTTGCACCCACTTTTCCCCTCCCACTCTTTCTTGCCCTCTCTGAGTCTAAGTTTTAAAGGAGCTTCTGCTTTGGAGTCCTATTTTCTATTTCCTGAATTCATGCTGAAAAATACAGTAACAATGGCAGTAAAGATTTCTTCCATTTCCATCTTAGTTTTTTGAGCCTAATTTCCTCTTTTATAAGATGAGGACATTCATGCCTTCCTGGGGCAGGACAGGACCTGAGACCAGGCACCAAGACCAGCTTGTGGAGCGAAGGTCCATGTGCTTAGTGTAGAACTTGGCAAAAATTAAAGTGTTCAACAAATGTTGAACCTCTTCCTCACCTTTATGGCAGAATAGGAAGGTGGGTGAGGCACGGTGCCTGCCTTCAAGGAGCATCAAGTCTAGTGAGAAAGACACCCAGGTAAGTCAATAGAGCTAGTGAGACTTTTCACTGAAGGTGCTTTGGGACTGAGGAGGCAATGATTAAGGACCTCTGTGTCCTCACCCAGCCAGAATTATCCATGACAACCATGGTTTTTGCATAGGAAGCAATTGAATGTCCATTCAAAGGACACCTATAAAGGAGTGAGGTGATGGTGAAAGTGGTTAGTGTGTGCACTGTTAGAGGATGGCCTTCAGCACTGTGCCTTCAGCAGAAATTTACCTTTCTTAGTTCCCAAGGTTAGAAGTCTGAGGTTGAGGTGGCAGAGGATTCATTTCTTCTGAGCCATATGAGGGAGAATTTGATCTAGCCTCTGTTCTGGCTCCTGGTGATTTGTTTGCTGGAATCTTTTTTGTTCGTTGACTTTTGCTGCATTACCCTGATATCACCTTCCTTTTCACATGGTGTTCTCCTTGTGTGGGTCTGTGTCTAAGTTCCCCTGCCTGTAAGCACACTAGTCACGTCAGCTTAGGAGCCCACCCTACACCACCATGACCTCCTTTTAACTAATTACATGTTTTAACTAATTACATGTACTCTTATTTCCCAGTAGAGTCAAATCCTAAAGTTTGGGAGATTTGGAAGTTCAACATATGAACTTTTAGGAATACATTTCAACCTTTTACAGGGCACTTTCTGATATGAGAATATAAGTGCTTCTATATTTCCAAAGCACAAAGGAAAGAAACGAATTAGCATTTCCCCAAATGTAGTAGGCATCAGAAAGGCCCACATTTTATCTGGATGAAAACAATGGAAAAGAAAATATTAGGAGAGAAGGGAAGGAGATGGGCTTTATGGGATTCTATCTACGTTCTAGACATTATTAGGTTCTTTGTCTAAGTTATTTCATTTAAAGTAACTTAATTCTCATTAAAATATATTTGTCAGGTCATCTCCACTTTGTGGATGTAGAAACTGAGGCTCACAAAACATGGAGTAACTCTCTAGAGTCTGGGGCCATGGAGGTGTAAAGCTGGGACTTGAAAGGTAATTTAGTGGGTACCAGAAAATATTTTCACTTCTAGCATGGAAAAGCTGTGAGGATACATGACAGAGTGTGAAAGTCAAAGACACGAGGACATCTATTCTATAAAGAATGGTTATTTTCAATTGGAGTAAACTTAGCACTCAGGGTCTTAGTTGCACAGTCATAGTTTTAAACTTCATAATAGGAAAAGAGACCCCAATATTCTCTCCTTCTTGCAAAGATCCTATTATAGATTGACAGTAGAAACTCATCAATCTAAACCTCAGTTCCCAAAATTTACAGTTGCATACATTTTTTAACCCCCTGCTCACCAGCTTGTTCACCACTACAGGCAAAACTGAATCCACAGTCGAAGCCTAAGAAGAGGCTCTTCTGGCGGTTCACGTGGAAACGTTGGGCCCTTACAGTTTGACTTTCTTCTATTTAGGATTCAACATACTCAGTCCCCTCTGGCCCCCCTCCCCTGCTGCCACCATTTCCCTTTCTTCTCTATTCTTGTGCTACCACATCCGTGTCATAAAAATGGCTACTGAAATAAATTAGTTTAATTTGTGAAATCACATTATGGTTCTCTCTGCTCATGCCAGTTTACCCAGATTAGCCCAGGCAGATGGCTTCGGAGTTTCATCGCTGGTGAGAAAAGGGGCCTTTTCCAGAGATGAAATGCAAGTGTGGGAGAAGGGTAGCGGATGCCAAAAAGCTGTGTGCTTGAGTTTTCGGGCTAGCAGCAGCAGAGCTTCACATCAGTTTGACTCTGCCTTCCGAAGACAGGGCTCTCGGAGAGCTAGAAGCAGCTGGTTCTGGAGAAAAGATGGCTTGAAAAGAATCAGAGGCATTATGAGTCTTAAATTATTTAAGTTCCTCCTGTGGCAGCGAACTGTAATTGCTTCCTATTTCTGTAAATATTAGCAGCTGTGAGCCTTTCAAGTAAGGAGCTAAAACAGCACTCAGTGTATCATACTTAACTCTGGAATGTTGTTAAATATCTGACCTTGGGCTGTCAACGCACACTCATTACCCACACTGGCTCTTCTACTGGGGAGCTGTTGACACTCTGAACTGGTATATTATTTTCATCCTGGGCCATAATAGCCTCAATAGATGGGGAATCGGTAGAGGGAATTTCGAGTCACCAAGTCACAATTTCTCAGTCCATTTCCTCAGTGAGGTTTGCCTTTGTGCCTGCCACCTTCCTTGTTTTCACACCTGTGACTCTGCCTATAGCTGCCATGGCAGATCCTTCAGTCAAACTGGCAAAACCTTGCCATCAGCTACTTCTCTCCCCAAAGTACTTCATATATGAGTTCATATGTACTTAATTCTCTGTCGGTCTCCTTGCCTTGTGCTCAGTGCTGTAGTCATACTGAATTTTTTTTCTTTTACCCTTCGGATCCGTCACATTCTCATTTGTCTCTTTCACGTGGCCTATGCAGAAACTTCTATCCAGAACACGCTCTGCTTGGCCCATCACATTTTCAAGCTGGCTTCTACTTATTCTGCTGGTTACACCTGCTTTTAGAAGCCTCCCCTGACCATCCACATTTGGGCTAGTTATTTGGTCTTTATTTTCCCATAGTTCTAGGCATTTTCCTCATAAAAATACACATCTGGCCAGGCATGGTGGCTCACACCTGTAATCCTAGCACTCTAGGAGGCCAAGGTAGGAGAAATGCTTGAGTTCAGTAGTTCAAGACCAGCCTGAGCAATAGCGAGGCCCTGTCTCTACTAAAAATAGAAAAACAAGCTGGGTGTTGGGCTGAGTTCCTGTGGTACCAGCTACTTGGGAGGCTAAGGGATGAGGATTGCTTAAGCCTAGGAGTCTGAGGTTGCTGAGAGCTAGGCTGAGGCATGGTACTCTAGCCTCAGCAACCGAGTGTGACGCTGTCTTAAAAAAACTCACTCCCCTGAAGAAAACTCATCATATTGGATTGTAATAATCTGTTTTTTGTCTTCATCTGTCATTGATGAGCTCCTGAGGGTAAGCAAGATTCCAGTCCTATTGCTGTTTTATTTTCAGGGTCTATAGAGACCTGCATATAGAAAGTGCTTCACAAACATTTGGTGAATTGAATTCATACTCCTATGTCTAGCTTTGCTGGGACACAATACCAGTAGACTTATCTTGGTCTTGAGGAGTAGAGCTGCCAAAGCAATCTGTGTATGTGTCAGAATCTTAGAGATGTCTTCATATAGCCATTTTCTCTTCTTTCATGTTAATACATTTGCTTGGCATAGAATGTACCCAGCTCACCAGGTAAATCATGAATGGCCTATGCCAGTTATTACAGACTCATTTCTATTTGCCAGTGATTGGTTCAGGGATGAGCATGTGACTCAGATCTGGCCAATGAGACATCAGGGAAAGTATATTGAAGTCTCTGGGGAAGGTTTTTATTAATAGAGAGAGTGGTTGTGAGAAAGAAGACATTTTTATCCTTGTCTATTCTTTTCTACTCTTGTGCCTTGAGAGAAGATAAAAAGGGGTGCTACAACTATTTAGCAGCTCTGAGGAAATAGGCCCAAAGATAAAAGCAACACACAAGCATGGATAAATGGAAAGATATAAAGTTCTTGATGGTAGTGGTAAGTCACCAAGATCAACCATGGGACAATTCACCTCTGGATTTTTGTAAACAATAAAACCATCTTCTGATTTTAGCTACTTTTTTGGGGCCACCTACAGCTAAAATTATCCTAACTGATATACACAGGGTGTCCATAAAGTTCATGTTCATTTAAAATAGAGAAAGGAAGGTGTGTGCATGGATTTGGAGGATCATGGGGAAAATTAAAGAGGCTCTGTGACATAATGAGAGAAGGCGACATAGAAAATGTATTAGATTTGAAGATCAGAGATCTTAGATCTATCCGCACTGTCCTGAATTTGTCCTATGTGATCTTGGACAAATTATTCTTCTCTTTTATTTTCTAATCAGGTGCTCATTTATTCACCACCAACAAAAAATATATTTGATTGCTAACTGTGTGCTTTATGTTAAGTGTTTTAGGAACACACAATTGATCTAGATGATGGTCTCTAAGTTCCTTTATTTGTAAAACTCTGATTCATCTTTTATTTTTATGTCTTTGAAAAGAGTTTTAGAAACTGCGAGTTCGTAAAAATCCTGTACAACTTCCTGAGAAAATCTGCCTTGATTCCGATCTTGTTTACAATCGGCCTTTCTCCTCATCCAATTTTTTTTTTTTTTTTTTTTTTTTGCAGATCCTGTCTGATAGAATAATAAAAAAGAAAAAAACAGAACAAAAACCCAACAAGCCCACCAGCATCTGTCTCTGGCAAGCATGCCCATGAGTCACATCTCCTTCTCTGCAAAGCAAAGTCTCATGAAACCAGCTGATTAAAAAGATAAAGAGGAGGCAGTCTGTTAAATTTATTTTCGGTCTAGCCCCCTAATTTCCATTCCATATGCACTTATTTATTCAGTCACCAGATCTTGGCAGTTATAGTCTAGTAAGTGACCTTTCGCTGGCTCACCCCTCAAGTCTCCTGGCAGGAGATAAAGGCTGTGAAGCTGTCACCAACAGCGTTATCGCCACAGCAGATCAGACTCAGTGGGTGATTGCAAATTGGTTCATCATTGTCTCACCTTGATTGGGACACTGTTCCTGATCCAAACTCTCAAAATCCTGTTGTTTATATGTGGTAACCCCTGTTCTTTGGTACTGGTGGTGTGGTGGTTGGCTGTGCCAAGTTGTTAGGCAGGGGACTGCTCCATGTTAGATGGGGGACTGGGTATCACATCCCAGATAATCATCACTCCAAATGGGAGTGAAGAGCTGATCAATAGCAGCTGGTGGTTGTTAAATTTTAGGCTATTGGTTTGGCTGCTGAGTGTCCAGCAGTCTAGGCCAGGGGTGGGGAAGGTTTATAGGTCGGAAGGCCAAATTAATTTAGCTGTAATCAAATAAGGCTGCAGTCAAGAAATTTCAATTACATATATGTAAAACATATATTATTTTGCAAAAACCAAACTACTATGCACTTAATGATTTCGAAGAATGAAAATGTCTGTTAATTTTAAAGTTAACTAATCTTTGAATGACATCCTTATATCTGCTTTTTGTTGGAAGGCATATTTGTTGCAGCATAGAGGTCCTCAGTTTCAGTTCATCCTCTCCATGGGTATTGGTCATTTGTGTCCTTAGGGACATCTTGACCAGGGTTAGGTAGGAGAATGTAGATTCACAGGAAGAGTGGTTGAAAAGCAAGAAAGTATTTTTTCTTGGTGTGTTGCTGAAGGTGTGGGATATTCTTCTGCATTTTTCCATATTTCAATTGGATCTTAGCATCAAACAGTAACCTTATAATGTTGACTACTGAGAGCTCAATCAATTCCATTTGTAGTTCTTCAGGTGCCTTGGTGATATCATCTAGGTGAGGCTGAAATGCTAATTTAAATGTGATGTTGTGATTCTCAAAGTCAGTGAGCCTTTCACCATATTCTCCAATTAACGTATCTATAACAGCCTGTATTCTTCACGTGATTCCCACATATCATCCTGCTCATCAGGGACCTTTGCAGAGTGAGGAAAGCATTCATCTGAAATTTCCTTTTGAAGAAGTGTTTTGAAAAAAGATACCCTTTTTCCGAATGCTTGGACTTTTTGTCCCATTATTACGTATAGACTTAGATTTACCTTGCAGAGAAATATTCAGGTCATTTTGTTGTGGCAGGATAGCACGTAGAAATGCTGGATTCTTACAGAAATCTTTCAGCCCTTTACATTGCTGATTCTGTTCTTCATAATGTCCTTGCAGATAGAAAATTTGGCCGGCACCTGTCCCCGTGATGGCCAATCCACTTGAATGCTATGGCAAATCCACACTGAATACCTCATCCTTCAACTTTAAAGTGTTAGAAAAACTAATCCTGCCATGTGGCATTTGAAGGAACATAGTTAACAATACTTATAACTTGCTGCAAAGTGTCCCTGCAGTAGTAGCTGTAGCACAGAGATTTTGCTGATCCAAGATACAATGAAAGAAATGAGAGCATCAGAATCTGTTAATGCTTTTTTTCGTCTGTGCAACAAATCCTTCATGTTTTCCTGTCATGGAAAGTGCACCATCTGTACATATATGCACTACCTTTACCAAATCCAGTTCAATTTCACAACATTTATCTTGAAAGCTGTTGGAGATATTTATTCTCCATGTTTTGTTCCTAAGAGTGCCCCAAGAGACTAACTCTTTGGAGCAAAGAAAACTTTCTGTTATGATCCAAATAAAGTATAAAACCTGCACCCAGTCAGTAGTATCCATTGATTCATACAAAGTAATTGAATAATATATATTTTTATTTTGAAGTATTGCATGAAGTTTTTCTGTTAGGTTGAAGGCTAGTTCCTGATGCCAATCTGTTATGATTCTCCTTGCAAGAGGCAGTTGTTTGAAGTGTTATTGGGGTCTAAGCATCCTACAACTCTGAGAACACATCCTTTCACAATTTCTATACCACCAAATGTCTTCCCTTTGTTCCTAAGCATATAAGTCACTATGGAAGTTGCTTCTGTGGCATTATTTCCAGATCTTATTGTAGCTTTGACTTTTGTAGCTTTGAGAATTGTCTTTGCTTTGACTTTTCATCTTTTAATTTCTGCAATGCAATCTTTTGTGCCTCTCCCTCTAATTTAAAATGTTTGTGGTCCTTTATGAGTGTTATCATGCTGATGAGCATTGAATTTCTTTAATGTTGATATTACAGTATTACAAAGCAAGCAAATCATCTTGTTTTTAGCAGAAACAAGATAATATTGCAAATTCCCAATACTCATTTAAAAACCTGTTTTCTTCTTTCAGTGTTCTCTTGGTCTTCTTTGACATAAGGGGCTGTGAAGTAGGCAGAATTAAAAAATAGTGTCAAGCTGTGCAGCTATTCTCAAATTCCACTTCAAACATTAACCCAGTGCAGCATTGTCAAAAGTTGGTAACGGAATGGCACACGCGATCCCTGAACTCTCACTCATCAGTCTTATGCAGTAGTGGCACCAGTCAAGCGTGGGAAGTTAGAACTTAATCATAAGTGTAGCAGCTTTGAATTTAGCCCATATAGTTTACTAATGTTGTAATCATGATGGTCATTTGGGGAGGATCATTTCATTGAAAGTTAATTTTATTCTTTGGCATTTTAAATATATTCAACTTAAAAATAAAATGAAAATATAAAAGATAAACAAAAATGTGTTAAAGGAACAAAAGGATTTGTTCTATAAAATTGGGATTTAGTCAAAATCCGTACTTTAAAAACCTGGAAGTGTGACCCTCCGGCTGCAGATTCCCCACCACGGGTCTAGGGCCCATACAGGGCGTTCACGGCAAGGACCCCGCATCTCCGTGTTGTTGCTTTCCCATTGTTAGCATGTGACTTTCTCTGAGCCTATGATGGGTGCTTCGTTCCTGTTACTATGTCTGAATTCCAGCATGTGGGGAGAAAGAAAGGATAGCAGGATTGCACTTCTCTTGTTTTGGGAGTGTGACCAGAAAATTGCACAACTGACTTCTGCTCATCTCCCTCATTGGTTACCACCTAGTTGTGCAGCCACATCTAGCTCTAAGGGAGCTTGCGAAGTGACTTTAATTTGGCAGCCATGCACACAGATGAAACTTCTATTATTACAGAAGAACAGATGTGGGATGGGAGATTGGAAATCTCAGAGACGGTAGTTCTCAGAGCATGGCAACAGGTGGGTAAGACTTGACATGGCTCGGGATTGCTTCAGCTCTGAATTCCTTATGGAATGATTCTACTGCAGCAATACTCATCGTTTCCCTCTTATACTCCCTAATTTGTGTGCTTGTTTCTTCTACCTTACTAGCTCCTTTACACTTTCTGAAGTGGAGAGAAATCTCTTCTATAACTGAATCCTTCTGGTCTGAGCTTAGATCGACGGTGCTTTTGATGAGTTACATAATATCTGCAGCATTGCTTGTGTTTTTTACAAACTGGACAAATTAGCACACAAACAGATACATTCACAATATACTTCTGCCCCATCCTTTCCCTGGATGGGTAGCCGAGCTCTTTGTCTCTGCAGGAGACAGCAGAACCCTGTTCCCCCCGGGAGTGCGTAAAACAGAGACATTTACAGAGGCAGTTTTTTTGCCTGGTGAGAGAGTGTGCTCTCTGCAATGCTTTTGCCTTGTTAAGGAAAACCAACCAAGCTGCTTTTGGTCTCTGTTTAAAATCTGTACAAGACAGCAGCAGGTAACTTGCTTATTGCATATTCTCCAGACGCTTTGACTCTTCCCAAGCGCTAAGGAGAAATGATGGATTATCTGTTTCTTGACAATGTAATCTAGAAATATTCCTCCATAGAACAATTCTTGATTTGAACTTTATTTCAGTCTTTTAAGAGATACACTACTAGGGAATTTGAAAGTTGTAATGTTTCATACTTGAGGGATTTAGGTTTTATCTGTCCATTATTTTGGCCATGAATTGGTGACATTTAGTCATTTCCCAGTGAATCTCCAAGATGTCCTTATAAAGCCCTGTGAATAGAGGGCTCTATGCTCTGGTTTCTTTTTCTTTCTTTCTTTTTTATTTTTTTATTAAATCATAGCTCTGTACATTAATACAGTCATGGGGTACAGTGTGCTGTTTTTATATACAATTTGAAATATTTTCATCAAACTGGTTAACATAGCCTTCATGTCATTTTCTTAGTTATTGTGTTAAGACATTTATATTCTACATTTAGAAAGATTCACACGTACCCCTATAAGATGAACCATAGGTGTGATCCAACAAATCACCCTCCCTCCACCTATCCTCCCCCCTCTCCTCCCCTCCCTCTCCCCTTTCCCCATATTCTTGGGCTATAATTGGGTTATAGCTTTCGTATGAAAGCTATAAATTAGTTTCATAGTAGGGCTGAGTACATTGTATGCTCTGGTTTCTACAGTAAATGAAAGGAAATTTTTAGCAGTCTTTCTGTAGTATTCCACATATAACTACTAGTTTTAGAAAGTGAACTGTTTACCATAGTGACTTGCCCTTGTTTAGGGAAAGGAGGTTATTGGTGGAATTTTATGTTTTTACTGCATGGGAAAATTCACAAAGCCTTTTCTTGTAGGAACATAAGGAGAATAAGAAATAAGATGGTGTGGGGTGGGAAGTGAGCAGTGGTGAATGTCTGGGGCCTCTTCCCTTACAGCGCACTTTTCTTTTTGGGTCTTCAGCTGGTCAGGAAATGTGACTTTGGTCCCATGTGTCAGCATCACTTCTTCCAGAGACAGACCAAGCTCATCATCTCTATTATTTTTTGCCACGTGGATAATGCCATGTCCTACATCTCACCTCTTCAGAGGCGGGTTCTCTGAGAGTGGTGACTGATCTAATTCCTATACTTTCAGAAGATGCTCTAATGGTGGAGACATCTGGCACTTTGGAAGGTGAGCAAGAAAGATATTTTAGGTAGATTAAGTTTTGTGGTTCTTTTAAAAATTTCTTAGAAGAACATTCCTGACTGATTTCAGAACAGTGGACTCTGTTGGGGTAAAATAACTCAGAGATTAAATATTTCCTTCTCACTGAGGAACTGAAAGAGTCTTGAAGGGCAGGTTCTTCATGGTAAGAAAGAAAATTGGAAAAGAAAAAAAGCAGCAAGTCTGTGGCTTGCTCTCCAATCTTCCTTTCCATTTGATTTTACAAGAATATCTCTTTCTATGTGTTTATGTATTTATCTGGGTATCTATTTTCTAGCTGTCTTTCTGCTGTCTACCATCTAGGGGAGGGAGGATTCTATGAAAATGCCTGCTACCCCAAATCTTGTGCTTTACTTTTTAAGTGCAGATAAGGACAAATGAATGACGGGAGAGATTTGGTTGAAATAAATGAAGTTGATGTCAATGGGTACAAAGAACCAGGTTACATTGATTGCTTGTGTTATATAAATACCCTCTTATAAAAATGTTCTGCCCCCACCTTCTCCCTCTTTCCCTCTTTCTGCTTTCCCCATTCCCCAATATATTTTATTCTTGTGAGACTGGTGATCTTTTGTA
This sequence comes from Otolemur garnettii, assembly GCF_000181295.1. Classification (NCBI taxonomy): domain Eukaryota; kingdom Metazoa; phylum Chordata; class Mammalia; order Primates; family Galagidae; genus Otolemur; species Otolemur garnettii. Next base: position 13,206,022 of record NW_003852398.1, on the reverse strand, counting down.
GGATCAGACCATTTTTGTAATAGGAATCTGAAGATCATCTTGTTCAACTGCTTTATTTCACATATAATAGAATCTTTGAGGTTCATTGATAAGTGACTTGCCTAAGACCATACAAATAAATTGCTCTGTGCTTTACTTTTTAGAAACTAAACCTTTTGTTGAAGAATAAAATATATTTGGAAAAATGCAAAAAACTTCCCAAAGGCACTAGATCTGTGTAACACCCAGAAATCTTGTACCACCCTGTCATCATCCAAAGATAACCACTATTCTACTTAAAACATAGTGTAATTTACTTGTTTTTGAATTTTATATAAATTTGATCCCATAGACTGTATTTGATTTTTGTTTGGCCTCTTTCATTTAACATAACATTTACAAAATTAATACATTTTAATGTTGCAATAGTCTATTTGAGCCACAATACTTAATTCCAGTGTGTGAATCTAACTCAACTTACTTATTTTCCTATTGGTTTGTTTTATTAGTT
>NW_003852398.1:13176736-13192861 GCF_000181295.1 Otolemur garnettii | reverse complement strand
GTCTTTGACTTCATAGATTCTGATTCCAACCAGTTTTTCTTCCTTTGTTCAGGAGCCTCTGACCAGGGTTGCTACCACCATTGTAATTGTTAATGTGATGTGATAAATATTCAAATGCAAGGTTTTGTTTTTTGTTTTCATGAAATGACTTCATTTCCTTTGGTATCCAGATACCCAGTAGTGAGATTGCTGGATCAAATGGTGGTAAGTCTACATTTATTTCTTTGAGGAATCTCTATAGTGTTTTCCATAGAGGTTCTGCTAATTTGCAGTCCTACTAATAGTGTATAAGTATTTCTTTCTCTCTGCACCCATGTCATTATCTATTATTTTTTGCCTTTTTTTAAATGGCCATTGTGGCTTGGCGCCTGTGGCTCAAGCGGCTAAGGCGCCAGCCACATACACCAGAGCTGGTGGGTTTGAATTCAGCCCAGGCCTGCCAAACAACAAGGACAACTGCAACCAAAAAATGGCCAGGTGTTGTAGCGGGTGCCTGTAATCCCAGCTACTTGGGAGGCTGAGGCAGGAGAGTTGCTTGAGCCTAGGAGTTGGAGGTTGCTGTGAGCTGTGATGCCACAGTATTCTACCCAGGGGGACAGCTTGAGGCTCTGTCTCAAAAAAAAAAAAGGCCATTGTGACAGAGGTAAGTTTTAATTTGCATTAAAACTCATGATTAGTGATGTTGAACATTTTTTCATATGCTTATTGGTCATTTATCTATCTTATTTTGAAAAATTTCTGTTCATGTCTTTTGTCCATTTTTTGATGGGGTGATTTCTTTTTTTCTTGATGATTTGTTTCATTTCTTTATAGATTCTGGATATCAGCCCTTTGACAGATGGGCTGATATGTGAATATTTTCTCCCATTCTGTAGGCTGTCAATTCAATCTATTGATATTTCCTTTGCTATGCAAAAGCTTTTTAACTTAATTTAGTCCCATTTATTTAATTTTATTGTTTCTATATTTGCCATGAGGGCATTCTTCATAACTTCTTTGCATAGGCTGATGTCTCGAAGAGTTTTCCCCAAATTTTCTTTTAGAATTTTTATGATTTTGTGCCTTAGATTTAAGTCTTTTATCCATTTTAGTTAATTCTTGTACATAGTGAGAGGTAGGGGTCCTGTTTCATTCTTCTGCTTGTGGCTATCCACTTTCCCCAATACCATTTATTGAGCAGGGTTTCCTTTCCCTGGTGTATGTTGTCTGCTTTGCCAAAGATAAGTTTGTTTTAGTAGATAATTTTATTTCTGGATTCTCTATTCTGTTCCATTGGTCTATATTTCTACTTTTACAACAGTATCATACTGTTTTGATTACTATGATATTGTAGTGTAATACGAAGGCAGACAATGTGATGTCACCAGATATGTTCCTTTTGCTTAAGATTTCTTTGGCTGGCTCAGTGCCTGTAGCACAGTGCTTAAGGTGCCAGCCACATACACCAAGGGTGGCAGGTTTGAACCCGGCCCGGGACAGCTAAACAACAATGACAACTGCAACAAAAAATAGTTGGGCATTGTGGCAGGTGCCTTTAGTCTCAGTTAACTTGGGAGGCTGAGACAAGAGAATCCCTTAAGCCCAAGAGTTTGAAGTTGCTGTGAGAGCTGTGACCCCAAAGAAATCTACCAAGGGTGACATAGTGAGACTCTGTCTCAAAAAAAAAAAAAAAAAAAAAAAGAAGAAAAGAAAAAGATTTCTTTGACTATTCAAGGTCTTTTTTCATTCCAAATGAAGTGTAGGATTATTTTTTCTAGATCTGTGAAATAAGATGTTGGTATTTTTGATGGGGATTATATTGACTCTATCAATCACTTTGGGCAGTGAGGACATTTTAACCATATTAATTCTATGATCTGTGATCTACCAATCTGTGATCATGGGATGTTTTTCCATTTGTTCATAACATCTATAATTGTATCCATATGTGCTTTGTAGTTATCCCTGTAGCCATCTTCACTTCCTTGGTTGTCCCTAGACATTTTACTTTCTTTATTGAGCCCTTGATTTGACTGTCAGCTGGACTGTTATTAGTATATAGAAATAGTATGGATTTGTGTACATTGATTTTGTAACCTGAGATTTTACTGAATGTATTTCTAAATTTTAGGAGTCTTTCAGTGGGATCTTTGAGGTTTTCTAGATATAAGGTCATATAATCAGCAAATAGAGATACTTTGATCTCCTCTTTCCTGATTTGGATGCCCTTTATTTCCTTTTCTTATTGCTCAGGCTAGAAATTCTAGTACTATGTTGAATAGAATTGATGACAATAGGCACCCTTATCCTTTTCCAGTTTTTAGGGGGATTGCTTTCAACTATTCTCTATTCAATATAGTATAGACTGTGGGTTTGTTATACAGGCTTGTATAATTTTAAGGTATGTTCTTTCTATGCCTAGTTTGTTAAGGTGTTTTTTTTGTTGTTGTTGAGACAGAGCCTTATGCTGTCCCCCTGGGTAGAGTGCCATGGTATCACAGCTCACAGCAACCTCCAACTCCTGGGCTCAAGTGAGTCTCCTGCCTCTGCCTCCCAAGTAGGTGGGACCACAGGTGCCTGCCACAATGCCTGGCTATTTTTTGGTTGCAGCCGTCATTGTTGTTTGGCGGGTCTGGGCTGGATTCGAGCCCGCCACCTTAGGTGTATGTGACTGGCACCTTAGCCACTTGAGCCACAGGCACAAAGCCAGGTTTTTTTTTTTTTTTTTTATCATGAAACTGTACTAGATTTTCTTAAATTCTTTTTATGCCTTTATTAGAATAATCATATGGTCTTTGTTTTTGCTTCTGTTTATATGGTGAATCATGTATACTGATTTGTATATGTGAAAACATTCTTGCTTCCCTGGGATGAAGCCCACTTGATAATGGTAATTATCTTTTTGATGTGCTGTTGAATTCAGTTTGTAAGTATTTTATTGAGGATTTTTGTGCTTATATCATGAGGGATATTGGTATGTAGTTTTCTTTTTTTGTTGTGTCCTTCCTGGCTTTGGTATCAGGGTGCTACTGGCTTCATAGAATAAGTTAGGGCAGATTCTCCCCTTATTGATGCGATGGAATGATTTTTGTAGAATAGGTACCAATTCTTCTTTATAGGTCAGGTAGAGTTTGACTGTGAATCTATGTGGTCTGGGAAGTTTTTTGCCGGGAGATACTTTTTATTGCTTCAAACTCACTGCTTCTTGTTGGTCTGTTCAGGATTTCTATATCTGCCTGATTAAGTCTGGGATGTTGTGTGTTTCCATGAATTTGTCCATTTTTATTTTTAGATTTTCAAGTTTGCTTATGCAGAAGTTTTTGTAGTATCCATGGGTCATATTTTGTATTTCTGCAGTATTAGTTGGAATGCCTCCTTTGTCATTTTTGACTGAGGTTATTTTTGAATCCTTTCTCTTCTAATTGTGATTGCTTATTCTGGCTAGTCGTCTATCAGTTTTGTTTATCTTTTCAAAGAACCAACTTTTGTCTCATCAGTCCTTTTTGTTGTTGTTTCCATTCTGTTTGGTTATTCTCTGGACTTTGTTATTTCTTTTATTCTGCTGGCTTTGGTTTGGTTTGTTGTTCTTTTTCTAGTTCCTGAGATATGACGCTATATTGTTAATTTGTGATGTTTCTTTCTTTTTGATGTAGTCATCTAAGGCTTTGAATTTCCCCCTTAGGATTGCTTTTGCTGTATCTTGTAGTCTGAAAGTTTGTGGACCCTTTGGCATTTAGTTCAAGGAATCATTTGATTTCCATCTTAATTTCATCACTCATCCAAAGATTATTTAGTAACAGGTTGTTTAATTTCCATGATTTTGTGTCATCCTGAGTGTTCCTCTTGGCATTAATTTCTGGTTTTATTTTACTGTAGTCTTAGAAGATATATGGTACAATTTTGATTTTTTGAATTTGTTGAGATTTGTACTGTGGCCTGGTACTGTCTCATGTGCTAAGGAAACAAATATATATTTGTTAGTTTTGGGGTATAATGTTCTGTAAATGTCTGATAGTTCCATTTGTTGTAGAGTCCTCTTGAAGTCCAGGGTTTCTTTATTCAATTTCTGTTTTGATAATCTGGCCAGCTCTGTCACTGGAGGTTTGAAGTCCCTGGCAAATAAGATGCTGCCATTTATCTTTGCTTGGTTCTAGTAGAATTTGTTATGAAACTGGGAGCTCCTGTGTTAGATGCATATATATTTAAGACTGTTATATCTTCTGTGGAATTGCTCTCTTTAAATCAAACACTATTTTTTTAAACTAGTTTTTTTTTTAAATTTTTTATTGTTGCAGTTTGGCCAGGGCAGGGTTTGAACTCACCACCCCTTGGTACATAGGGCTAACACCCTACTCACTGAGTCATAGGCACCACCCAATTCAAACACTATTAACTTAAAATTTATTGTCTTATGTGAGAATGGCTCTACCTGCTTGCTTTTTGTTTCCATTTTCATGAAATATTTTTTTCCGTCCCTTCACCTTGAGTCTGTGTGATACTTGTGGTTTAGATTTGTGTATTCAAGACAATACATCCATGGGATGTGTTTTTTCTTTTTTTTTGCCATTTAGCCAGTTTATATTTTTTGAGTGGGGCTCCCAGACCATCCATGCAGAGTATTAGTATGAATGTGTGGAATGTTCTCCTGTTCATCATGTTTTATTTTCCCTCTTGTATTGTCTTGTAAGAGCTATGAACTGTAACCTTTCGGTATTCTACCACTGGTAGAATACCAGTGCTATTGCTATTGCATACACCACACATTTTTTGAGCGTTTCTTTTAGGGCAGGTCTAGCACTGACAAATTCCCTTACTGTTTGCCTGTCTGTAAAAGTCTTCATTCCTCCATTACTTAGGAAACTTAATTTTTTAGGATACAAAAGTCTTAGCTGGCAGTTGTTCTATTTAAGAAGATTAACAATGATGCCCCGATTTCTTCTGGCCTATTTCTCTTTCTGAGAAATCTTTGTGGTAGAGAGTTGGACCACAGGCATGGCATTGTACAGGGCTAAGGTGTGTGGCCTGCCAGCCAGCCAGGGGAAAGGGCAGGAAGTAGAAACTGCAGGCCAGCACAGGACTAGAAGGCATAGGCCACTACAAGGCGTGTGGGACTGTGTGGGTGTGGCCTGCCCATTAGTGGGACAGGCTGGGGGACAATTGCATTGCTTGGAGCTTTGGTTGGAGGGAGTGTGGATCTTTGTGGCACATGCAGGGTCAGGTGGCTCATTCTACTAGTTGGGATGCAAGGCCATGGGGGCTGGGCTGCTGGATGACTGGCGCTCTCTCCCAAAAGGTCCCACTGAGGCTGCTATGGTGGTACCCCTCAAGCTCTGCTCAAGTCCTCTGCGGTGGGAGCGCCAAGTTCCCGGTCAGGAGTGTGTGAAAGGGTCTGCTCTTCCTGCTTTCTCCCAGGCTCAGCAAGGGCTGATGTTGGGGCATCAGCAGCAAAGCCAATCCTATGTAGAACTCTGGACCTGAGAGCGCAGAGTGGCATCAGCTGTGGCAACCCAGGAACCGAGGCCAGCAGGTTCCTACTGAGCCTGCTCTCTGATACATCTTTACCATCCAGTCTCTAACAAGTTTTCCAAATAACACAGAGGCCTGCAGTGGTGGTGCCCTCACACCCCCTGCTCCAGCTGCAGCATCTACATGGGGATGGTGGGGCCCTGAGACTCTCTCCTTTATCCCTTCTCCACGCCTAGGGGTCTCCCCAGGTAGCTTCTGATGTTGGCGAGTGGATCTCCCTGTCCCTGTCTCCTTCACTCTGAGTGTCTCCCATCGGTTCTCTGATGAGCTGCAGTGCTCGTCTGAGGGCGTGAATCTACTTGGAGTTTTCCATCCTCGCTCGAAAAACAGCCTGTGTGGGCTACTTCTAGTCCTCCGTCTTCACTCCCTTCTTGGTTTGTTTATAATGACTGGAGTTTCCTGGTCTTATTTCATGCCTACCCTAATTATTTTGCTTCTGGTAAAGGATATTTTCTCAAAATCAAACTATAAGTTCGTTGTTTGAACTTGAATCCTTAAATACAACAACCAGGAAACAAGAATTTATATCACTAAATACTTATTGTTTGCTACAGCAATTCCTTTTCCCCCTCAACTGTTCCTGACTATGGAGAGACTAGTTGAGCAGGCGTGGGATGACATTGCTCCTCTCCCTTTTTATCCTTCATTATGGCCTTTTACTTGAAGCATTGATTTACAATTTGGGTTTTGAGAGGTTCCTATTAAAGTAGTTCATCTAAAGCAGTGACTTTCCTTGGTCGTTCTTCCCAGATCCTCTGGGAGAATCCAGATGGTTCTTGCATTTTTAGTGAATGAACGCTTGCTACTTTGCATAATCTAATTGTCTAAAACTGCCCACATGCTTACCATCTGAAGTAGTGCTGTCTGCCAAAGGTGTCAGGTTATCTTTCAGATGGCTTTAAGAAAGAAGGCATTTTAGCCTGAAAGCATGCCATCACAAAGCATCTCTCCTGGGTGGGTAAAATTGACAGTTCTTCAACTCCTTTATTAAAAATACAATTCACCAGTCTGAGAAAGAGAATCTAATTATTTAACTGTCAGCAGTTTTCCCCACGGTAAAATAAACCTTAAGTGTTTACAAGCAAGTTAGCTAGATTTTAACCAATTTGCTTATTTAACCAAGTATTAAAAAAATCCATACCATACTTTGTAAGTTCTTCTGAACTCTTTTTATTTCCATCGATTTTGATTAAATAGGTAATTGGCAGTTGATCAATAGGCACAATTCTGATGAGCTGGTTTGACTTGAATCTTCTGTGGGACAGAGCTCCGGGAAGAGGGAAGCCAGAGGTTTGCTGACACTCCAATCCATCTTCAATGAATGCAAGCTGGCTAATAAATATTTAATGGGCAGTTGTTTGCAGTTTAATAGAATTAGATAATTCTATTAGGATCCTATTTGGAGACCTACAGGTATCATATATCACAGTTGAAGACATGGTTAATAATTTAAGCTAAGTGACTAGTAATTAGAGGGACAGTCAGATTTAGCAGGAACTTTTGGTTTTAAGCCACTTGGGAATTTGTGTCTGTGTGAGTGTGGATCTCTGTGAAAGAGAGGGGGGGAGAGAGAGAGAGAGAGTGAGCGAGAGAGAGAGGGTGCGAGAGAGAGACCGTATGGGATTTTAGACTACACACCATTACATGGATTAGCTAATGCAGCAAGTCTGGGCCAAGCCTTAAACGTTATAACAAAGCATGAGGCCCCTGGGGTTTATTTAATATCTCATCCTCTCAGTTAATGAGATGGAAAATAGTTCACTGTTTATCTACAGTAGATTGAGCAGATGTTGCCTGTTCTGTTTTATGGAATGTAATCTCGGTGAGATTGTCTTCTGCCCATTACCTGTTCGTGGCCTCAGTCTTCCCTGTCTCCTCTTATTTGGGGGGTGCAGATACCCTCCTAGCCATGGACGGAATGAAAAAACTTCTAAGGAAGAACTTAATGACCTTTTTGAGTTCTGAATGCTCTGTCACTTCTAACATGGCAATGCTGTTTGATCGACCAAGTAAGATTTTCACAAGACTTCTAAAATGTGGAGACTGTTGGCTCTACGACCCTCTCCCCTCAAATTGCTGCTTATGACACTCTTAAAGTAAGGAATTTTAATTCATTGTTTTTACTCTCTTTTATATTTCCCTATTTTTTTCTTTTTAATTTTTAATTTTTAATTTTTTTTTTATTGAGACAGAGTGTCACTTTGTGGCCCTCAGTAGAGTGCTGGGGCATTGTAGCTCACAGCAACCTCCAACTCTTGAGTGTAAGCAATTCTCTCTTGCCTCAGCCTCCCAAGTAGCTGGGACTACAGGTGCCCGCCATATACTCAGATTGTCTTTTTTTTTTGTAGAGACAGGGTCTCACTGTGGCTCAGGCTGGTCTAGAACCTCTGAGCTCAGGGCAATCCTCCTGCCCCGGCCTCCCAGAGTGCTAGGATTACAGGCGTGAGCCACCACGCCTGGCCTTCATTTCCCTGTTTTGCAAAGGTATGTATTAATTGGAGCACTGTACCTGAGAAACCTAGTATGATTTTTTTTGGGGGGGGGGTAAACAATTTCAATTATCCAGAACCATTAGGTAATTTGTATTTTCATAATTGTGTTATCAGGAAAAAATGGTTAATTTACAAACATAAGACAGTGTAGGTTTAGTTAAAGGAAATACACTACTTTAGAAAATGGGCTACGAATCTATCAGAACTTGTCTTTTTCCATAACAGAAAACAGAACTTATAAAGAGAATAAATATACAAAGTTTTATGGAATGTAATCTTGGTAAGATTGTCTTCTGCCCATTACCTTTTCATGGCCTCAGTCTTTTTTCTCAAGCAAGAATATCTGGGAGCTTGTGATATTTGGGATTCTATCAGGGGTGCAAGGATGGCAAGGCTGAAGTCTCTGTGATTTTCATGCCTTTTCCTCCTTATGTCCTGGGATGGCTGCAGCCACTCCAATCATTATGTTTGCATTCCAGGCAAGAACTCACTGAAAGGGGTAAGCAGAGACATCTGCTCATTTTTCATAGATCAGAAATGTGTCACATGATGACCTGTAGTTGTAAGGGTCTTGGAAAAGTGAGTTTTTATCTCCCAAGCCTCTGTAGGAGGGGATGGAAACAGAAAGGGAATTAGAATAAGTAGTGAGTGAGCCAGCCTATAATATTTACCGTATCCTTTTATGATTTTGTGGTACATATTGACGTCACTCTCTCCTGCCAGAATGTAAGGCCTTTCAGGTTTCTTCAGGCTTAGTGTTCAATTAAATAAGTGCCAATTACAAAGCCTTTGATGGGGCATGTTGAAATTATGCTGTATTCTTAAGAGAAGGAAGTAGAAAAGGGAAGAATTAGGGAGAGAGGAGGAACACAGGAACAAAGATTTATACACGCATGTATGCATATATATATAAAGAAAAGTTTTTTTTTTTTTTTTGAGACAGAGCCTCAAGTTATCCCCCTGGGTAGAGTGCTGTGACATCACAGCTCACAGCAACCTCCAACTCTTGGGCTCAAGCGAGTGTCCTGCCTCAGCTTCCCAAGTAGCTGGGACCACAATGCCTGGCTATTTTTTTGGTTGCAGCCATTATTGTTGTTTTGGTGGGCCCAGACTGGATTCGAACCTGCCACCTTAGGTGTATGTGGCTGGTGCCTTAGCCACTTGAGCTACAGGTGCCTAGCCTAAATAAAAGATTTTTTTTTTTAAATAAAAGATTTTTAATATATATGTCTATATAAGATGACTGGTGTGTTATTCTATCTTCTCCTCCGTAGATTTGCAGGGAATAATGAGAGAAATTTCCATAAATGCTTGCAGCCATCATAACAGTCCAGCCAGTAACAATTTAGAGCCTGCTGTGTGATTCATTCTTTTCAGGTTTTTTGGATAGTCTGAAGAAAATTCAGATTCAACTAATGTTTATTGAGGTCCAGTTCTGTTCCATGTGCTAAGCGTTAACAGAGTTCATAACTATTAACTCAGTACTCCGAGTGGTCCTGTATGAGGATGGTCATATGGCCCAATCAGTATCACCCTTTGTATCTTTTTTTGTCTTCCACACCTACATAGCAAATCATGCTGGCCTTACCTTTGAAATATGTCTGTGTCTGCTCACTTCCTATCTTTATTACTTCGCCCAAATCACCGTCATTATTTGTATAGTCTGCTTCAAGAACCTTCAAAAGGATCTCTTGTCTTTCTTTCTGCACTTCTCCTCTCCTCTCTCTGGGCCCAGAATCATTTTCCTCTGGAGAAGATCGAGTGGAAAAGTGTGATATAGTTAATACATGAACATACCGTATGGATCTTCATATCAAATGTATGTGGAGAGCAAAGGAGGCAGGAGTCTGAAAGAATTTTGCACATTTAAGTCATCAGAAATATATAATCATAAGAAAAGTATTTGATTGTCATTGAGGTCATTGACGTTGATGTCTGATCAAAATGGGAGTGTTAAGGAATGTACTTGATTATGCAATTTAGGAAATTTAAATAAACCACATATTTTTCCTTTTGTCGTGAACCCTGCAAAATCTAACTCGCCAGAGCACCTGGCTTAATATAGTAGTGGCAGTGACAGGTACCCGCGGTACAAACAGGGAGCATTGTCCTATGATGCTGTGTGCTTTTTGCATCCCAAGTTCAGTAATGAATTTGGATACACCACGCTAGAGGAAAGACTGAACTCTGTTTATTCTTTTATACAAAGTCATGGTTTGTCATATGAAGAGGTGATCAAAGAGCAAACAGATGAAAAGAGCAGGAAGACGTTATTATGGAAGCATCATTAGCTGCCTAGTTAATTAATAAAAGGGTTCAGAGTTTTTTTTTTTTTTTCTGGATTTTGTGGTATTGTGGCATTTGTCAACATTTAAAAATTCGGAGTTTTCTGTGATTTCTTATTCTTCGTAAATATTTACTGTTTTATTTTATTTTGTATTCAAAATTAAAGAGATTCCTCTATCACTCCCACCATCGCTTAAGCTTTGGGTCCTACAGGACCTGGATTTGTCCTTGCCCTTCATTTTTGTGAGCTAACTCGGTTATCTGATCGCTGGAAGTTCCTTCTCCCTAAAAGAGGGTTTCCATTTTGTACAAACCAGAGAGTTTTGACTCACACAAGTACCTTTAAAGAAATTAGTGGCAGAGTGGGACCCAGGGGGAAGGAGAAGAAACTATTGGGATATATGGTCAAAGGAAGGTCCCAGTTGTGGGACAGCTCCGTGGGAGGGAATGGTCAGATGGGGACAGGGGGCCACATTTCCTAAAGATCCCAGAGGAACCCAGTAGTCACAGGACAAAGAAAACACCCCCGGGCACTGAGCCCCACAAAGGAAAAAAGCATGGAGGGAGATTGCAAAGGACTGGAGAATCCAGGCGGCAGCCAGCTGGCTCCTTTGCAAGTTGTACACACTCCTCAGTACAATGTGTTGACTTTGTACGAGGAGGCTGAGGTGCCGCTCTCCATTCAGAAGACGCTGGTGCGTAATGAAAGCAGAGCAGCAGGAGCCGTACAGTGGAGAGGGCTCTTTTGATTTGCGGCTTCTTTTGTTGGTTTCTTTTTGAGTTTTCTTGGTTCTGTGGTTTGGACCTCCACAGACCTGGAAAAGTTCAGAAACTTGAAAGGGAAAAAGCCCTTCCTCCCCAGGGCGGGCTCTTCCACTTTCATCCTGTGTCAGGTGTTCATGCCTCACAAAGATGGTGCTAAATGGAACTCTCTGCAACCTCTGGGTAGCTGGGAGTCCTTCTGAGATGTTATGTTCTGGGAATAATGGAGTCTTGTCACTGCAGGCTGTTAACATACAGCCTTCCATTGTGGAAGACAGAGATCAGGCAGCCACAAAGCATATGGTTTCTAGTAGAATCCCAGGCTCCAGGATCTCGTAGGGAGTTTGGTTCTGTGAAAGGGACTTAGAAACCTCAGGCTCTTACTTCTGAGTGCTGTTTTTCTCTTTGTCCCTGAAAAATTATTTAATTTTATCTCTCTGTTTTGCAACACACAACGTTTAAGGTAGATGGTTGTAAAACCATCCAAGAAGCACAAGCAAGTTCAGGGAATGTGCCTTGTAATGTGGTTGTGTTGTCTTTTGGGAAGGATGGATAAATATCCCTATCTACACAACAGTTTAGATAGCTTGCTTTCTGGAATTTTCCATGTATCATTCAGCCTTGATTCCCAGGAAGGATAAACACATGGAATATGTTGTCTACTATGTCCTCCTTATATGTAGACGAATTGCTATTTGATCCTGACATTCTTTCCTTTAAGCCCTAATGTGGCTTCTAAAACATTGTCAAAGAGGGTTCTACATAGTCACTCTCCATCAATTGAAATTTGTGTTTCAATTAAAAGATCGTCTGGGGAGGGGGGAAGTTCCCTTTGTGTGATTCTACGATCCTTTTACCAAGGCCCTCCTAAAAAAGGCTTATTTGCTTATTTACAAGATAAAAAAGAAAGGGGATTACGAAGTTTTATACAAAATTTTAAATAGGCGTGAGATCAGAGGGCTGGTGAATTTGGAAGAGAGAGACAGAGATGTGTTTAATTTATATTAGGTGTTCCTGTCTGCTAGGCTGCTTATATTATAAAAGGTACTTTAGCGAATCAATTCTAGTTAGAATGACAGGGTACAATGGTATTAGTTGACACAAGCTTCATTAGGCATTTGTGAGTGTGGCTTTTTTCTTCTCTAAGGTCTGCTGTGGGTCACTGGAATAACTGTGAATTTGGGTCAAGGACCCGCGTAAGGAGAGAAAGGCTCATTTATCATCAGAGAAGGGTGAGACCATTGTCATCACTCCATTTGACTCCAGCTGTGAAGTGAACGGCTTATTTTATTTTGGTGATGATTTGAGAGACTCATCAATAAAATCACCAATACTCTTTTCAGTAGAGTAATCTATCTGCATGTCAGTGTGGGTGCGAGCTCCCACTGCAAGGAGAAAAGGAGAAAGCAGGGAAAATCTTTACCTCTGCACACACATTTACATTTGGTTTCCCAGGCTCCATTCCCTGATGTTAGGGACTCAGCTCAGAGTCTCCAGCTGGCCCATCATGGTCCCCGATGGTTGGCATATTGAGCTTGTTCTGTAGCTTTATTGCTAAAATGTGCTTCAGTTGCCTGCTGTGCTACTCATAGAACCAAGCCCAGAGGATTCTGTGGAGGAAGGAGTGATTAACTGGAAGAAATGGACTGAGTAGACTGTCATCAATCACTTTCCTTTATTTTCAAGAGCTCATTTCTTGAAACTTAATCGTTTTGAAGACTTTGAGTCCTTGTCATGATTTTGTAGGTACTTACTAAGCTAATACACACTCAGCATTTAACCATGTGGGAGGCACTGTGCCAAGCTTCTCTCTTTCATGGCTTCATTTAATCCCCACAACTACGCAGTGGGGTAGGTTTCTATTATTGTTCTCTGTATTAGTTAGTGCAGGCTAACTCTTCCAGGGAAGAAACTCAAAAGAAAGAATGGCTCCATACAAGTTTCTTCCTTGCTCACATAGTAGTAATGTGTAGGGGGAAAAGCTTAGAGCAGTGGCCTGCATCCACTCGGTTATTCAGGGACCTAGGCAGAAGGAGGCTTTGCATCTTCGGCAAACTGTATTCAAGGTCATCCTTGGGGATCAGCTCCATTCAAGCCAGCTGTAAGGTGAAAAGAATGTAGGTGGAATACTGTGTGGGAGGTTTATTATGTGGCAGATCCGGAAGTTGAAGTCATTAACTGTGTTTACATTCTATTGGCTAGAACCTAGTTACATGTCTGCCACTGACGGTGATGGCAACTGGGAAATGTAGTCGCTGGCTGGCCAGTAGCTTCTTGGAGACAACTGTACACTATGGGGAAAGAATAAAAGATTTTTGGTGACCTGCTAGCTAACCCTCAGTGCCCTAGTCTGTCCCTCTGACTACCAATCTTCTACTCATCTTCTACCTAAAAAAGGCAATCCAGAATTCTATTTGGTTACTACATCCAGCTCAAAGTTCAGGCTTTCTGGATAACTCTCTGTCCTTTTATCAAGTATGGGTGGGTGTGATCCCTGGAATCTTGCCACATATTAACTGTAAGCTGAGCTGTCTTCCCTCCTATCACCACACACTCCATAAATGACAGTGTGACAGCACACAACCACACTCCTCATCCTGGAGGACAAAAGAATGGGAAACCCACAGCCATTACTGATCCACAACCATGGTGAATCATCTCCAGTTTAGTACATGGTAGACTTTTAGAAAAAGGTGTTAGGGGCACTTGAATAAAATATACCTTCCTTGTTTGGTACACACACACATACACACAGAGCCAAAAAAAATACAAATTTTAAGAAAACACTATATCAAAATTGTAATACTCAAGTCACATTTGACTCTTGCAATTATAAAGGATACGAAATACAATATACAAGATAACAATATTATGTAATTCGTATATATCAAGTATTATAATTTTAAGATAGTTTTTTCTTTTTAAAAATGTATATATATCTTTTTGGACCCTCTGGGTATATAAAATATATATTTTATGTAGTATATTTATATATGTGTATATATAAAATATAATTGTAGGTATATGGAGGTAATACCCTAACTTGAACGTGTATGAAAGGGAAACACACCATAGTGAATGCGTAATAGTGAATGAATCTGGTTCAAATTTTAGCTTTGGCTATATTTTAAACCTTTTTCTTATGCAAAATAAAGCATATTTTTAGAAGAGTGGTTAAAATATATGTACAATTTAACATTGCAATAAAACAAATATTAATATAATCCTCATGCAACTCAAGAAATAACATTCCCAGCAAGCTAGAACCCCCCTCTGCTCCAAAGCCTCCTTATCATGATCCTTCCTAACTCTGCCCTAAGGCGACTACTGTCTTGATTTCATGGGACTCATTTCTCTGTTTTTCTATGTAGTCTTATCATCTAAGCATGTACTCTTAATGTACGTACTTTAAATCAGTCTTTGAATTTTATGTGAATGGACTCAGACTGTGTGCATTTTTTGGTGTCTTATTCTTTCACTAAATACTTTTATATTTGTTGAATTGTTCTGTGGTTGACTTATTTTCATTCATAATTTGAAAGTGCTTATCTTTCATTCTAGCCTGTTACATTTTTAAGCCTTACTTTTTCAGGAAATATATTTAATTTTATGGTTTACTGCTTTGCCAGAAATTAATTGACAATGATTATTCTGTATTAACTATAAGACACATTGATTTTTTTTTTCTTTTGCTTACCTCTGCTTTTTTCTTTTAGTTTTTGATTTATAACAAGCGTACGATAAAATACACAAATTTTAAGTGCATAGATCCATTAATTTTTAAAGGTCTATCCCTCTGTAACCACCACAAGCATCAAGTTATAGAACCCGAACAGCTTTTTCATGCCTTTTCCAGTGAATAGCCACCTTCCACAGATATTCTGATTTCTATTATTAGAAATTGATTTTTCTTTCTCTTGAACTAAACATAAGTGAAACCACACAGTTAAGTTCTTTTTTGTGTTTATCTTCAATGTATCTGTATGTTTTGGCATTCCATTCATTTGTTGGGTGTGATAACAATTTGTCCTTTTTTATTGCTGTATAGTTTTCCACTGTTTGCATATATCACAACTTGTCCCCCTGTTCTGTATGATAATGAATACAACTTCTGTGATCAGTCTTGAACATGTCTTTTTGTAGATGCACATGCTTACTGCTTGGGCATATAATATAAAGATGTGGAATTATTGGCTACCAGGACAGCTGTATATTTAGAAACTGTCAAATAGTTTTGAAAAGTGCTTATAATGATTCATACTGCAAGTGACAATGCCTGAGAATTCCACTTGAGAAATTTCCTGAGAAAACCACAAACACAGGATATAGTTAGTCTTTTAAAATTTTTAATCAGGAGTTGGCTAACTTTTTACATAACTGGACAGGTAGTAAGTATTTAGGCTACCTGGACCATAACTCCTCTGTTAGAGCTACTCAACTCTGCAATGGTAACAAAAGCAGCCATTGACAGTACCTAACCAAGTAGGCATGGTTATGTCTGCCAACCACTGGTCTGAAAGGTCTATTCCAACACTTCTGTATTCCACCCACAGACAAGGTAGAGGGAAAGTAGAAAATATTCTTCTTTCTTTTAAGCGTATGGTCCACAAGTTACACATATCACTTCAATGCACAATTTATTGGGCAGAGTGTTGTTACACAGCCAATTTGTAAGATAGGATGAGAAATTAGTGTTTTGCAAAGGCCTCTGGGATCAATTAAAACTCTCAGGGGTTCTATTTAAAAAAAGGAGAATGGATGTCTGTCAGCAACTAGATGTCTTTTCCAGAGTGAGCTTTGTCCTGTGGAATATCTCTTTAAGTGAAAAAAAAATTAAATTTTATTTATTTCATTATATCTATCTATATGATTTTTATATATGTGTGTGTGTGTATATATATATATATATATTTTTTTTTTTCCTAGAGCTCATGGTAGACAGATGTTGGCTTTCTAAGATCTATCTTCATGATTCTTGTATCTCTCATAATTTTTACCTCGAGCTTTCCAACTTGTTATTCCGTTTTAGTTGATGTCTATTTGGTATTTAGTTGATTTATTTGTTGTTCTTTTTTTTTTT
>NW_003852398.1:13161671-13176110 GCF_000181295.1 Otolemur garnettii | reverse complement strand
TATAGCTATGTAGGGCAGAAGAACTGAGAACATTTGGTCTTTAAGTGCATGAGTAGCTCAACTGAGGGATGCAGGGAGCTCCTACTACACAGCCAGTGTTCCAGTGTTCACTGAACTTGTCTTCTGGTGGCATACACCCCAGTTTATTTAGAATGATATATTTGAAGCTTGTCCTTCAAAATATACTGAAGTCACTTTGAAAGCAAGGGCCAATACAGCTGTTCTCCAGCCACCGATGATCATATAATTTGATGACTTCCAGGCTTTGCTCACTAAACCTTAGTTTCCTTCTTGGGTATTATTCTGTAGTTCTTTTGTCTTCTTTTTTGACAAATAGTCAAATAGTTTTGAAAAGTGCTTATAACAGTTTCTCAGTTGTGTATTTCTCAGCTCTTTGGAAGTTCACTGTCAATCTGAAGACATGTGTTTTTATTTTCTAGCAATTTTTAATGATTGGGTTGGATAGTGTGCCCTCTCCTCAGCTGACATGAAGTGGGATTGTTTCTATCAGTTGAATTTTGTGTCAAGGCTTTTGGAGAATGAGGCAAGAATCTCAACAAAGTTCTTAGAGCAGACTGAGACTTTGAAAGCAATGTCTTTTCTGTGTTTTAATAACTTGTTTAAAAACATTCCAGCAGAATGCGTCATTTTGCTGGAACCTTTCAGAAGGACAGTTTTCTGGTAAGCTTGGGAGGTATATATCTGGGTAATAGCATAGTGTCTAGTACAGGAGGCAGAATGGAACTATCAAGAGAGCCAGTTCCCTGCCAACTAAGGTCCGGAGAAACAGAATCAAATTACCAAGTGGGAGATGGGGGAGCTTTTGCATTAGAATTTATTATGCTATGCTGTGGTTTTGTTTGCTTTTATTTAAAATTAAGCTTGTGAACTGACTTTTTAATTTGACTTTTGGCATTTTTAAAATATATAGAGGAACAAGCTTGGAATATAACTACTATTTAGATTCATCAAGAATTACTCCATTAAAATGATTATTTCAAAAGATGTAGTTTCCTTAGTTTGGTCTCTTATAGACCATGTTTGTTTCTTATTCCAAACATAATATATGTGTCTTGTCAACATTTTTAGCAAATGGAGAGAAATACAAATAATTGAGTATTTAATCCATCCAGAGAGAACCACTATTTTAACTTTTTAATAAAATAAATATTCCTTTAGCTCCTGACCCTCATGAGTGAGTTAGGCTTGAGAGAAATTGGGTGACTTACAGTAAATGGTGAAGCCAGGCTATAAACGTAGGCAAGCTCATTATAGAAGCTTTGCTCTTACCACTACAACGTATACTTGGCTTGATGGATCAAATTCCGGTCTCAGGAAGTCCTGGAAGATATAGGACCATCGTCCTCAAGCCTCAGACCGTGGACAGGTGTGTGTCCATGGCCTGTTAGAGACCTGGCTGCGTAGCAGAAGGTGAGGGGCGGGCAAGTGAGGGAAGCTTCACCTGTGGCTCGTATCACTGCCTGAACTCCACCTCCTGTTACAGCAGCAGCGCTATTAGATTTTCACGGCGATGTGAACCCTGCACGTGTAAGGAGCTAGGTTGCCTCCTCCTTATGAGAATCTCATGCCTGACAGTCTTAGGTGGAGCTGAGGACATAAGCAACACAATTCGGGTGTCACTGTCTCTCATTACCCTCAGATGGCATCGTCTAGTTGCAGCTAGTCGCAAGCTTAGGGCTCCCACTGATTCTGCCTTACTGTGAGTTGTAGGATTATTTCATTGTATGTTGCAATGTAATAATAACAGAAACGAAGTGCACAATACGTGTAATGCACTTGAATCATCCTGAAATCATCCTCTCGCCCTCACCCCTGGTCTGTGGAAAAATTATTTTCCATGAAACTGGTCCCCGGTGCCAAAAATGTTGGGGACTGCTGAGATTATAGCAGTTGGTGGCCATCAGCAAGACACTGCATGGAGGAGGTTGATAGATGGGAAACATTCTGCTCGGTTTCAAAGAGTGTTCCTTTCAGGGGGTCTGTTTCTCTCACAAGGCCTTGCTCTTGTAAATGACTCACATCTTATTGGCTCTGAAATTTTCCTCTCTTCCAAGTGTCCTATGGAGTGGATTCATTATGTTTCGTTAGTTCTTTTTTTTCTCTTTTAAATAGAAACTCTACCCTGTTGAACTCTATTGCAAAACAGAAAAACTCACATGGTTTCTGATCTTGTAATTATCAATTTGGGTGCAGTTTTCTCCTTGAGGTTAGGCAGAGGGAGAGGAGGCACTGTGCACGTCTCCATCTTCTTCATTATCCTTCAATTGGCTCATCTTTTCTGGCAGACTCAGAAGTTAGCAAGGACCCAGAGCGTGGGGTTGCCATAATGTCTCTCTAAGATCTGCTCCAGGCAAAGCATTTCAGTAAGGAACAGGCCACGTAGGATGGCAGGGATCTGAAATTGCAGGTGATGGTCCAAATTCTTGGCTCCAAGTATAAAATACTGATCTCCCAACTCCTTTACCCTGGGCTTTCTTGCTCAGTGGCCAGGCTGGCACTGTTTGCATAAAGCACTGTTCCATTTGAAAACAGCTGTGCCTAGAAGCAGATGAGAGTCGGCAAAGTAGGGATCATAAGTCAGCAGAACTGTGCTACAAAGGCATTTTTTGTTGCTGCTTTTGGTGGATGCTGACTAGGAAATCAGACACTCCATAATCAACAGAACTTGACATCATGCATTTTAGAAGTTAAAAATCGAAAAGATGCTTAATGGTTTACTCTCCGGGACAAAAGCTCCAGCTCGTAGATTCTGTGTTTTCTGGCACAAATATTATGATCTCTTTGAAATGAATGTTATCAGAGCTCCTTTTCAATGGTCTTTTTGAAGTTTGCTAACTTATGATTACACGATCTGCCTTCTCCCTCCCTGATGAATGTCATTTGGTCTCATCTTCCCTACGTGAGTGACACCACCTCCTTTTACCTGTTGTTCATAGGGTAGATCTTGGCAGGGATCTTAGTTATACTCAGGTACAAAGGGGACATGTCGCTTTGATGTTTAAGGAACCGGGAGCAGTAGCTTCTATCAGGCTGGTAAGCCTTCTCTAGCTTCCTCCACTGCAGTTCTTATAAATGACAAGTTTGTTTTTTTCCTTAATTTTTACATTTATGTGTCTGTGGGCTTTTTGCACAACAAAGTCCAGTCACCTGTGGAGACCCCAGCACTCCTAAGGGTGGGATAATGCTGCAGTCTCTCACCCTGGTATGGCACTGTGGCCAGTTAGGAACCAGGCTGCAGAGCAGGAGGTAAGCGGCAGGTTGAGGGTGGGGGGCAAGTAAAGCTTCATCTGTGTTTACGGCCACGCCCGTCAATCACATCACCACCTGCGCCCTTCCTCCCTCATGGCAGCAGTGGCATTAGATTCTCACAGGAGTGGGAACCCTCCCGTAAACCATGCATGCCAGGGATCTAGCTTGCCTGCTCTTTATGAGAACCTAAGCTCCCCTTACCCCATCTCCTTGCCCCTCCCCCCATTTGGGGAATAAATCATCTTTCATTAAACTGATCCGTACCAAAAGGTTGGGGACCACTGGTATAACAGATAAACTTTGGATAAAAAATGTAAGGCAAATGGGCGTTCTGTGATTTTATCAGATAGGCTGCTTAAGGGCATGCTGAACATCCACTTTCTTTTATATGCCTTCTGACTCATCTTTGACACAGCCTTTCACCGTCATCTATGCTCCTCTCCCACAGTTAAGGCAGTTATGAGTTATAGCTCTGAGTTTGGCCTGAGTAAGAATCAACTCTGGATGCTGATGGCAAAGCTAGTTTTGGATTCACGTTGTGATCCAAGTTCCTGAGGCAGAGTCAGATCCTATAACCAGTCTGTCACTGTCCCGGGTATCAGGCTTAGAAGCAGAGGGGTGGAACAGGAAGGATAAATCAATAATGTCTCTTTTCCTGACGGACAGGCAAATGTAAGCCACTCACACTCCTAAGTTGTGAGGCATCTCTAATAGTCTGATCAGATCTCTGTCAGTTTCTTAACCCCCAAACAAACGAAGCAAGGTAAGGTTACTCATTGTGAGGCTGCAGGAAGATGGGGTGCTACACTTCTAGTCCAGGATCAAGTACACATCGAAATAACCGGAATCTCAGAACAACCTCTAAGTAAACGTATTTATAGAAGAGAATGTGTGACTGCAGAAGAAACCCACAGTCTACCCAAATACTGTGCTGCCCAGTGACAGTGTGGGGTCACTGTGGGAGGAAGTCACCCGCTAAGAACTGGCTACTCTGGTCTTCTTTGCTCCTAGAGATGGTCGTGTGACTGACCATTATTGCAAAGGGGCAGAATTATTTCCAGAGATTTCAGAAGTCACTATCCTTTCTACTCTCCTTTTCCCTGTCACCTGGCTAAAGGACCCTCTGGGACCCTCGGAATTGACAGAGCCACAAGCTGGAAGATCCTGGTTCCCTACATGTCCATGTGGAGGAGAGTGGCCTGCTCACCAGGCACGCCGTCACTGGACTCTAACAATTTTACTTTGAAGAGGAGCTGGCATTTCCCTAACTCAGACTGTCACAGAGGCAAGTTGGGATGATGGTATTAGTCCCTGCAATGACCTTGTTCGTGTTTGTGCTTTGAGGTTTAAGAGTCCAGGCGATGTTTCATTCAGATGCTATTTTCCAGATGCCCTGGCAGTTGACATACTTATTAATATTTGAGTCACGCCACAGGGTCCTATTTATTTCTTTGCCACTTTATTTACTAGTGAGGATTTAAAATGAAATGCTTTCCTTTGCCTGAACATACGCTATCAAAGTTCTTTGTCTATCAGCAGCAACAGAAAATGCGGCTAACAAAACTGATTTCTTTTAGATCCATTTTTGCACATCTCACATTCTCAGTGTCCTTGTGCACCACCCTCTCATGCCTGAGTGGTCATCTGGCCTTCCCTAACGCAGTTCTTGACTTCATTGAGAACAGCCGTTTGTCAGATTTAGGCGGCATATGTGCTAATCATAGTTTAATTGGTCTCTCCTGTTTGCGGTGGTACAGGTGCGATGCAAATAAAACCTATATGTGCAGAGGAGGTGATTGGAATTATGGTCAACTGACAGGAGGCATCAACCTCTCGGTGCTTGAATAGCCAGTTTATTGGATAAGACAGGACAATTACCACAAATGGCCTGTCAGAATGGTTAGAGCTCCCCACAGGCTTTGAGGCAGGTGTTTGTGCCTTCAGTTTAATGTCTTCCTCTCTAGTTCCAGGCTCCATGCAGCCCTTGGCACCAGCAGAAGCATTTATACAGAAATGTGGGTCACCCAGCCGAATGGCTCTGGACTTTCATCGCCAAACAAGGCACAGGTTCCCCATGATGCAAGCCGAATTTCTCCAGGGACAAAGGAGCCTGACTTGCAATCCTTTTTGGATCATGTCAGTATTTGATTTAATAGAATTGTAGACATTTAGATTTTTTTTTTTTTTTTTTTACCTTTACTCTAGTGGACCTTCTAGAAGCTATGATGTTTAAATCTCTCATTTCATGATTGAGGGCTTGGCGGTTTGGAGAGGTTAAATGAGTGCCCCAGGCCCAGCTAGCAGGCAGCAGAGCCAGGGCAGGTTTCAGGTCTTCTCAGCATGTGCCGACTGCCTCGCCCAGGGCTGCTGTTCGCACAGTCCTTTGCTATCACCTGTCAGCTTCTGTTCATGGAAGGAGTTGAAGCCTCCAAGGCTTGGATAAGTAAAACAGGCATGTCTGTACGGAGAAGCTCTGAGCCCTTGTTTACTTCTTTACCTCTTGCTTTTCTTCTGCACTTAAAAAAAAAAATCTCACTATAATCAAATAGTCGTAGTTCTATGGTGGGACTTCTCTCTCTGAGATCAGTGACAGGTCTGTTAGGTAGCGAGGTATTATTTCCTATGTTATAATTGGTCATCAAAGTTTTATATTATGGAAGACATGTGTGTTAGACATGTTCCTCTTATTTTAGAGACGCAGAAACTGGGTTTCAGGAATATCTAAACGCTTTCCTAAGAATACCAGGGCAGTAGAGGTAAGAGCTGAAGATGGCTTCTCTCAAACCTGTGTACTTGACCTCAGGACATGCAGTCTTTCAGAATGCTGAGCCCTTCCCTGGTCATTTAACTTACTCTCAGGGATTAACCTACTCCCAGATGCAGCCTTGGGAGAATCTGTTTCACAAAGTTGAGGCATATCTCAAAATTCCTCTTTTAGGATCAAGATTTGGCTAGAGATTTTCTTCTTAGATCATTGTTAGACCTCAGAACATTGCTTCAGAGATCAAACTTGGCTTAAACTTGGTGTTAAGGAAATGTGCCCGGAGGTCTGGGTGATGGTACCATCTTTCTGAGAAACCCCTGTAAAGAAACCCACTGTTAAGTGTGTTAGGTGTCAGTTTGTTTTTCTCCAAAAGTAAATTTGTTCCTTCCATTTTATTTCTTTTGGCAACAATTAATCCTGGCTACATTTTGTTGTATGTATATTATTTTTCTTATAGAAATGCAAGCCTTGCTTCTTGGGCCATTAATGTCAAAACTGAACGTTTCTAGGCTAGTAAAAAATTTGATCATCGATGTTTTGTGGGCCCATTGACAAAACTGTCAGCTTTCTAGATGGTGTTTTTTAAATTTGTAGATTTTTCTCAGAAAGCCCTGTGACTTGGAAAGCCACTTTTTAAATTAACAGTTCCTTACACAGCTTTTTACCTCCGTGATATCCTCAGTGATTGCACATAATTCATCAAGTTTCTTGTATTCTCAGTATGAAGGACAGGACGGAAGGAATAAAGGCGATGGAATAGCTTGTTAAGAAAAGCCAAGTTCAGGGAGAAATTGGCAGGCACCATTCAGTTATTGGTTTAGGAAAAGTACTTCTCAATCCCTGTTTGGATGGGAGGACTGAATGTGAAATTTGGGAAGCATTGTGATCCAGATGGTTTTCTTGTTCCCTTGCAAGTCTACATTTTCTTCTTTTTTTGGAGGCTGAAGACAGAAAAATGAAAGATAGCAAAACTTGGTTTTCAGTTAGATTCCTGTTGAACAGTGAATCTCGGCCACCCACATTTTGCATGTGTTGCTTTTCATAATTACCAGTTAGCATATTTGAAGATATAAATGAGCATTGCTACCTGGATAAAAACATGACCAGCTTCGAAACCTGGGGGACACATGCAAAGAGCTTTTACCCTAGATAGAGGTGTTTAAGGCTCAACATGACGGCCTTGATAACCTTGTCTTTGCTGCCAGCAACTTGATCAAGGCCTATGTACATATTTTCCATGTTAAAATCCAAGTCATTTATTTTTATCCCCCCCCCCCATGTTTTCTTCTTCATTATTTGTACATCTTGTGTTCCATCTCCTTTGGTTTGGTTCTCCGCTCCTTGGTTGGCAGATATTTTTGTAAACTAAGAGACTTGCGGGACCAATGCCTTACCATTGCTGGATCAGGGCCTAGGTATCAGCATATGACCCAGAGTTGAAGAGGAGGAGTTCTCTAAACAGTATTGGGACTTTTGGAATCAGCATCTTGAAGAATTTTCTGGAGATCACACTCTGGTATGGACACTGGCATTTCACAGGATAGATGTGATCAGCAGTTGCTGAAGGAAGGTTGAGAACACCTATGGAGGCAGTTGGACCAGGAGAGGGACAACATGGCAGTTTTGTGTAGGGAATATTGCTAACACATTGGCTTATGGGCATGTGGGAGAAATTTTTAATTTTAATAATTTTTAAATTTATTTCCTTGAACCAGTGAAATGCAGGAGCTAAGCAATTTTTTGATTCTTATGAGGGAAGAGTTGGTTATATTTAAGTTACATGTTAATTCATTAAGTCTAGTGAATGTGCAGAGCTGTGAAGATCTGAAACGTATCCCAGTTGCAAGCTAATTGTTAGCCTAGTTACAAGTTAATATATGGAGCCTGGCTGAAAAGACATGAGACTCCTGGATCAGAGACAAAGGACTTCATTATTCACAGCTCAGCAGGCAGCATAGGCTTCATATTTGAATTGGTTGCCTCTGTCCCTAGAGTTTCATAAGATGATGAAGAGGAGGCCCTTGGTGAATACTGCACATGCAGTAGGTTTGTGTCATAGTTGAGGAACCCCAAGCTTGGGAAACCTCAATGTTTTTAGGAGTATCTTGCAATTTTTTTTAATTCTATAAGTAATACATAAATATTTTCTCCTTGTACAAAAACAAACCCAAACATAGAGAAAATATTAACAATTCCCTTGATGACCCTCTCCAGATGTTACCATTACCATCAGTTTGGAATGTCTTTGAGTACATTTTTAATCCACTTTAAGTACATTTTTAAAAATGTTTTCTTTTACTTTAAAATTACTATGAGGGCACAAATGATTATCTCACATTGTTTGCATTTGTTGGGTAAAGTCCATGCAGTAGATGAGCCCTTCCCCCCTGCCCCCAGGGAGTGAGCTGTGTACCCTTACATGTGAGAGCACACCAAGTCTCTTCCCTCCTCCCCCCTCCTTTTCCACTGCCCCTCTGAATTTAATTACAGAAAACTTCAATTTTTGAAAAATGTGATTAGCAAAACCTGACTAACCTTTGCTTCAGAGTGGGAGAGACGTTATCTCATTTAAACTGGTCAGGAAACAAACCTGCCCTTTGCCAGAAGACACCATCCCTGCCTTCCAAGGCTGTTGCTGTCCAAACATTTTTGATGAGCTAATGCAGAAAAAACGGGCAATGCCTAGGTGCTCAGAAGACTTGCAGAAATGTAGGAGACTCATGAAGAAGTGTCCTTCAATAATATGTTCCCAAACTTATATTTTTATAATTAGTGTAGGTGTGCAAGACTGAAGTCAATGGAATCATACCCAAAGTGGTAAAAAGCCTTTTGAGGGTGAGGCATCTGGTTAATAATTTGGTGACATTTTCCAGGGTGTTGTCTCTTCTCTCTTGTTATTTAGACATATCTGGCACAATTGCTGAAGATCTGCCCACAATTCTAACAGGTTTCAGCTTAGGGATGAGAAGAAAAAGCTTCAGACTAAATATTCCAGTGTCCCTTAAAGAGCAGTGGCAGAGACCAGAAAATATCTTTTCATATCCTGTCATTGTGTAATGTGCTGGATTGCCTCAGCAGACTAGGTAGAGAATAATGAAAAGTCGATGTGGAAGTGAGTGAGTATATATGTGGGGTGTGTGTGTATGTGTGAGAGGGAGAGAGGCCAAGTGTAGCCTGCAATCTGAAACAGCCTGTATATTCGTATGCTTCTAACACCTTTGGGTGAGGGTAGCTTACCCAAAAGGCATTTTAAAGCCCTTAGATTTGTTCTGTGATACTTTTGGACCTGCAAATGATAACCCAAACTCTTTGGATGGTGATTATCTTTGGCAAACATGAAATTCGCCTCAGAAACACCCTTTCTTAATTCAGATATAGTTTATGTCAGAGGCTTAGTATTACCAGGTCCTAAAGATTTTGTAGCTAGGAGAAGAAAATAAATCAGTATTTTAGCTAAGTATTTAAAAACAAAGTGACAAGAGGAAAATAATATATATTTTACAAGGAGAGCCTCTTAGGCCTTTCCTAGCTAATCTTTTTGAAATTCTCCAGCCCATGTGGAATGAACGTATTATAAGCGAGGCTCTATTGCACACGGTGTGAAGGTAGCTGAATCTGACTGTGCTGTGTCTCACATCTCACTGTATCCAGTCAATACTCTATTATTGCGAGTTAAGTGTTTTGCTACAGTATTCCACACACAGGGTATTGGAAGCTGTGTTTCCTAATTTCCCAAGCAATAATGGTATAAGCAGTATGCATTTTTTATTATAAAAACTAACAATTGCCTCCACAGAGTTAATAAATTTTTTTTTACATACCCTTGGTACCCAAGAGATTTAGTCATAAATCAGAGCAAAATTAAATATGAAATGTACTAAATTTTGGCAGATTTTCTTTGTAAAGATTGAAGTCTTTAGTATTTCTTGGAATCAGACTTTGTTTTTCCTCCTGGCACTTTTATTTTTATTTTATTTAACTGGGTATGTTGTTTCATGATTAAAATTGATTCAGAATAATTATAACAACAGCAGTTCACAGCAGGGGTGGGTAGCATTCTTTATAGCTCCTAGAGGCTGTCTTCATCCAGCCTTCCTGTTGTCAGTTTTTAAGGGTTGACTATATTCGAGACCCAGAAGGGTTTATAAACTAGACAACAAAGGCAATAGAGTGAAAGATCATTCCTCCCTGCAAATGGCTGCTATTTTTACAAATCAGAAGCTCTGAATTCCAGGACCAAATTCACTCGGTATAGTTGTTTATCTATTCTTTTTACTATAAGTTGTTGGAAAGGATAATAGTTTCTTCCTAATGAGGAGACCTGGTTAAGGATTGTCAGTTTCCAGGTATCACAAGCCCTAGGCCAAACTAAAGGTAGAATTAGAGCTGCTGCAGGTGACAGGAACAGGAAGTTCAAAGTTGGCAGAGTCAGGCTAAGACTCTATCTCTTTCTGGGTTTTCTTGCTTTTTCGTTTTGCTCCTTTTTGTACATCCACTTCCTTTTTCTTTCTGCATTTGGGCCTTTTCTACATTTTTAATACTGTACAGAATTCAGTAGCCCAACAAGGTCCCAGTTTGCACATTCTCAAGTCCAGAGACACGTCCCACCTGCAAGGCCAGGGTAAGCCAGAGGCCTTCAGGAGCTGGGCCAACTTGACATTAATAGGGAGTGATGGGGCAGTGGCAATATGTGGAGTGTGTTTCTTGCTTACAAACGTTGAAATTAAACATTAATGGCTAAATCAATCACAGCCACTGTCTTCAGGCCAAATATAGTCTTGAGGTTGCCAGTTTTTAAGATTCCTTGACAAGTTTTTCTCAGGCTATTTTCTAAATTTAGGGGACACCACGTTTTTCCAGCAGGGCTAGGACTAGAGTGAAGCAAGGAAAGTCCATATCTCAGGTATAAAGTTTAAGAGGATGGCCAAAAATATCTGTAATCCAGTAAAACAATACTGTAGCACAATATTTCTTAAAAATCTAATTGATGCAAGAAATTCCATGATGCACAAAATATAAAATTTTAAACAGGATTATTATCACTGATTTTTCCTTTTCTTTGAGACTTCTGCATGGCTCAGTGTAGCATGGTCGGCCAGGCTGGTGATGGACAGAAGAGTGTGTCCCATCAGTAACCAGTGGGGGGAGGGGTCAGTTCTCAGCAGTAGGGGTATGGGCCAGGCGGCTACACCTACAGACATGTCGGCTAAGGGGTGTTTGTTGCAGTGTTATAATTTCCTCTGGGATAGGGCCCCTGTGTTAGTCAGCTGGGTCTGTTATAACATAATAGACTGGGTCGTTTAAACAATAGAAATTGATTTTCTCATAGTTTTGGAGGCTGGAGGTATAACATTAGGGTATCAGAAGGCTCTCTACCTAGCTTAGAGATGGCCACTTTCTCACTGTGTGCTCACAGAGACTTTCATAGATACATGAGGAGACAGAGAGAGAGGGAGAAAGCATGAGTGTGAGCAAATTCTCTGGTGTCTCTTCTTTATTATTTATTTTTTTAACGATAGGTTTGGAAAATGCTCAGTTGCTGGGTAGGTGTTACTCATGGGATGAGAAAAGGAACTTCTCTAGGCCAAGATTAGAACATAAAAGTTTAAGTTTATTTTACATTAGAGAAAGGGAATAGCATGGGCAGAAGGGATGTGAAAGAGAGAGAGGGGAGAGCAGAGAGCAGAGAGCAGGGAACAGGAGAAGAGGAGACGGGTGGGAGGGAGAGAGAAAGGAGTGAGAGAATGGCGTAGCATCCCAAAGACAGCAAGGAAGGGTGCCAGCCTGGCGTCTCTTCTTGTAAGCACACTCTTCCCAGCAGGCGGTCCCCACCTTCATGGCCTCTTCTAATCCTCATTAGCTCCCAAGGGTCCCACCTTCAACTACCATCACTGTGGGAAGTTAGGACTTCAACATGTGAAGTTGAGGGGGGTGGTGAGACACAAACATTCAGTTCATAACCACCCCCCCCAATTTAGAAATAAACTTCAAATATTCTTAACTCTTCATTAATAGTCTGCCTTGGATTTCTTATACGTACATTTTTACTTTTTTGTTTAAATTTAGTTATCTTTTGTCAGTTTTGTCAAAATGTAAGCCCAATGAATTAAGTTTAGATTTTTGTCGTTGACTTCTTATTGCAAGTACGTTGCCACAGGAGTGGCTTTTTGCAAAGCTGAGTTAATCATCAGAAGAATGACTCAAAGATTTAACTAGAAAATGAGGCTTGGGGGCTTGACCATTTCTGAAACCCCTGGGACCTGACCAGTAATTTCTCTTCTGATCCATAAGAAGACAGAAACATTTAGCATATGGTTTTTTCTTTCCCTGTCTAAAATCAATCAGAATATGTCACTTTGTAGCTGACTGTGGTCAATCAAAATATTGTACCCAGTTTGTTCTTCTAAATGTAAATCTCTGAAAGACATTTTTCAGAAAAGGCTGTCAAATTATTAAGTGATAGGAATGTTGGTGGAGAAAATAAATTCCTTTGGACGTTTTATAGGTAGTAAAAAATTAGGAAATGTTTTTTCCCTTATGTCCTCAAGGGCTGTTTTGATTTTGATGTTCAAACACCATATTGGAAAATATTTTAACTGTGAATATAATTCTGAAAACACTCTGAGCCCTGACAACATCTGTCCTCGGCAGCCTCGTATCAAGCTAGCAAAACAGATCTCGGAAAAATAGGGAAGTATTTTTGTTTTCAGAATGCTTTAAATGCAATTCCCCAGAAGCAGCTCAAAAAGATAGATACTCTTTTCTAAAAGGTTGCTGGTTTAGCACTTCCTAACTTACAAAGGTTGGAATTTCCCACTGGCTCAGTGGAGAGATTTGTATCAGTTATTTTAGATTCACTTAATAGCACATTTGTGTTTGAGATAAAGCGTGAGTCCCAGCAGACAAGAAAGATTGTTCTTAAAAATTGGCCTCCTCCTCCCTCCCCCCATGTATGCTTAGATCTAAAGTTGAGTCTTCTAAATGTTACTCCGCAGCTAGATGTGACATCCCATCTTAAAACAGCGGCATTGGCTGCTGTTTCTCTTTGTAGAGAGAACATGGCTGGATGTACTGCAAGTGGGTCTGTGAAGGCTGGTGAGTTTTCGGTTCCTTAAGTGAAGCCCTAACTTTGGTTCCCTTCCTTGCTATCTCTATGTATTAGCGATGACAAGGAAGGCTGGCAGCACATGGACAGGTGTCATGTAGGCTATAAAAAATACAGCCAGTGACACTTGCCTCCTCACCTGTGAGCTCACTGGACTTGATGCATTCTCTTTTCACTCCTGCCGCACGTTCATCCTGCTGTTAACGGGATACTTTTAGAAAACAGTATCTGTCTATATTGTTTTCTCTCCCACATTGGCTTCTATGCCGGGCTTATGTGCAATGCTGTGTCCTCAGCCACCAAGAAATGCCCAGAATGCTTGAAGATGCTAAAAGTGTTTGAGTTTGTCAAAAGTTCACTTAAGGAAAGGGAAGAATATTATTTATTGAGTGTTTTTGCCAAGGATTTGACATACACACATTTTTTCCCTGTTCGACTTCACAGCGGTCCTATGAGAAGAACAAAATTATTCCTATTATGCCCAAAATCGAGAAACTGAGGCTTTAAATAGTAAATTGTTCTGTATCAGTGGAGTCAGCTGGATCCCGGGTTCTAAACAAGTCTCTCTGGCCTGAAGCTGATTTCATCATGTGGGCCTGCATCTGTAATTAGAACCGAGGTCCCAGAATCAGATTCCTGTGGGGCCAGGCAGACAGATGGAGGCCTAGGACAGTCGGGGTGAAGGGGAGCCCCTGCCTACAACCTAGTCCACAGTGGGCAGCCTCTAGTTAGTTCCAGTTAACTGTTACAACATTAAAAAAAAATGGGGGGAGTGTCCATAAATTTGGACCTCTCTGGGGGTCAAAAAATCTTTCAATTTTTATATTTTAGCAACTAATTTGATAATAATGCTTGTAAAAATAAGAACAGTTCTGTGGTCCAGATTTAGTCCACGATCTGCAAGTTTTTAGCTGTTACATTAAAGAATTGCAACTCTTTCCCAGCAAGTAGGTATAGTTTTCACTTGGTGTCTAAGAAGGATTATTCCAGGACCCCGGCAGATACCAAAAGCTGTGAATGCTGAAGTCTTTTATATACAAGGTGTAGTGTCCGCATGACCAATGTGCCTCCTCTCATATACTTTAAATCATATCTAGATCATTTGCAATACCTAATAAAATGCAAATGCTATGCAAATAGTTGTTATATTGTGTTTTCAACATTCGTATTATCTTTTTTTTTTTGGAATATTTTTGATCCACACATTGTTGCATCTTGGATGCAGAACCTGTGAATTCAGAGAGCTGACTATATTGTAACCCCAACTGTAAAGCGTAACCTATCAAAAATTTAGAGAGCT
>NW_003852398.1:13150254-13161318 GCF_000181295.1 Otolemur garnettii | reverse complement strand
AAAAAAAAAAAAGAAGAGTTTTCATATCTACTCAGTATGGAGTGAGGGGAGTATACAGATGCTTTCTATTTTATTTGCCTTACTTCTTATGATGTTCTGACCTGGAACTTCTTGGAAATAGCATAAGCATTTATTAAGCAGTAGACCGATGCTGTGTACTGAACTCTATGCAGTTTTCTAAGTGGTTCACCTTGGCATATATACTATCACACAGGAAATTATGAAGGGCACACCTGTGCAACTGCGTGTGGCTTTGGTGTTGATTACTAGTTGCCTGTTATGAGTCTGTCCATGGTGCTCAGTGTCTGAGGCAGCCAAAGTGGTTAATCTCTTGTTCTTGATCTTGGTCCTTTTTATCTATTGCTGTCCTGACCCAGGTCATCAGCCTGTATTGTCCGGGTCACTATCCCAGAGTGTTTCAGTCTCCCTTCGGTGTTGATAAGTAATCGTGGAAACTGTCTCTCTGCTCCATGTCTTGACATTTGCATCTGTACAGAGTTCAATTGAATTACCATTACCTTAGCAATTTCTGTTTCTATTTTGGGAAGTGGTGTAGGGAGGTGATGCCCCTCGCTGTCAACGTTTGAACGCCTGTGGATGTACCCATTCAGTTCTCCCTTGGCTGGACGACTTTGATGAGCCTCCATGATTTCTATGTAGAAAAAAAGAATGTCTTCTAAGATGTGGCGAAGGCTCACATGTCTGTTCTTCAATGATCGTGCCCTACTTTTCATTACAAACATGTTCACTGCCTACTGCAAGGATATTTGCTATCCCTGGAGTCTTCAGATTTCTTTGCCTTTTAAAAGTAGTGTCTTCTTTCTTTTACTTTTGCCCTGTTCCCTTTCTTCTTGCCTCCTTATTTTGCCCTCTCAGAGGAACCAGTTTTAATTATTTTTAACTTATTATTTTGAAATTTAACATCATTCCTCTAAATAACATGCTGTTATTGCTAGTTCTTGATCTTTCATTTACGAGGGCTATTTATGAAATTTAAAGTGTCGGAGGTCAATATTTAGCTCTATTTTTTCCCCAATCCCTACTATAAAGAGCCTTTTCCCATTTCTCCATTCTTTCCAGTAGAATTAGTTGAAATTTGATGGATCAATGTCTTACTTACGTTACTGTGGCTTCATAAGCACTATTCACAATTAAGCCATGAAGTGTACTATGATTAATTGCAAATAGTTGTTATATTGTGTTTTCAACATTCATATTATCTTTTTTTTCTGGAATATTTTTGATCCACACATTGTTGCATCTTGGATGCAGAACCTGTGAATTCAGAGAGCTGACTATATTGTAACCCCAACTGTAAAGCGTAACCTATCAAAAATTTAGAGAGCTCACTGTCATTAAGTTTGTTCTTTTATTAGTATGTGTAATGTTTATGGATAATACTGTTATAAGAAGATCTTCCAGACTTGGACTCTCTCTTCCCTAAACTTGGGGTTAATAATTATTTTATTATTTTTTCTTATTGCTTAGTTCTTATGACATAACTGTTCAATACTAATCCTTCTGCTAATTATCTCTTGTTCTTTTTTCCACTATATTCAGATGTGTCAAGTAGTCTAAATGTTATCTCTTTTTAAAATTTTATTTTCAAATTAATATGAGAGCACAAATTTTAGGTTAGATTGTTTTCAATTCTAAGATAAGGTTCAAGGTGTAGTTGAGTCCTTCACCCAAGGGGCGTGCTGAACACCCTCACACTGTGCATATTGGGTAAGATCCCACCGATTGCCCTCCCTCCTCCTCTTCCCCTCTCCATCCTTCTCCCCCCTTTCCTCTCCCTCTATATTTGTGTCTCATCATTCATGTGGGCTTATACTTGTCTGTCTATATATTGGTTTCATATTAGTATTGGTATCAAGTACATTGGATTGTTTTTTTCCATTCTTGAGATACTTTACTAAGAAGAATGTATTTCAACTCCGTCCAGGTAAACATAAAAGACATAAAGTTTCCATCTTTTTAATGGCTGAATCGTATTCTACGGTACATGTATGCCACAGTTTGCTAATTCATTCATGTGTTGATGGGCATTTGGGTTGTTTCCAGAATTTGGCAATTATGAATTGAGCTGCAATAAACATTCTGGTGCAAATGTCTTTGTGGTAAAATGGTTTTTGTTCTTCTGGGCAGATACTTAGTAAGGGAATTGATCAAATGGATCAATTTAGTTCCTTAGTTTAGATCCTTTTAGTTCTTTAAGGATTCTCCATACTTCTTTCCATAGAGGTTGTATTAGTTTGCAATCCTACCAGCAGCATAGAATTCCTCTCTCCACATTCACACCAGCATCTGCAGATTTGGGACATTGGGATGTGGGCTGTTCTCACTGGAGTTAGGTGATATTTCAGAGTAGTTTTGATTTGCATTTTTCTGATGA
This sequence comes from Otolemur garnettii, assembly GCF_000181295.1. Lineage (NCBI taxonomy): Eukaryota > Metazoa > Chordata > Mammalia > Primates > Galagidae > Otolemur > Otolemur garnettii. Next base: position 13,158,923 of record NW_003852398.1, on the reverse strand, counting down.
TTAGAGACAATGAACATTTTGTCATGTGTCTGTTGGCCATTCGTCTGTCATCTTCAGAGAAGTTTCTGTTCATGTCTCTTGCCCACTTATAAATGGGGTTGTTTGTTCTTTTCTTGTTGATTAATTTGACTTCTCTGTAGATCAGCCCTTTGTGAGATTCTTTTTGAAGAAATTTCTCTTGAAGTCATTTGATTGGCTATACTATTGACAAATCTATGACCTCTGTTTTTGTTATATACCTATTTTCCTTTCATTATATAGCTATAATCCTTTTTTACTGTTATCCTGATGATTCTTTTAGTATCTTGGATGTTTCTTTTATGACATCTTCTGCCTTGGTTTACTGCTTTATTTGGAGGGGCACATGTGCTTGTAGCGTCCTGTGAAAGAGTATGTGGGAGATAAATATTCCTGTGCATGGAGACTTTGGGGGTACTGCTGGGATGCCCTGTACTTTATACATAACTTTCATCCTTTTCAAATATACATATGGTTTTAAGTATATTCACAAAGTTATGCAACTATTACAGTTATTAACTTTCAATACATTTCCATCACCCTACACTCTAATAAAACCCATACTTATCAACAGTTAGACCCCATTTCCTTCCTGTCCTCTCTTCCCTGGTAACTAATAATCTACTTTCTATTTCTAGGGATTTGCTTATTTTCAACATTTTCTACAAACAGGAATCATATAATATGTATTTTACATGACTGGCCTTTTATCTGTGCATGTTTTCAAGGTTCATTCATTTTGTAGCATGTACAACCCTTCATTTTTTAAATAATTGAATAGTATTCTATTCTATGACTATACCACAATCTATTTATCCATCTGTGCATTTTTTTTTTTTTTTTTTGAGACAGAGTCTCAAGCGGTTGCTCTGGGTAGAGTGCTGTGGTGCCATAGTTCATAGCAACCTCCAACTTGGGTGCAAGTGACCCTTTTCACTCAATTTTTCTATTTTTAGTAGAGATGGCGTTTTGCTTTCACTCAGGCTGGTCTCAAACTTGTGAGCTCAAGCAATCCACCTGCCTCAGGCTCCCAGGGTGCTAGGATTACAGGCGTGAGCCACAGTGCGTGGCCTATACATTCATGTGTTAATAAAAACTTAAGTTTTTTACACTTTCTGGCTATTATAAAAAATGCTAGGATGAACATCCGTGTTCAAGTTTTTATGTGGATATATGTTTTTCATTTCTCTTGGATAGGAATGGCATTTCTGGGTACTATGGTAAACTATATGTTTAATTTTTTGAAGAAATGCCAAATTCTTTTCCAAAGCAGTGGTAACATTTTAAGCATGTACAATCCCACAAAAATTGCAGAATTTGAAAAGAAATATTCTCCTTTCATTTAAAGGTTTCCATTTTCTTTTAAAAGGTTCCCATTTCTTCAGATCCTTACCAACTCTTGTTGTCTATCTTTTTAATTATGAAAAGTTAGCTAGCTATATATAGCTATCCTAAGGAATATGAAATGGTATCTCATTTCTGATTGTAGTCACTTGAGCCATCTCTCTTTCTCCTTTTTATGGACAGTGCAGCTAAAGGTTTGCCAATTTTGTTGATCTTTTTAAAGACCTAACTTTTGATTTCATTGCTTTTGCTGTATTGCTTTTCTATTATTTATTTTATTCATTCCCATTCTTATCTTTATTATTTCCTTTTTTATGCTTGATTTGGGTTTAATTTGCTCTTTTCCCCCTACTTCCTTAAAGTAGAAGATTAGGTTGCTGATCTAGCTTCTGTTTTAATGTAAGGCTTTATAACTATGAATTTTTCTCTAAGCATTGCTTTAGCTGCATTTTATCACTTTTTGTAAGTTGTGTTTTTGTTTGCATTCTTATCAATGTATTTTCTGATTTTTCTTGTGATTTATTTTTTGACCCTTTGGTTATTTAGAGGACTCCTTTGTACAATTTCCACATGTTTGTAAATTTTTCTATTATTGATATATAACTTTATTGTGGCTGGACAATCTATCCTATAGGGTATAAATTCTTATACATATATTAAAACTTGCTTTATGACCTAACATATGATCTACCCTGGATAATACTTCCTGTGCTTGTGATAAGAATGTATATTTTTATGCTCTTGAGTGAAGAGTTCTATAGATTTTAGGTAGGTCTAATTGGTTTATAGTGTCGTTCAATGATTCTTTTTCTTTGTTGCTCTTTTGTTTAGGTGTGGTATACATTACTGAAGGTAAGGTTTTGGAGTCTCCACTATTTTTGTTGAATTTTTTTCTCTTTATTATGTTAGTTTTTACTATACTTATCTTGGTGCTTTGTTGTTAGTTGAATATATGTTTATAACTATTATGTCTTCCTGATGGATTGACCTTTTTCTTTCTTATTTTTAATTAAATGATAACTATGTACATTAGTGCAATCATGGGGTACAGTGTGGTGTTTTCATACACAATTTGAAATATTTTCATCAAACTGGTTAACATAGCCTTTATGTCATTTTCCTAGTTATTGTGTTAGGATATTTATATTCTACTTTCAGAAAGATTCACTTGTACCTTTGTAAAATAAACCATAGAGGTGATCCCTCTAATCACCCTCCCTTCACACATCCAAAGCTATGGGATTTATAACTATATCCTACTTATAAATTAGTTTCATAATAGGGTTGAGTACATTGGATACTTTTTCTTCCATTCTTGTGATACTTTGCTAAGAAGAACATTTTCTAGCTCCATCCATGTAAACATGAAGGAGGTAAAGTCTCCATCTTGCTTTATGGCTGCATAGTATTCCATGGTGTACATATACCACAGTTTGTTGATTCATTCATGGATCGATGGGCACTTGGGCTTCTTCCATGACCTGGCAATTATGAATTGGGCTATAATAAACATTCTGATACAAATATCTTTGTTATAATGTGATTTTTGGTCTTCTGGATATATACTTAAAAAAGGAATTTTTGGATCACATGGCAGGTCAATTTTTAGTTCTCTAAGTATTCTCCAGACGTCTTTCCAAAAGGAATGTATTAGTTTGCATTCCCACCAGCAATGTAGAAGTGTTCTCTTTTCTCCACATCCATGCCAGCATTTCTGGTTTTGGGATTTTGTGATATGGGCTAATGTTACTGGAGTTAGGTGATATCTCAAAGTAGTTTTGATTTGCCTTCTCTAATGATTAAGGATGGTGAGCATTTTTTCATTTATCTATGGGCCACATGCCTATCTTCTTTAGTGAAATTCCTCTTCAAGTGGATTGACCTTTTTAACATAAATATCTTCTCTGTCACTAGTAACAATTTTGTCTTAAAATTTATTTTTCTAAGATAAATACAGCCATTTCGGCTTCTTCTGGTTACTGTTTGCATGGATGTCTTTACTGTTCTTTTACTTTTCTTCTGTGTCTTTAAATCAAAAGTGCATCTCTTGTACAACATATAGTTAGATCTGTAGTTAGATCATGGCTTTTTGTTTGTTTTTGTCATTGTTAATTTTTAAGTCCATCTATTACTCTCTTTTGATTGGAGTATTTAATCTGTTTACATTTAATGCAATTACTTCTATGTAGGAATTATGTCTACAAGTTTGTTATTTCTACTCATAAGTATTTTGTCCTTGTTTCTCTCTTCTTCTATTGATATTTAGCTTTGTGTTAACTAGATATTTTCTAATACACAAATTGAGTTTCCTAAATCTTCCAATTTCCACAGCTCCTGTGATTTTTTTAGACTGTTTTCAAGGCTACTGCAGAACAGGATAAAGAGCGATGGTAATAGGCCACGACAGAACACCACAAACCTCATTCTGACATTCAGATGTTTTCCTTTTTGGATTGTTTTATGCTGTGGGTTAATTTTTGAAGTTATGAAAAAGATTATTTTGACATTTTTTTCCTGGTGTTTTTGTTGCTTTTATGGAGGAGTAGATTTTCAAGTGTCTTTTTCTGCTATTCCAGAAATGTTCTCAGACATTTTTTGAAGTCTATTTTCACTCTTTATTTGCAGTGTATTTATTCTATATCATTATTATTATTATTATTATTATTTGAGAGAGAATCTCACTATGTGGCCCTTGGTAGAGTGCTGTGGTGTCACAGCTCACAAACCTCAAACTCTTGGGTATAAGTGATTCTCTTGCCTCAGCCTCCGAAGTAGGTGAGACAACAGGTGCCTGCCACAACACCTGGCTATTTTTTGTTGCAGCTGTCTTTGTTGTCTAGCTGGCCCAGGCTGGGTTTGAACTCACCACCCTCAGTGTATGTGGCTGGTGCCATACCATTGTGCTACGGGTGCCAAGCCTATATCATTATTTTTTGAAAAATTCTATTCTTGCTTTTTGTGTACAATAAGCAAGATATTTGGTCATTCTGAAAATATATTAAAAGTGATTTTTTTCACCTTGTAGTCTCCATTTCCTCTAATTTACTTTATCTTCTTTGTTTTGTCTTTCTCATGCATCAATGTTGACTGTAGGAGCAACTATTTATTGAACTCTTCCTATGTGCTTCTCTCTTGTCTCAGTGCCTTATACATGTACATATTAACTTATTTAATCTTTACCTTCTCTCTTGAAAGTCAGTGCTGTCATCCTTCCAATTTTATAAATGAAGAAGTTGATACATAAGAAGTTAAATAAGTTGCCTGAAATTATATAGAATGAAATTGTAGAGCTGAAATTTAAGTCCAGTATGACACCCACATTTTTATTCTTATATATTAGCTCATCCTTGGGTTATCTGCTTATTTTTACCAATGGAGCCCTAAATGCTCTGAGTCTCCTGGTGCAATCTGTGGGTTTTGTGTGCTTCTTGAATTTTCTTATTGTTGCTTTAGAATTAAGCCTTTTCTTGTCTTCTAGTTAACTACTACTAGTCCATCAACTCTCCAGTCTCTAAAATTGTATTGTTTTCTTGCTCTTATTTCATTTGTTTGCCCTGTTAGAGATTGGGCAGAAGGTTTACTATCATTTTAATAGGGCTTTGGAAAGAATCAGAATTAAATGCATATTTCTAATACATTGCCATTTTAATTATGTTAAGCATACGTAAGAAAAAAAACCTCCGGCTCTTTTGTTAACTAAAGTTCTTAGGGGTATATCCTTCTGTTTATTTTATCGGCTGATTTATCATGAATACTAGATTTTCCTTTTGCGTTTTGTAATTTTATCTTGCACGTGCATCCTCAGTGGGGCTTTATTCATGGGATTCCTGAGTGGATTGTGCTGAATCTTTCTCCATCTAGATAAGTTTCTCATTATCTTTTGCCAGGTACTCCAGGACCACTTTCTATGTTAATTTCTTGCCTTAGGAACATAGGACTCTGCAAGGACAGTATACAATAAAATCCAAAGTCATAGGAAGATAGATTTCTGGTTAAAAATTTTCAAGGGAGACTTCCCCTCACTACCCATGGCTGAAATGTGGGACTGGACCATCTTCCTTGTTACCTCCCCTGTACCAGTGGGCATAAGAAACACCGTTCCGCTGAGAGCGCAGCCCTGAGTGTCCTGAATTAAAGGTCTTATTTCCAACTTTCTTCTGCACATAGGTCCAAGGTTTTATCTCCTCTGTGTGCAGCTATTAAAATAAAAGCCCTGGGCTGACTGAAACGTCATCATACCAGGACAGGATGGCATCATTCCAATGAGTTCCCTTTCCTCTGTATGTTTGAACTCTTGAGATTTTCCATACTTTCTTGTGAGCCCAGATATATATTTAAAATGATACTTGTGATATTTTAATGAGACTATGTGTTTTGCAGTGAGAGATTTTTAATATCCTGTTATTTTTACTTGATGTCCTAAATATTAACTTTTAAAAAATTATTTTATATATACTCAATGGATTGTATTCATACATTAAAAATATGTGTTTTTTTTTTAATTCCTGCTAAGTGAAAAACAAATGTATTTTTAAGGTAGCCTAATGGAATTTAAGACCAGGCCAATAGAGGTAATAATAGTTTCTTTGTATTTGGTGCTGGCTAGACCTAACTGGAACATGACATTGTATTCTGGATACTGTAATTTCTACACTCTGAATATATATTTAGTGTGTTAAGACAGAAAGTTAGGATGGTGAAGCATCAGATTATTATGTCATTTAAAGAATGGCTTAAAACACTGAGAGACTCACATTGGAGAAGAGAAAAATTGAGAGGATATAATGAATTATGCTGTGGAAGACCAGTTGGATTTATTCTTTGTATCTTTATAAGACTTCAAAACAGGAAGAAATTATAGAAGAAGGTCAATTTGAGTTTGATATGAGAAAAACCTCTTGCTAGGGAGAGGTATCTACATATGAAAAGATTGTCTATCTAATAGACTGGTGATGACTTTGTTCTTTCCCCATCACTGGGAGGGGTCAAATATAGACAGACATTATCTCACCTATGTTAGGTAACATTAAAGACTTTGGAATCATATTACTTAAATTACCTTTTACTAGTTTTGTGACCATGGTCAAGTTATTTAAGCTTGTTGGACCTCTGTCTCTCTGAAAAATCATGTAGTAATGTTACATATGTCATAGCATTGTTGTAACATTTCAATGACATAAAACATGTGAAGTTGTTAAAATGGTATATGTCACATGCTAAGCCCTAAAAAAATGTTCCAATATCATTTTCATTATCATCTTTCAAGAATGTAGAAGAGCCAGGGCCCTGTGGCTCCACCTCTGAGGCTACTGTGCTTCTGCCAGAACTGTGGCCCGATCCCAGGCTCCCATCAGCTGCCTGGTGGGATATATTAGTGTGGTCCAATACTCTGTCAGGAACCCACTAGCTTCAAGCTGCCATCACACTTATATCCAGGTTGAGTGAATACTCACAGCCCTGACACCTACAATGATTGCTGAGATAGCCTTGCCCAGCTGCCACTGTTGCTGCCAGAGAGAGACCTAAGTAGAGCAACCTCCATGACAACAGCCTCTGCAGGAAGGGACTCATCAGCCCCCATCCAAAGCTTCCAAAAGCAGCCTAGGAAACAGTCCACCATTCTGTACAAAGATCATCCAGCACTATCTTAAACTGTGACAACCAAAGGAGAACAGGACAGCATAGATCAGCTGTATTATAAGCTCTCAGTGCTTCTGCCCCTCTGCAGCCAGGTCAGTCTTCAAGAATCAGTCACAAAGGGACCATACAAGAACTTTCCTTCTTCTCACTAAGTAGGAGAGTTCTCAGCAAAAGAGAATAGGGATCTACATAGATACCTGCCTTGAATTGAGAGAAAAGGCTTCAGATTAAAAAGAAACCAGAAAAACAACTCTGGCAACAGGAACAAACAAGCTAGTTTGATACCCTGAAGGGATAATTGTGGATCTATAGTAATAGACACCAATCAAAGGAAATTGTTAAAATATCAGAAAAGGAATTCAGAATATGAAGGGACATTAAGATGAATGGGATTGAAGAAAAAGTTGAAAATCAACACAAGTCAAAATATTACTTCAGGATATCAAAGAATAAAATGAAAAAGTTGCTGAAGAGATAGATGATAGAAGAAAGGATACACCAGAACTTAAAGCAATAAAAGAGTCATTAAGGGAATTTAAAAACACAGCAGGTGGCTTTATCAATACCTAGACCAACAGAAGAAAGACTCTTAGAGCCTGAAGACTAGTTTCTTGAACTAATCCAGTCAAAGAAGCAGGAAAAGGTAATAAAGAAGAATGAACAGTTACTTGGAGTAATATGGGACTATGTAAAGTGAACCAATATATGAATTGTAAGTATCCCTGAGGGAGAGGACGAAAAATCAGAAACTATATAATACCTATTTGAGGGAATGATTGAGAAGAACTTCTGTGTTATCACCAGATATAAGATAATAGTTATTAAAAATGCTCATCATCTTTAATCAATAGAGAAATGCAAATCAAAACCACTTTTAGATATCATCTAACTCCAGTAAGGTTAGCTAGCCCGCATCACAAAATCCCCAAACTACAGATGTTGGTGTGGATGCAGAAAGAAGGGAATGCTTCTACACTGCTGGCGGGAATGCAAGCTAATATGGCCTTTTTGAAAGAAGTTTGGAGAATATTCAAGGAACCAAAAATAGGCCTATTGTTGGATCCTTCACTTCCTCTACTAGGTATTTACCCAGATTATCAAAAATAATTTTACAACAAAGACATTTACACCAAAATGTTTACTGCAGCCCAATTCATAATTGCCAAGACATGGACACCGCCCAAGTGCCCATCGACCCATGAATGGATTAACAAATTGTGGTATATGTATACCATGGAATACTATGCAGCCATAAAGACTTCACTTCTTTTATGTTTACCTGGATGGAGCTGGAACATATTCTTCATAGTAAAATATCTCAAGAATGGAAAAAAAGAGTATCCTTTGTATTCAATACTACTATGAAATCAGTATATAATCACCTACACATTCATCGGAATGGTAAAACATAACTGTAGTCCAGAAATAAGGAGGGTAGAGGAAGGAGAGGGGATGGGGAAGGCCAGGAGGAGGGAGGGTATTTGAGGGGACCTAACCTAATGTTCATAATGCAATGATACATTTCTATACTATTAAGAATAGAGTATTAATGTGTTACCACAACAAATAAGTAAGCAAGGAGATGGTTACGTTAATCAGTTAGATGTAAGTATTCCGCCTTGTATATCAAATCAGCACATTGTACCTCATGAATGTATTTACTTACA
>NW_003852398.1:13145897-13147877 GCF_000181295.1 Otolemur garnettii | reverse complement strand
CAAAATGCTATAGGTCAATATCTATTCTGAATATAGATGTAACAATCCTCAACAAAATACTAGCAAACTGTTTTAAATAGCACATCCAAAAGAAAGTTCCATGCTTCACCAGAGATTCAGAATATTTCAACATCTACAAATCAATAAATGTTATTCACTAAATAGAAGCAAAAACAAAGACTGTACAATTATCTCAATAATGTATAGAAAGCATTTGATAAAATCCACCACCCTTTTGTGATAAAAACCCTTAACAAACTAGGCATGGAAGAAACACATGTCACACTAGTAAAATAAAAGCCATATACAGGCTGTCCCCAAGTTACATCTGACTATGTACAGCTTGCGCTTATGAATGAAGGCTATTATAGTAAGTCCCTGAGTTACAAACATCCAACTGATGTACAACTCACACAAATGGAGCCTACTACAGGTAATAGATAATGTACTTCTTCCAATTTGCATCCAAATTAAACTTAAGAACAAACCCACATAAGTCAGGAACTGCTTGTATGTCAAGCCCACAGTTAACATCATACTGAATGAGGAAAAGTTGAAAGTTCTCCCTCTAAGAACTGGAACAAGACACTGTCACTACTTTTATTCAATATAGTACTGGAAATCCTAGCCAGAGCAACCAGGCAGAAGAAAGTAATAAATAGCATCCAAATTGGGAAAGAGAAGGTCAAATTATCCCTATTTGGGAAGAGTACCATCTTGTATCTAGAAAATCCTTAAGATTCCACTAAAAGAATTCTAGAATTGATAAGTAAATTAAGCAAAGTCTCAGGTTACAAAATCAATGCACACAAATCAGTAGCATTTCTATATACTAATAATAGTCAAGCTGAGAGTCATATCAAGGAATCAGTACCATCCACAAATAGCTATATAGAAAATAAAATGCCTAGAAAAATACTTAAGCAAAGAGGTGAAAGAGCTCTACAAGAAGAATTATGAAACATCCATGAAAGAAAGTGTAGATGGTACAAATACATGGAAAAACATCCCATGCTCATGGATTGGTGGAATCAACATCATTAAAATGTCCATACTGTTCAAAGTGATTTACAAGTTCAATATAATACCTTTCAAATATCAATATGATACTTCACAGATATAGAAAAATTAATGTTATGCTTCATTTGGAACCCCCAAGTTGGCTGAATACCCAGTGCAATTTTAAGCAAAAAAGAACAAATCTGGAGGGATCACATTACCTGAATTCAAATTATACTATAACGTAGTAACCAAAACAGCATAGTGCTGATGTAAAAGTAGATAAAGAGAGTAATGGAACAGAATAGAGAACCCGGAAATGAAATCATCTACCTACAATGAACTGATTTTTGACAAAGTAGACAACAATATATCCTGGGGTAAGGAAGCCGTTTCAATAAATAGTACCACAAAAACTGGATAATCACATGAAGAAGAATGAAGCAGGGTCCCTATGTCTCACAATATATGAAAATTAATTCAAGATAGATAGATGTTTGAAGAACACTTAGGGATCTAAAAATAGACCTGCCATTCAATCCTACAATTCCTCTACTAGGTATATGTCCAAAAGACCAAAAATCACATTATAACAAAGATATTTGTACCAGATTGTTTATTGTAGCTCAATTCATAATTGCTAAGTCATGGAAGAAGCCCAAGTGCCCATCGATCCACAAATGGATTAATAAATTTTAGTATATGTACACCATGGAATATCATGCAGCCTTAAAGAAAGATGGAAACTTTACCTCTTTCATGTTTATATGGATGGAGCTGGAACATATTCTTCTTAGCAAAGTATCACAAGAATGGAAGAAAAGATTCGGCGCCTGTGGCTCAAGCCGCTAAGGCGCCAGCCACATACACCTAAGGTGGTGGGTTCGAATCCCCAGCCCAGGCCTGCCAAACAACAATGATGGCTGCAACCAAAACATGGCCGGGTGTTGTGGCGGGCACCTGTAGTCCCAGCTACTTGGG
>NW_003852398.1:13129136-13145394 GCF_000181295.1 Otolemur garnettii | reverse complement strand
CCCTCCCACCACACATCCCCTCCTCCACTCCCCCTTGAATATAAAAGTCTTAACACAATAACTAAGAAAATGCCATGAAGGCTATGTTAACCAGTTTGGTGAAAATATTTCAAATTGTATATAAAACCAGCACATTGTACCCCATGATTGCATTGATGTACACAGCTATGATTTAATAAAAAGATAGATAAAAGACTTAAATATAAGTCACAAAATCATAAATGTTCTACAAGAAAATATAAAAAAAGCTTTTCTAGACATTAGCCTAGGTAAAGAATTTATAAAGAATATCTCAAAGGCAAATACAGTAACAACAAAAATAAATAGACTTAATTAAATGAAAAAGCTTGTACACAGCACAGGAAATAACTATTCAACAGAGTAAATAGACAAGTACAGAATGGGAGACAAAAAATTCAAACTATGCATCCAACAAAGGGCTAATATGCAATATCTGAAGAGATCTCAAATCAGAAAAAAAGAAAACCCAAGCAACCCCACTAAAAAGAGTCCAAAAGATATGAACAAAAGTTTTTCTAACGAGAGGCAAACAACACACATATAAAAAATATACTCAGCATTACTAATCATCAGGGAAATTCAAATTAAAACCACAGTGACATGCAGCCTTACCACTGTTAGAATGGTCATTATTCAAAAGTAAAAAACAATAGATGCTGGTGTGGATGGTGAGAGAAGGGAATGCTTATAGATTGCTGGTGTGACTGTGCATTAGTACCACCTCGGTGGGAAATAGTATAAAGATTTCTTCAAGAAATAAATGTAGACCTGTCATTTGATTCAGCAATCTCACTGCTGGGTACCTCCCCAAAGGAAAAGAAGCCATTTTGTCAAAAAGACACTTGCACTCGAATTTCTATCACAGCACAGTTCATAGTTGCAAAGGTGTGAAATCAATCTAAGTGCCCACCAGTTAATTAGCAGATTAACAAAATGTACAAGGTTGGACAATTAAGTCTGTGAACTTGTCCTAGAAAAAGTGTTATGTAGCTCATTGCTAAATATCACTATGGTCCCCTTGGAGGTACTCCTCTGGGAAGCTATGCATGGATGGCAATATCTAGTCCACCCTTCAAAGCAATACTGGAACTCTTTCTGGAATGGCCATCAGAGCTGTCATTGTGTGGGGTTGGACAATTAAGTTCATGAACTCATCCTAGAAAAAGTGCTTTCACATCATTGCTGAATATCTCTGTGGTTACCGTTGAAGTACTCCCCTCCCCCATCTGGTAACCATAGTGATAGTCAGCAATGAGGGATGTAGCACTTTTTCCATGATGAGTTTGTGAACTAAATTGTCTGACACACACACACACACACACACACAATGGAATACTAATTAGCCATATAAGGAATAAAGTAATGTCTTTTACACCAACTTGGATGGAAATAGTGGCCATTATCCTAAGCAGAATGTTGTAGAATAGAAAAACAAAGACCATATGTTCTCACTAATATGAATTAAATGATGAGCACATTTGGGTACAAAGAGATGTAAAGTCACTGGAATCGAAGAAGGGAGGGTGGAGGGGGATAAGGGGTAAAACTTACCCATTGGGTTCAATGGATACTACTCTGGCAGGGGGGACACTGAAAGCCCCAGTGTAAGCTTTGTTTTAATACAGTGCATTCATGTAATGAAAACATTTGTGTCCCCTTAATATTTAGAAATAAAAATTATGTAGAATAACATCTAGAATAAAACCTCCACAGAACACTGAAGTTGTGAATGACTGTATTAGTTTTCTATAAAAAATTGCCACAAACTTTTAAACTGTGGTTTAAAACAACAGAGATTTATTCTCTCCACAGTTCTGGAAGCCAGAAATCTGATATCAGTTTCCGTGGGCCAAAACCAAGGTATTAGCAGAGCTGCGTTTCCTCTGGAGGCCCTGGGGACAATCTGTTCTTTGCCTCTTCCAGATTTGGTGGCCGCTAGCATAACTGGGCCACATTGACCTCTGCTTCTGTGTCACAATGCCTCCTCTTGTCTACCCTCCCTCTCCTTTTCTAAGGACACGTGTGACTACATTTAGGACCCACCTGGATAATTCAGGATAACTTCTCCTTCTCAAGATTTTTAATAATAAAAACATCAGTAATGTTTTTATTTTTTTTCTTATATGTGTACAGGGTAACTTTCACAGGTTCCAGGGATTAGAATGTGAATATCCTTTAGAGTATTGATCAACCTACCACAATGACCTTTGTGGATGCCAAACTGATATCTTCTCTGTCCACTTCTACAGATCTTGGGCAATTTCACAACCTCATTTTGAGTAAAGCCAGTGTTAGGGAACTCATGTCATTGGCCATCAGATTTTGCTTTAATAACCTTTACATCTTTTTCTATTCTCAAGAATCTGTAGTATTTAAATGATTGTTTTAAAATTCCTTTCGCAGTCTTTTTTATGCTTGCTTACATTCCATTTGTATCATCTGTCTTCCTATCTCTATATAGAACATGTGCTAAACTCCATTAAATTTATCTCAATCCATGCCTCAATGGCTATAAAAGTTTTTATAGTGACCTATCACTTTTAAAATAAGGGAGGTGTATTAATAAAAATTCTTTTATTTGCAAATGTCAAGGAATAACTCAGTGATTTAAGTAATGATGGAAATTTATTGGTTCACATAACAAAGAAGTCCTGATCCAGGTACTCAAACAGTGGCTTGTTGACTCAAGACTTTGGTCTCTGCATCTCTGAGTGCTGGTTCTTTCTGATTCATTTTAGTCAGCAGCTGTTGCTAAGATTGCAAAGTGATCACCAGCTGATTTAGGCAACCATGCCATTTTCTTAGAACTTCACTGGGAAGAGCTCAATGTTTTCAGAGATTTCTAGAATTTGCATTCATTGGGTTGTCCAAGGTCATAAATCCACCGCTGAATAGAGCCAGCCCCATCTAAACCGCAAGGGCGTAGAGTAAGATTCTCCTTTAAAGTTACAAAGTGATCATCAGAAGAAAGGGATATATTTGATGATCAGGCCACAGTAACAGATGTGATGCGCAAAAGAGTCCATGTCATATGCAAAACATCACAAATGCTATCTGTAATCACAGTTTCAACTCCAAGTTTTGCCTGAGGCTTATGAACTCTATCCCATTGCTGTAGAGTCATGTGTCGAGCTCTGTGTACATTTGTGTTTGTTTATATTGTAGATGAAGTTTACCAGATGAGAAAACACCATCGGTGCTGCCTAGTCAGTAAGCTTGCCGGGTGGAAGCGATCAGAGGATGTGCATAAATTTGTCTTTGGACAAATGAATTAAATATGCACAGGAAATGGTCTCATGCACAGCAAGAGAGTGCTGCCTAATCGTTGGGGAGGAAAGCAAAGCCAGAGAGTGGCAAGCCTCATGTGGTCATTCCTGTAGTTGGGTCTGAGAAGTGGTCATGGCCAGGAGGCTAGCAGAGTGCTTTGTAGCACGGAGCTCGCCTGACTGGGCAATATGTTAACTACAGCTGGGTCTGGCATAATCATCCCTGACTAATGGAAGCAGGGAGGAGGGGGTTCAAGTGCTGAATAAATAAATTACTTAATTACATATTATTGGAGAGAAGAACAGATGGTCAGCTTAGCCCATCTCCTGATGCCTTGGGCTTCTGAATGGAGAGTGAATCCTCAGAGAATGGAGCTGGTTGGGCTCTTGGTTCTGTTTATCTGCTGGTCCTACCCAAGTCCATGGTCTCCAGGAGCAAACAGGCCTGGTTTTCCTGAGGCTGGAAGGCACTGGGTGCTCTAGTGCCCACTCAAATCTGAATTAGGGCAGGCCTAAGCCAGTCAGCATTTTCCACTTTGTTAATTTTGGCACCAGATGGAGGTGGAAATGGATTTTTTCCCCTGCAAAATGGTTGAAAAGTGATTTTCAATTGAGGATCTATTCAGATGTGAAAGGGGAAGTTGAGCATTTACTTGATGTGCTCAGAGCATCTCCTGTGACTGTATTTTTGTTTTCCTTTGCTTTGGATGTGGCCCATGGAGAACCCACTTCTTTTTTTGAGTGTTGGTTGCTCTGGTCTTTAAGGGAAGTGTAGCTGAGGGGCTGGATTCTGGAAGCATCATGTTTGTTTTCAAAGGCTTCAGTTTGGCATGACAGGATCTGCAGAGCAGTGGTTCCCAAATTCTCACCCGGGGGGGATGCTTGCCAGGTTGATTGCATCAGAGTCACCTGGATTGTTTGTTAAAGTTACATATTCCTTATTCCAAGTATAGGGATTCTGATTCACTAGGTCTTGGGTAGGATCTTGAAATATATTTTTCTAAAGAGCTTCACAAATGCTTATGAAGCAACTTTGGACATCACTGTGTATCAGCTGGGAATCAGGAAACAGATGGTAAACTCAAAGGGTTTATTAAAGAGATTTTAACAATGGCTTGTGGGCAAGTTTAAGGGAAACTGTTTAAGGGAAACTGAACAAACTGTTCAGGGGTGGTGAGGCACTGAGGGCTAGCAACAGTGGGAAACAGGTGGAAGGGGAAGGGAGAGTTACCAGAACCTGGTGATACTTACAGGTTGCAAGAGAGGACATCTGGACAGGAGCTGTGGTCAGCCGCTGTCAACCAATGGTTCAGCAGGGAGGAAAACAGGAAAATAAATGCCCCAACCTGTCTCTCCTTTGGCCTTTGCTCTTCTGCTGGTGTTTGGCTAAATCCAAAGGGCCAGAGAATTGAAGTGATGCGGTCTATGAAAGCGAGACTCCTGAGACATCAAACAGGAGGGAGAAGGCTGGAGAGGGGACCTGGAGGGGCACAGGGAGACCATCCAGCACGCATAGTGTAGTAACTTTTTCTAGTTATACATTTGGGTGCCAATTTGTGGATGGCAAATATGCCAATATGTTTTGTTCTGCAGACATGCTTCTTTTCTTGGTGTAAAATTGCCTCCACAGTTTCATCACAGAGACTGTAAACTCTTAAAGAGCAAGGGTGACATCTTATAGAATTACCTTCCTGTGTTGTGCCTACAGTTCAGCCAGTTCATATGCTGTCTCTGGCAAGGGCTGCAAGAAGATTATTTTTGAAAATCATAATTATCTGCCTGGCTGTCAACTTTAAATTTAGTGACATATCGGTAGGATGTTCTATTCTTTCTTACTAAGTAATTATGGATCTATCATTCTATATCTTTGAATTTATTTATAATTATCCTTTTCAGGAAGCTATTTATGTTTGTAACCAATATGGTTGTCAGGCCGGCTATTCTGAACATAGCTCCTTAAAGAAACCACATTGCTTATACCTTCTAAAAGATTTAGTTGTATTGCTTTTTTTAATTTTTTTTTTTGGTTTTATTTTCTGTATTTCTTTCTCTATATTTAAAGCATCCTTTTAATGGTCATTTGTAATTATAACTCTGCATTAGAAAGCTTAGATTAATTTTGGCATAGTATGTTCTATGTGAATATTTGAGCATACCTTAAAATATAGCACATATAGCAATATAATATTTCTATAAAGAAACTTTACAGAAATTGTCCATGGAAACCCTGGAGATTTATCTGTAGCTTCTCTATAAAGGCCTCACTTCCCTCCCCCAGTGAAAAAGTTATTTGTGTTTAGAGTCCCTCTCCATGCTAGAGACCAACAGCTCAAAGATAAATTCTTTCATATCAACCATTCAACAGGCCACCCATCTGTGCTTGGTAGAGAGGATCGAGTCCTGGGTCTTGCATTAGGCAGCTTGCAGTAGTGGTTAAGAGCAAGGACCCCACAAAAGCACGAACAGTGTCGTGTTAAATGTGGAATACAAGATAGCACCAGTCTGCTTCAGAATTCTAAAATGGAGTTGGGAAGCCATTCTAAGAAGGACTGTCTGCACAGCCAGCAACCTTGCAAAACCCCCCAGGAACATGCCTTGAACCTTTGAACTGGGCCAAACCACCACGATCCCATCATCTTGAAAAATAATTGAATTTTGCCAGAGCTGCAACTACTGAAAAGCAACAACCAAGGAACTGTGAACTCATTTGCTAAGTTGGCCACCTTTATCAATGATAATTTTTTAAAAACCACTTGTGTAATCACACCTAGCTTCCTTTCAAAAATCTGTACCCTAATCACTTCCTCCCCAGCTTTAGAACATTATTTATGTTTTGGCTGAAACTGTGTCTCCTGGATTGTGATTCCTAAGGTCCCAACAAATACCCTGCTGGATGATATTATGTTTTTTTTTTTTTTTTTACTTCTTCTTGACTGATAGTCTTAATTCTGATTCCACCACTTACTAATGGTGTGACTTTGGGCATGTTATTTAACTTCTCTGTGCTCAGTTTTTACTTATGCAAAGAAGGGAAGAATCACAGCTCCTGTCTCATAGATCTGTGGTGAAGAGTGAATGAGAATGGAAGGAAATCCCTGGGTGTCTGGCCTGTTATTTGTGACAGCAGACTATTCACTGTTCTCATTTCTAAGTGGAGAGCCCAAGAGCTAACAAAATTGTGACTTGGGTGAGGGCATAGCATTCTGGAGAGCAAAAATTGGTTACACTAAAGTTTTCTTTTGGATTTCCCTTTCTCCTTTGAATAAAAGCCCCAATTCTTTATAGACAGAAACTATACTGTAGATCAGGATAGCTCCCCAGCAGAGTTGTGAAGAAGCTGAAATCTGTCTGGGGCTCTGTTCTCGCCCTTTCCTGGCTTCCAGGATGTGCTGGAAGAGAGGTATGACCAGAGTGGGCTCTTCCTTCAGTCTGCCTGGCTTTGAATCTCCACCATTTGCTAGTTCTTTGATTTTAGGCAAAGCAGTTTTACTTTTGTGTTTTAGTTTCCTCATCTGTAAAGTGAAGGTAAAAGTGAAACCTGCTTTATGGAATCTCTGTGAAGATTAAATGTGTGGGTTTATATGTGTATAAAGCACTTAGAGTTGTTTTGGCAGGTACTAAGAAGTTGATGCTTTCCTAAGTTGCTCATGGTTTTATTAGCCTTATCCCTTTACTCTGTGTTGCCTATATCCTCAGACTATTTACACACACAAAAAGTCTTTTGTTCAAATTTCCTTCCTTTTTCAAAATATCTAAGCTCCCCAGGACTCTAACACTTGGAGGACTGCTTTAGAACTAACAGGTCCCGTCAGCCCCATTCTCCATTTGTTCTTTCTCAATACTTCTCCATCTCAGTAAGTGGTGCCGGCTTTCATCTCGGTGTTTGACTCCCCTTTTTACCACGTAGAATCCATCAGCAAGCTACGTTTATCAGACGTCTAAAATATTTCCCAAAGTTCACATGCTTCCTTCTGCCTCACTGCCGCCATCGAAGTCCCAGCCACCTTCCTCTTTCTCCTGTAACTGAAGAAAGCCATTGTATCTGGGCTCGGGGCCTTTGTATCTGCTCTGTTCTTTGTCTGACATGCTGTTTCCTCGTCACTACTAAGATGGGTCTTCCTCATCATTTACTTCTCAGCTCAGAAATACTCTAACTACGGCCCCAGAAGGCCTTGACTATCCACCCTGTGAGATAGCCATCTCTACCAGACAAACTCTCTATTACACATTTCCATGTTTATTTTCCTCAAAGCATTCACAAACTTTTCTAAGTATTCCATTTGGTGCCTGAACATTTTGTCTTCTCTGTATTGTCATGAGGCAAAGGTCCCTTCCCATTGTAATCTATCAGCAGTGGGATATTTATTGTCTTTGGCACAAATTAGGACACATAAACACACACACACACACACACAGAAGATGTAATCAAAGTTTTTGTTAAACTTGTTCAATGGAGTTCAGGGAGCTTGAGTAAGTTTATGACCCAGGAAGCACAGGAAAACATTTTCATCTACACTAATTACTTCTATGGAGTAGGCATGGGGTGGGAGGAGATGATTCTCCTCTACTGAATAGAGGATGATGATTCTGTTCTTCTCCTACATAAACTTTTCCTTCTGACTTTGCACACTTGTGCTTGCTCTTTCTTCTCCCTGGACGCCTGTTTGTCAGCTATTGGCATGGCTGGCTTTATCTGTCAGGTCTTTCTCTGTTCAAATGTTTCATCTCATCTGGAATGTTCTTACCTTATGTAAAGTTTCCATACTGCTAACCCCTTTATGTGACTCTCTACCCTGCTACCTTATTTTCTTATAGAATTTGTTGTTGTTTTCTAAAATTGTCTTATATACTTGTTTACTTATTTATTGTCTTCTCAGATCTAAGAAAGCAATGACCTTGTCATTTTTTCTCACCTAATACAAAGGAAAGAAAGCATCGCTAATGTTGTAGGCACTCAAATATTTATCAGTGAAGAGAAAAAAAAAAGACAAAATTCCTCTCTGTGTCTCAGTGAACCCAACCCCAAAATAGAAAGTGATCAGCCCATGGGGACATTATGAAGCTTAGATATAGGGAAGAATAGGAGCACTTAGCCCTCAGCCTGGCAAAGTAAACAGTAAATACGTGACAACTATCATTTTTAGATACTTTTGTAGATAATGGATTTGCATTTTATTTGGATATTTTCCACACTCAGGTAATGCATGTTGAATATCCCTTATGTGAGTGTGTGTTCAAAAGTATGTCTGTGTTGGGGGGGGGCTAATGCAGCCTCACAAGAACTTCCCCCCTCTTTCTTTTCCTCCCCTTCCTCTCCTCTGCCACAAAGAACACAGAGGACCTGGTTAGCCCCACCCCCAAAATTCCAGCTGAAGGCCCCTGACTCACAGAAGCCCTCCGGGCAAGATGTGGAATTTTCCCACCTCTGAAAACCCCATATAAAAGGTGTCTCTAATTGCCCCCAGGTTCTAATTACCCTTTTTGCACTACCCAGGTGTGTCACTGTCCCTTTCAATAAACCTGGCCTGAATATCTCCACTGTGGTCTGTTTCTGGGCACAGCTGCTCACACCTCTTAGTTAGTGTGTGTACGTGTGTGTATGAATGTGTGTGTGCATTTTTTTTTGGCCCAGGAAAAAGGTGGCTTCCTACTTAATATCTTACTGGAAAATCTTCATCTTCTGCCCCAGGAGATTGTGCCAGCGGCAAGAGGTGGAAGAAGGAGATAGTAGAGACCAACACAGTGATGAAGAGACCTGACTGTGGGCTGTTAGGAAATTTTATTAAGAGACTGCAGGTGCGTCCCTCATAGTCTTTGTGACAGCTTGGAGTTCCTCACTGCTAGTGGAATCTCTTAGAACAAACACAATGACCTTTAGTTGGAGTTTCGTTCTCCTTCCCACTTCAGAGAATAGCAGCTCTCATAAGCCCAATTGGTCAACATTTATGGTACTCCTGTCTCTCTCTTCCAGGACCCTTTGAAATATATATATTTCGTGAATTCAGTTTTGTCTGAAAAATCTGCATCCAATTTGAATGAAATTGAATATGTTTCAGGGCGCAAGCAGCATGTCTTCCATCTGAAGCAAAATGGAGATGAATTTCAATTAGATGTTCCCATTATAATCTGTCTCCACCTGTAGTTTTCATCAAAATTGCTAGGAAGTGTGATATAATGTATGATCTGGATTTGCCCACTGGCAGCAGTGTCCCATTATCTTAGTAAAAAAGCACAAAATAATTAGTCTGATGCATATAGATAGCGGCTTCTTACAGCGACTGACTTTAATTGTGGTGAGTAATATATATGGAGTTTGAAACCTTATATATTTCCCTCCCAAGAAGACACCAATTACTAATTCAGTTGACAAAGTAACAATGTTTCAGAAGATTTAATGCAAACTGAACATTGTAGTCAATAGCCACTGTAAAATGTCCATTTTATGGCCTTATTTTTGCCTCAGCTTAATTTATTGTAATTTGGTAGTTGCATATAGCCTGGAAGTATGCTGTTGGCTGGAGAGTTAGTGCTTGGGTGTTGCATAAATCATGGATGAATGTGTTGGCTTCATCTAATGCTCTTCTTTCTCCTACAATTGGAGTCCTTTTCATCTTGTCATTTCCCCAGCTTCTTTCCTATTTGCAATTCATGGGGCTCTGAGAGCTCAGTATTTAGGAGATCACTATCTCCATAAAACGGCAACTTCCAAATGCCAGGTAAAGTGTTTGTGGGTTACTGGGGAAGGAATTCAGCAAATCTTTTTGTGGGATAGAGATGGTAACTGGATTTATGTTGTACCACCCCACCTTAAGTGCTTTAGAGGAAATATAATTTCCCTTCCCCACCTACCCACCTGACTCTAAACTCTGTGCTAATATAAAGCTTAAAAGTACAGAATGTGGCCTATTTCTTTTCAGTCCAGGTTTATATTAATTATGATCTTGGTAATTTGAAATATAGGACAAATTAGCCTGTATCTTCTAGGCTCACGGGTAATCTACCTGGAGACTTAAATAATATGATTCAAATGGTACTATAGAATTCAGTTTAAATGACTGTTTTTCAAAGAAGTATATTGGGTGCTTTGGAAATCTTTCACTGTTCTCTATACTTGTTTGGAAAGATTATGAATTTTTAGTGGTAATTAGTGATTTTCAAAAGTAATTAAAATTTCTAAATAAACAAATGTTCCATGTTTGCCTGTGGACCACCTTCCAACCTTCTCTAAGTGTTGTGGGAAAACATGTTTTAAATTTTAGGTCTTCTCCGAAATTCCCCAGACCACAATATAAATGTTTCAATTTATTAATTGCTAGACAAATATTTCTATTTTCTAATTATGCAATTGTCTTCTTTTGCTTATCTTATAATCATCATAGCTGACAGGTGAATATACATTGCACAATACTTTTATGTGCATTATCACCTTTAATCCACAGGTCAACCTCATTTGTAGGCATTGTTATCCACAATTTAAACGTGAAGCAAGCAAATTTAAAATTAAAATGGTATTTAAAATTTTATTCTAATGTTTTTCCAATTATAACATGAAAAATATTTATTGTAGAAAATCTGCAAAGTGTCAAAAGCACACAGATGCTGTTTATGAGAATTGACCAAACATGAAAAAAAAGTACAGGACATCAATGTGAGTAATCAACAAGTGGGTATCACTACGGACCTTATAGACATTAAAAGGATAATAAAGAATTCTGCAAATCACTCTCTGTACATAAAGCCCACATGGACATATTGATTCAATGAAAGCAGTTACTTTTCTAGCATTCAATATCCATTTATAATAACGTTTAAAACACTAAAAACAGAAGAGACTTTCCTTATCCTGATAAAAGGTATCCACACAAAAATGCCCTGTAGCACAAATGACATTTAGTTTCGTGTAGCCTCCTTTCCACTAAAGAACAGGGACAAAGAAGAGATATCCTATCCCATCACCCATTTAATTTCTACTAGGAGGCCTAGCCAGTCCAAGAGGGAATAAAAAGAAATAAAAAGCACAGATTGAAAAAGAAGAAACAAAACTATCCCTACTTGCAAGCAATAGACATGATAGTCTACATAGAAAATCCAGATTATAAAGTGTTTACAAGGAGCAACAACAATAACTCAAATAGAAACTCCCATAATGAATAAGTGAGTTTTGTAAAGTAATAGGGTATTAGATTAACACATAGAAATCATCATACTTCTTAATACATTCAAAGTATAATTTGAAACTAAATATTTATGTGAGATGCACTTACAGTGGGTCATCAAGGAGTGTCTAATTAAGGAATGTGTAATCCACGTGGACAGAAACCAAAGAAACCCTCCCAGCAACACTGATAAACCAAGCAAGTTGAAATAGGTGAAACAGAAAGGTCACTGTCAACCAGTATTTTGGAAATGAAATAATGGGCCATAACAGTGTAACTCAAAATTTTTGTAGTTACCCACATTTATATATATATTTAAAATGCCATTAAAAAAATCTCCTAAAGTGAGGTACATGGGGGAACTCTAATACAATTTGTTCATAAATTGTATGCTGAAAGCACAAAGACTGCTGAATGATGTCTGAGACAACTTAAGTACATCAAGAGATATACAGTATTCACAGATAGACTCACAAGGTAAAGATTTAATTTTTTCACAGCTTGATCTCTAGAGTTAAAACAATTCCGATAAAAATCTCAGCAGGACTTTGTAGTTATATACAAACTGACCCTAAAACTTTTATGAAAAGACAAAGTAGGAGAAATAGCCAAAACAATGTTGAGAATGAAGAATAAAGGTAGTGAAATCCAACTATCCAATTTTAAAACTTATTATATAGCTATAGTAATCAAAACAGTGTGGTATTACCAAAGGGATAGACATATAGATCAATGGAACAGAAGTAGACCAAAATAAATATGGTAATTTAATTTTATTTGCACTTGAAATATCTTATTTAAAAAATAAATTTTATTTTTTAAAATTATCTCATTTATTTTATTTTATTTTATTTTTTTCCAGTTTTTGGCCAGGGCTAGGTTTGAACCTGCCACCTCTAGTATATGGGGCTGGTGCCCTATTCCTTTGAGCCATAGGCACTGCCTGATTATTTATTTTTTTGAGATGGAGTTTCACTATATAGCTTGGGCTAGAGTTCTGTGGCATCAGCCTAATTCATGGCATCTTCAAATTCCCAGGGTCAAGCGATTCTCCTGTCTCAGACTCCCAAGTAGCTGAGACTATAGGTGCCTGCTACAATGCCTGCCTAATTTTTCTATTTTTAAAATAGAGACAGAGTTTCTCTCTTGCTGAGGCTGGTCTTGAATTCTGGAGCTCAAGGGATCCTCCTGCCTGGGCCTCCAGGATTATAGGCCTAATCCTAAAGAGATATACAGTATAGTGTTAGGATTATAGGCATGAGCCATTGTGCCTGGCCAAAAAATTAAACTTTATTATATTTTTTAATTTTAATTTTTTGTAGTTTTTGGCCAGGGCCAGGTTTGAACCTGCCACCTCTGGTATATGGGGCTGGTGCCCTACTCCTTTGAGCCACAGTGCCACCCTAAACTTTATTTTTTATTTTTCTTTTTTAAAGTTTTTTTTTGGTTTTTATTATTTATTTATTTATTTATTTTTTGCAGTTTTTGACCGGGGCTAGGCTTGAACCCACCACCTCTGGTATATGGGGCCGGCACCCTACTCCTTGAGCCACAGGTGCCACCCCTAAACTTTATTTTTATAACAATTTTAGTTTTATAGAGATGAGATTAGAGTTCTCATTATATCTTATACCTAGTTTTCCTATTATTATCATCTTATATTAGTATGGTGCATATATTACATTTAATGAATCTTTATTGATACATTATTAAGTAAAGTCTATACTTTTTTTTAGATTTCTTTAACTTTTAAAGTCCATTTTTCATTCTATGATCAGAATAGGTTACATTTAGTTGTCATTTCTCTTTTTCTTTGCTGTGACAGTTTCTCAAACTTTCCTTGTTTTTAATAACCACGGCAGTTTTTAGGAGTCCTGGTTATGTATTTTGTAGAATGACCCTCAAGTGAGACTTTTGTGACAAATTTATGATTAAAGTTTCAGAAAACCATAAAGTGTTATTTTTTATTACATCATATCAAAGGAATATAGTATCAACATGACTTGTCACTGTTGTTTTTGACTTTGATTATGTGCCTATAATAGTGTTTGTCAGTTTTTTCACTGTCACTTTACAGTTTGTCACTGTAAAGTGACTCATTCTCCCCCGTCCCCTTTTTCATACTTTACTTTTTGGAGCAAAGTCACTGTGCACAGTTCATACTTCATGAATGGGAAGTTATATTCTCTCCCACTCCTTGAGGATAGACTATGCCAAGCAACTATTTGTAATTCTTCTATGTG
Organism: Otolemur garnettii; assembly: GCF_000181295.1. NCBI lineage: Eukaryota > Metazoa > Chordata > Mammalia > Primates > Galagidae > Otolemur > Otolemur garnettii. The sequence continues at coordinate 13,131,708 of NW_003852398.1, read as the reverse complement.
GAGATTTATCTTTTCTCATTTATTTATTCACTAAAGAATTTATTTCTTTTTATTTCTATCAGTATTGATATTTATTTTATACTTCAAATTATAAATCTAATACTACTTAACTTATTTTGTTGCTCAAATTGTTCCAAATTTGGACACTGGGAAATCTTTTAATTGGCTCCTGTTTTCTTTCATATAATCTTTCTTTTCCCAGCATTTTTCTTACTTTCTGGGAACAGGAGATCCATTTTATCTATCTTGTGTATTTCCTACTTCAGTTCTAGAATCATCAACTTCTTCAGAGGGCCCTGACTCTTTTTATGAGAGGATGGTTGTAGAAACCAAGACCTGAGCATTTGGTGTGCTCATTGTTACTGGGGTGTCATTATTTCCCTCTTAGCTGATGAATAAAAAAATGTGTATGTACTAACCCATTATAAACATATGTCTGTAGATATTTCTACATATAATCATTTATACTTATATTAAGCTAAACATGAGTTGGTACGAGATCTCTAACTCTGATCTTACTACCATGTGGATCACTCTAGCCCCTTCCCATGCTTATTCATAAACTTCCACTTCAACAATGAAAAACCACTCATTTCCTTCATTGTTTAATTCCATATACATGTATAGCTGAACTGTAAACCCATACTCACATGGGAAACTATTTTATTGACTAGAGATAGCCTTTACACATTTCCAGAGGTACTTAGGTCAGCGTCATTTCCTCTACCCTTTAGTGAGACTGTTTTATACATTTGTAATGCAGTTAGATTGATTTGTCACATTCTGCCTTCCACTGTAGGTCATCCTATGACCTACCAAATGATTTAAAAAATTTTTCATATATTAAATCCACTGTAAAATGCTGAAGAGTTCAGTGGGGTTTGATAAATACATAGTGTTCTATATGAACAATTATGTTTTATATGGCATAGTTTCACCACCTTAAAAAATTCCCTTGTGCTTTAAGTAGTCAATCCCTCTCTACTGGACCCCTCATGACCACTGAAATTTTTACTATCTTTGTAGTGTTCCCTTTCCATAATGCCTTGATTGGAATCAGATGTACTTTTTTTTTTTTTTTCCCAGTTTTTGGCCAGGGCTGGGTTTGAACCCACCATCTCTGGCATATGGGGCCGGTGACCTACTCCTTTGAGCCACAGGTGCTTCCCCAGATGTACCTTTTTAAGACTGACTTCTTTTACTTAGAAATGTGCACTTAAAATTCATCCTTATTTTCTCATGGCTTTATAGCTCATTTCTCTTTATTGCTAAATGATATTCCATTGTATGGATACGATTTGATTTTTACAAAGGCACACAAGTCATTCAATGAAAACATAGTCATTTAAATGGTGTTGGTATTATTGGATATCCATTGGCAAAAAATGAAACTCAATGTTATTTTTCTATCTTGTATAGAGTTTATTCAGAATAAACGACAAATATAAACTGAAAAATTATAAAACTTTTAGAAAAAAATCCTCATGACCTGGGGTTAAACAAAGAATTTTTAGATGGAACTCCAAAAGCAGAATCCATTAAAGAAGTCGGTGAAGTAGACTTCACTAAGTTTCCAAACTTTTGCCCCACAAAAGATACTATTTAGAGAATGAAAAGACAGTCTGGGATAGACTAGGAGAAAATATTTGCAAACCATGTATCCAATGAAGGGTTTGCACCTAAAATACATAAAGAACTTTCAAAACTCAATGATAAGGAAACAAACTAATTACAAACAGACAAAGACTTGGGCAGATGCTTCTGCAAAGTGAATATACAAAAATCCCAAGAAAAGTTGGTCAACACAGTTAGTCAACAGAGAAATGCAAATATAGGGTAGACATAAAGTTTGTGTGTCATTTACTTTATTAAAGTATTTTATTTATATATTTGTGTATGTATGTATGTTAAACTATTTTGAATTGCACACAAACTTTATGTCCACCTTGTATATGATCTGGCCTTTCTTTGAATTCTGTTCTTATATTTCTCAGATGTGTTTGCTTTACATCAATCACACACTGATCTTTGCTCTTTGAAATGCACTTGCATTTGCATAGACACATAGCTAGCTCTCTCCCCTCTTCCCAACTTTTCTTACCTGTCACCTTCCTAACGAGCCCTATAATCTCTCCTGTTTAATTTATAGTCTCCTATCCTTGCACTTACAGTGCTTCTTTTCATTTTCTTTTTTATTACATTTATCATCTTCTAATACATTATATAATGTATTGGTTGTATTTATCACTTATTGATATCCTTCCCTACTAATATCTAAATTTTATGGAGATAGAGATCTTGGGCCTTTTTTAAAGATGGATCCCAGTGCCTGGCATATAATAGATAATCAATAAACTTTTGTTGCCTGTATAAAAGAAATAAGGTCGTTGCTCACTGTTTGAGAGAATTTTAATACTGTGTTGTCTGAATATCAGATATGTATCATTTTATATGCTTTTTTTTTTTTGAGACAGAGTCTTACTCTGTCATCCTGGGTAGAGTGCCTTAGTGTCATAGGTCATAGCAACCTCAAACTCCTGGATTTGAGCAATCCTCTAGCCTCAGCCTCCTG
>NW_003852398.1:13125749-13129018 GCF_000181295.1 Otolemur garnettii | reverse complement strand
ATGTTTCAAATCTATACTAATTTGGTGGTTAGTTATAGAGGTAGTTATAAATACTATTATGCTTTTCTGCCTTTATATACGAATAACACAATTTCCTTCCTCCACATAAGCATAACAAAATTTTTGTACAGAATTCCAAGTCCAAAAGCTTATGACTAATTTTTCTTCATTCTCAATATTACTTTGTATTACTATATTTTGTCTTTTTCTTCTTCTTTCTTATCATTTTTCATAAGAATTTATAAGTGAGCTGGATTAGTGATATTCTTCTATTCTTTTCCTTAACTATGAAATAATGCTTTTTTTTTAAATCTCAGAAATTTAACCTAGGTTATTAAATTCATACAGATAGTGTAGGAAGAGATGTTATTGCACTAGACAAGGCTTTTTCTTTTATGCAGTTAAAATGTGGAATTGGAACCAAGGAATACAGGTAGGACCTATCTGAACTAAGCAGGTAAATGTTCATTTTTCACTGAGCAAATTAGTTAAGGTCACAGAAGCAGAATGTTAGCCAGTTTAATTTTTACCTTGCTCTTTATGTTCAAAACTGAGGCTTTTGGATATACATTCAATGAGAAGAAAAAGGTAGAAAAAAGTCATTTTGCAAAGTGTTACTTAAAACATGCATTATGGATGTGTCTGCTCTTAGTTCAGTTCTTTGCTCAAACTTGTGTTTGAAAATACGGATGTTGTTATTTCTCTTATATGAGATGAATCAAGTAGCATAGATTTTAAAAGCAGTCTTTATCCTGAGAGCCTTTTAGATTTAAGTGGTCATTTATTCTTTGAAAAATATGTTTAAAAAGCAGTAGAATAATTACTAGCTCTGCGGCCGATTGATGAGCACTGGGATTCAAGAGGTGAGAAAAGCAAACACAGTCTTTGACATCCTGGGGAATGTAGAACTGTGGAGGGAGACACGTATTTAAAATGATCATAAGAATATGTGATTATCAACTGTAAGAGCTTCAGAATTAGAGCAGAGGAAACAATACAGTGGACTAGAGGTGGTGGAACAGTCACAGGAGTCCAGAGCAGGCAGCCCCTCAAAAGTGATGTTTGAGTAGGGATCTGAAGGGTGGTAGTAGGTAAAGGGAGATGAGATTGGAAGAATTTTTAGTTGGAGGCAACAGTATTTAAAAAGCCCTCACAATGCAGAGGCACATGGCGTACCTCTTGGGTGAAGGGTTCAACTAAAACTGGGACTTTACCTAATAAATGCAAACAATATCACCTAATTGTATATCCCCTTATATTAATCTGAAATTTAAAAAATATGAAAGACCTAAGGTGGAAAGGGCCATAGCATGTTGGGGAAAAAGAAAAAAGAAGACAGCAAGTGAGAGTGTTTTTAGCTGAGAGGTAGGCAATGCCTAGACCACACGTTTTTAAGGGTGCCAGTAGGAATCTTGATCTATCTCCAATGGATAATCTCTAGCAGCTTTGAGAAGCTATAGAAAGGTTTCCTACAAAACTCAGATGTTCAGCATTTGGTTTCAAAAATGTCACTCCACATGGCTAAATGTGGACAATAAATTTGGAGAAGAAACTATAGTAGAAATAGGCCAGTTGAGAGGCTTCTTAGTATTTTTTTTTAATTGTTGGGGATTCATTGAGGGTGCAAAGAACCAGGTTACAATGATTGCATTTGTTAGGTAAAGTCCCTCTTATAATTGTGTCCTACTCCCTCAAAATTTGTCACACACTGTGGCCCCCTACTCCCCTCCCTTCTTTCCTCTCTCTGCTCTTCCCTACCCCGCCTCCCTCCCTTCTTCTCTCTGCTCTCCCTATTCCCCACCTCCACTTGTAGATATTGGCCTGGGGAAAGACTTTATGAAGAAGACTTCTGTGGCAATTGCAACAAAAACAAAAATAAACAATTGGGACTTAATTAAACTGAAAAGCTTCTGTGCAGCTAAGGAGAAAACAACCAAAGCAAACAGACAACCTACACAATGGGAAAGGATATTTGCATATTATGAATCAGACAAAAGCTTGATAGCTAGGATCTGCAAGAACTTAAATTAATCCACATGAAAAAAGCCAATAATCCCATATATCAATGGGCAGGAGAGATGAATACAAACTTCTCTAAAGAAGACAGACTAATGGCTAACAAACGTGAAAAAATGCTCATCATCCCTGATTACTAGAGAAATGCAAATCAAAACCACCCTGAGATATTATCTAACACCAGTAAGAATGGCCCACATCACAAAATCTCAAAACTGCAGGTGCTGGCATGGATGTGGAGAAAAGGAAACACGGTTACACTGCTGGTGGGACTGCAAACTAATACAACCTTTTTGAAGGAAGTATCGAGAACCCTCAAAGAACTCAAACTAGACCTCCCATTTTATCCTGCAATCCCATTACTGGGCATCTACTCAGAAGGGAAAAAAAATCCTTTTACCATAAGGACACTTGCACTAGAGTATTTATCACAGCTTAATTTACAATCACCAAAATGTGGAAATAGCCTAAATGCCCACCAACCCAGGAATGGATTAATAAGCTGTGGTACATGGATTCCAAGGCTACTTAGCATTACTCAGTAAGTGGTGGTTGTGTTAAGACGGTTTGGATGGGTCAGGAGGCTATGAGAAGTGTCCAGATAAGAGGTGAGAGTGGTTTGGTCTAGCGCAGTGGTAGATGATGAGGAATGACTATGTTGCGTAGAGCTATCTCCTTTCTTCAATGTTGTAAAGACTGGTACATGTCATCCATGTAATGTCAGTTGATATAACTTAGCAAGGGTCCTCAAACTTTTTAAACAGAGGGCCAGTTCACTGTCCCTCAGACCATTGGAGGGCCGGACTGCGGGCCCCAGGACAAGTCGGCTGCTAAGCAGGACAGGCAGCGGCAGCAAAAACACCCTGCAGGCTGGATAAATGTCCTAGGTGGACTGCATGTGGCCTGCAGGCTGTAGTTTGAGGACGCCTGATAGTGGCTATGGTTTAACAGATTATATTTTAGAGATCAGATCATAGTGCATTTAATTTCTTTAGAGGATGAATATTTTCAACAGAGTCTCCCCGCAGTTTTAAGAAAGATGGCTTGATATTGTCAGAAATGACATCACAGGCAATCAGTCAGAGGTCCAAGAGAACATTAGAAGAGGAGGCCCCTGGTCAGGAGCTGCTGAGATGGCTGGCAGATGGCCTCGCAGCAGGAGGCTGGGAGGTGAGGACAGGCAGATGGCCTTGCAGCGGGAGGCTGGGAGGTGAGGACAGGCAGATGGCCTTGCAGCGGGAGGCTGGGAGGTG
>NW_003852398.1:13121087-13125729 GCF_000181295.1 Otolemur garnettii | reverse complement strand
ACAGGCAGATGGCCTTGCAGCGGGAGGCTGGGAGGTGAGGACAGGCAGATGGCCTTGCAGCGGGAGGCTGGGAGGTGAGGACAGGCAGATGGCCTCAAAGCAGGAGGCTGGGAGGTGAGGACAGGCAGATGGCCTTGCAGTGGGAGGCTGGGAGGTGAGGACGAGCAAGGCAGAGGTTCTGCTGGGCCGTCCGCATGGGGCCTTTTGGTTCCACTCCTTTCCCAGTCATATAGGGAGCAAGTGCCAGCAGTGAGTCTTCATTAGGATGAACAAAACAGTGGATGGAGGAAAAGCAGCTGCCACTTACTGGAAGCCTAGGGTCAGTGAGAACCCACAAGCTGCACTGACAGCCCTGTGGGAGTGATGGGGTCATAACCTGCTCAGCAAGTGTTTCTGAATGAAGACTTGTTGATAGTATTAAGGGAAACCATCTGATCTCAATCTACTTCAGCATAGGGGCGAGATATGTGAATTTAATAGGCTGTGCCAGGCTTTTCATGATCTGCCTTCACACCTTTCCTTTTTCTCACTTCTCAGATCTCATTTCCCTCTGTCCTCCGACATCGGGCACGATGACCTCCTCATTGCTCCTTGAAGACCCCAAGCATGTTGCCACCTCACCCACTTTCTATTCTCTGTGTAAGCTGACAGTATTGTTATCCAATCTGATAGAGATGGATATGACATTAAGAATTTTGTGCAAAATCAGATATTGATTTCTGAGTAATCTTTTATTTAGGCTACTCTGTCCCATTTTAATCTCTGATTTTCTTTGTATCATAAAAAAAAGAAGAGAAAAATATAAAAAACGACTTACTCTTCTTATCCAAGCCGTCCTTGTACCAGGCCCCAAAATATACTACAAAGAGAGAGCAATGATGTGGCTATTATCTAGATATAACAAAGGCTTTTTGAGATTGAAAGTAGAAACAGATGGGAGAATAATCTCTGAGTGTTTACAGTTAAAGTTGCCTCTACTTTGATTAGATGTGTAGTAGAGAACTTACATGTATCCGTCTCAAAGCAGAGGCTTGGCAGAATATTTGTTTTGAAGAGGAGAAAATGACCTTTCTGGACAAAGGACAAATGAGGGAAACGAAAGACAGACGTTCAGAAGATTTTCAGCCCCGGAGAAGGAAGATTGTAACCTCGCTGTTTACTCAAGACGAAGCTGTCAAATCCCATTTCTTTCTTTAGCATTTTGTGCACCCAGAGGCAGAGAATGGTGATACTGATAAGGATGTAATGATGTGAGCAACTATTTGTATAAATAACGGTGAGAAACCCCAAAGCTTACAAGTGGTAATGACCGTAAACGCCAGCTCCCTAAAGCCAGGTGTGCGGTGTAATCTGTTCATGTAGAAGCTAGTCTACCGTAGGTTAAATGCGTTTAGTGGGAGGCCATCATATTACATTTATTTCATTATTTCTCAGTTCCGAGTTTGTATGGAAAACCGGATGTTTTCCTCAGAAGAAAGATTTAAGCTGCTTATAATTTTTTTTGAGAATTTTTATTCTGAGTATGTCATTGAGTGGTCATTTTTTTGTGTTAAAAGTTGCAAAAATATTTCTTGTTAATAATCACATCATCAAATTATATGTATTTCTAATCATTTTGCAAGATATAAATTAGAACTGAAGGTGTGGTAAACCACATACCAAAAATGAAACTAGGATTTTGTAGTAGAACCTGGATAAACGCGAATGCTGAAAGAATGGGTTATTCTAGAAAATTATGATAATTTTTTTGTTAGCATCCTTTCTTTTTTTCTGGGAAAATCTTTCATGTTTAAGTCTCCTGTCATTATAAACAATACATTAAACTTAATGAGATCCACTTTTAATTAAAGATCTTAAAGTTCATCAGGCAAATCATCTCAACTTACCAGTTTTCATTGATCACAGTAGATAAAAGATTAGCCTAAATGTTAGTTGATTATAAACCTAGAATTTAAAAAATTAACCTTTATATGTACTCTAAATTTTAGCCAATTGGGAAAAACCTAGCTAAATAAAAGTGATGACAATTTGAATTTCAAAGCTCTACTATATTTTTATATATTTTTCTATCAAATGCTATTTCTTAGTGTCTTTTTTCTCTATTTAAATATCAATTTAATATCTCCATGGGCTTATTTCTTTTAATTATAGTGCTATCCCTATGCTTCCAATAATGTGGTATCACCTCAATTTTATTTGTTTTTAGATTGGCTTTAGTTGCTTCATTTAAGCAACTTTAAAATTGGATTCTTCCCTTTTGATCATGCTAAAGAAAATTAAAATGATAGGTTTAGAAGAATAAAAATGAATTAAATGTATAGTTTACCAAACTTATCAAGTTTACATATTTGTGTGGGGTACATACACAACTCGTTCACTATATGTATTGTCAAATAAAAGAGAAACAGTTTACACAGCTTGTTGTCATGATTTTAATGTGTTACCATATTAGTTTTATTTCACAAACTTTTATGTGCAGCTCTCTATGTGTCAGGCCTTATTCTAAGAGCTTGATAGATGTTAACTTTCTTCATTAATCCTTCTAACACCGCTATGAGGTCAGCACCATTATTCCCATTTTGCACATTAGGAAATAGGACACAGAGAGGTTACATAATTTCCCTAATGTCACCCTAATAATAAATGAAAGGGTTGTGATTTGAAACCTCTAGAACATGTGCTTTTAACTACTGTACTATAGGCTGTCAGTCTTGGTTGCTTAAAAGATAAAAGTGTTCAAAATGTCAACTTCCAGCGCCCATCACTGTTTGGGACTATTAATATCTGGAAGGAGATGAATTTTATGACCTATCTCTCTTGCTTCAGGAATATATAATGAATATTTTATAAGTATGTACATTTATGCATGTTATATAGACACACTCACTATAATAAAAATAGTTATGACTATATTATAGTTCTGGCATTTCCTTACAATTTGTCTTTTCCAAGGATTTAGACATTTATGGATAATCCCATAGAGGCTAATGGAAATGTCCCAGTCCAGACCGATTTGTAACTCTTATTCCTTTTGGCTCTGCTGATTATCTCTTTCTAGCCTATATTTTCTTACATTCTAGATGAATCTACAACATACTCATGCTTAACTTATATTATCATTGACTTATTTTAGTCAAGAACATCAGTTATCCCACAGATACTCAAAATTCTCTCTGTGAAGTATCAGAAGAGCCAAAATTCTGATGACTTAGACGTCAATAATTATGTAGCTTTCTTTGTATTCTAAAACTCATTTCATGTTGCTCTCGTGTTTTTCTTCAACCTATTCCTTCTCCTTGAAGAAGAAAAGAAGTAAAACTTTAAAAATTATGTGTAAATTCTAGCTTCAAACCATCTCTTGTAGATGCAGATATAGTCAATGCAGAGTTGACGCCCCTTTCTAGGATGCTTTGTCCTGGGCTGATTCCTAACATGCCTGAATTGTCGGTTTGGTTTCTGGCTCCCGCCACAGATCACTGCTGGCCCTTTCATTGTCTCCGGTTGTGTGGTCTTTGGAATCTCCCTGAAGTCTTCTTATTTTGAGCACTGGTCCCCTATCCCCTGCTCCTATTAGCACCGACAAGAGAATGTTGCAGTCAAAATTTTCAAAGGTAAAACAATGTCATAGATGCTTTTTAAACAGGTAAAACATGGGATTAAAATGCAGGCTATTTATGAGAGCAGAACCTTTTAGTCAAATCAGCATTGTGGAAAGGAATCACTATACCAAGAGGAGAGGGTTTGGTGTGCAGTCTTTCTTTAGAGAACGTCATGTTAAACCTATAGTTAGGGTTCTCTGGAGAAATGTAACTAATAGCATGTGTGTGTATGTGAAGCAATTTATTTTAAGGAATTGGCTCATGTGATTGTGGATTGTGGAATGAGTCCAAAATCTGGTGGTGGAGGCCAGCAGGAAAGAGTGGCAGTTAAGTTCCCAAATCAGTCTACCAGAAAACCACCAAGAGCCAGTGTTGCTGTGAAGTCTGAATTCGGTCTGCAGGAGACGTTCCTCTTGCTTAGAGGAGGTCAGCCTTTCATTCCCTTTAAGGCTTCACCTAATTGGATGAGGCCCACCTACAGTATGGAGGGGAGTCTGCTTTACTCAAATCCTATGAATTTAAATGTAAATCTCATCCAAAAAGCACCCTTGTAGAAACATCTAGAAGAATGTTTGATCAAACATCTGGGCACCATGGCCCAGCCAAGTTGAGACATAAACTTCACCATCACAAGTCCTCCCCTTGTCAAATTGGTATGAATATGCAGCTCCTTAAATGGTATTTAATCTCCAAAGATGATACGAAGGTCGTACTTCCACTTACAACATGATGTAACTGTCCTGTGAACAATCAAGAAATATATAAATTCTTTCCCTGTAAGAGGATGTAAAATCCTAAAATGATGTTTAATTTTCCTGGTATTCCTTAACTTAAATACTATGATATAAAATTTGGTAATACTTAAATTCTATGATATAAAGTCAGTCTATCTATGCTATGTAATAAAAGGATAAAAGAGAGAAGATACACACATATTTATAATAAAATAAGAAAGAAATACTCACGACATTATAAAAATTATAGTCCTTATTTTTGTAACAGGCCATGATCTTTTATTTATTTGTTTATTTATTTATTTATTT
>NW_003852398.1:13112587-13120843 GCF_000181295.1 Otolemur garnettii | reverse complement strand
GCCTTAGCCAGTTGAACTATAGGCGCTGAGCCTGTTTATTTATTTTTGAGATGGAGTCACACTCTGTTGCCCTGGCTAGAGTGCAGTGGCATCTTCATAGCTCACTACAACCTTAAACTCCTAGGCTTAAGCAATCCTTCTGTGTCAGCCTGGCACATGCCACAGTGTCTGGCTATTTTTTTTCTAATTTTTGTGGAGATAGGGTCTTACCCTTGTCTAGGCTGATCTCAAACTCCTGACCTCAAACGATCCTCCCATCTTGGCCTCCCAGAGTGCTAGGATTATAGGCAAGAGCCACTGCACACTGGCAACGACCCATTTTGTATCTCTTTGACCTCAGCAAACACCTTAGCTTCTCATCGTTCTTTACCTGTTGGGGTGCTCCAAATCTTAATTCCTGAAAGGTCTGGGACATTAGTAGTCCTGCACATGGGCTTGTTTTAGTTTTCCATTGCAGTGGTACAGGGTGTGGTAATCCCAACAGATGTGCTAAGAGATCCTGTATTCCTGCTGTGCCCTTCCTCCCCTGCATTGCAGAGAAGCTGTTCAGTTTCTCCCTAGTCCTCTGAGCAGAAAATTGTCTACTCTTCACTTTAGATGTCATTAAGAGTTGGGGTCTTCATTAAGACTGTTAGGAGGACATACAGTTGGGGCCACGGGGTACTATGGGACCTCATTTTATGTCAGAGGGCCCAAGATGCCTGAGAAAAGGCACACAGTTGCTCGACAACTGCATTTAGAAAATGATTACACATCCACCCAAGCCCAAGCAGTAGTTCATGTTCTCTATGGGTTAAGTGTGGGCCACATGAAGGTTAGACTTGCTGTGTCCTGTGTTAGGTTCTAGAGGAGGGCAAAGAACTTTGTGCAGAGGGACTTTGTGTAAATGTAAGTGGGTCACTAGAAAACCAAATTGAAGAAGTCTTGCACCTGTGATTGGACCCATTGCCTGGCAGGCTCAGAGGCTTTGAAATTCACACAGAGTAGCCTGGTGATTACCTGCCAGGCCCAGAGGGCATGATGTTGCTGAGCCTTTGGGCCTTTCTGAGGTGCTCCTGGCCTCCTCAATGGGGTATGCCCCCAAGTGTTCTCAGTTTTCTGCAAAACTGTCTAATAGTTCTGTGTCTTTTTGTCTTCTGGAGGTGGTAGGTTGCTGAAATGTTTCCATCCTGCTCTCCCTTTCTTTTCTTTCTTTGTTTCTTTCCAGTGTTGGAAAGGTTCTCAACTTTATCCTCTTCTTTGGCAGGGATTTTTGCCTTCTGTTACTGTTTGTTCTTTTTCTACTCATTAGTGACATAGTCTTAATGCAAATGTATTTTTAGCAGACACAAAAAAAATATTTTGGGAGATAACTTTATGGCTGTTCCTTCAGAAAAGCTTCTCTCTCCTTTGCTTTGCTAATATCCATGGCATTTCGTGAGTTTGCTTTGCTTATGGTAGAGATGTTTGGGTAGAATCCCCACTGTACTGAGAAGCCAAACTCATGGTTGCCTCCTGAATTACATGAACTACTTTATTTAGCTACAGGTCCCTTTTCTTCTTTTTCTTTCCTCTATTTGATAATCATAAGGCTGTTTTTCCAGCTTGGGTTAGAGAAAAATTATAATACCCCCATTTCGGTGTATTACTCTCTTTGTTAGAAGTTGCTTATACAAGCCAGGAACAATCACTGGATTCAAACAAATGGATAAATTGGGCAATAATTATATCAAACTCTGTTAAAAGGTACAGGCAGGGAACAAAATCCTGGATTTTTCTTTAGACAAAAAAGATAATTGAATGCTCAATCACAGTGATATCTATTAACTTCAGCATTGTGTTTTAATAAACAGCATTTTTTTTTTCTAGTGGGGGCGGTAGAGGTATATTTTCAGTAGTTTTTAATTGTGTAATTTAACTTCAAAAAAATAGGATGCTTCATGTAAGGTCCCTGTAGATGCGTTTTTCATTAAACATTCTTTTTAATCAGATATACTTAACCCCAAGATTCTTGTTTGGGTGAAGTCAGATTTGTCAGCTCTTCAATCAGTTTGTAGTACATTGTAAAAGAATCTACTCAAAACAGAGTTAAGCTGTCAAGCTGTGACAACGCGGAATGAGGAAGATTTTCAGAAATTATGAGTGAGATATTTAAAATGTCTCCTTGACATCCACAGCACTATTCAAAATACTTCATCAGAGGCATGCGCTTTAAAAATGTACTTGAAAATTAATGTAAGGCGTGTAATTTGTCAGTCTTTGTCTTCCACACACGGCCTTGACAGGCATGGAGCATTTACGGTATTATAGCGCAGAATCTTTCCTCGTAGGTCCTGCCAGGGATGAGGGGGAGATGGAGTGACCTCTTCAAGGGGCAGCCAGAAGGGCCGTAAGCAAAACAGAGACAGAACAGGCTTGATTCCAAGTCCCGTTGATACCTGTTTGAGCTGGTGGCAAACGACAAACTCCATTTGTCCTTTGCCAGGAGGACTGTGTGATTTAGTGATTCCTCAAAGGAACCATGTCCTCCTCAGCTGTGTGTCAGGGACATGAGCTATTTGTCCTGACCTCAGCTTATAATATGGAGGCAAAAAGACAAAGTGTTGACTATTTATTTTAAATAAGTTTCTTAAAAGGTAGAGAAATCTCTCAGTCCTGGGGCTGTCCTAAGTTAGCGTCCTCTAAATTCAAGGAAACCTTTCTAACACCCGATCTGGACGAATCCTCCAGGGACCCCTCTAATTGGTGAAGGAGCCTAAGGATGGATCAAAATGAGCCAAGGACTTTCACATTTCTTGTCACTGCCTCTCAGTGCCTAGTAAATGCATGCGTTGTGTGCTTATCTGATGCCAAAGTTTAAGAAATCAAGTCAGGGATGGTACCTCAGGCAGGATATTGAAGAGAAAGACTTAAGTTGATTTTTAAGGTGGTCCTGCTTTTTATTTGCATGAAGTCTCTAATTTTTTAAGGTGGCCCAGAGAGTAATTTACAGTAGGGGTTCATGACATCACAGAACCTAAAGTCAGGAGGACTAAAAATCCGGAGCCAAGAGCTGAGTGAAACCCAGGTTGCTACCGGGTCTCAGACCACAGTTGTTTGTCCTTTGTAAATGTGTCTGTCTCTCTTTGTACAGAAAGCCATTCCAAGGGAAGAAAGGCTCCCGTTCTTAGATGTGGAGGCATCCTGTTAGAACAACAGAGTCCTGAAAAGAGCCCTGGGGCTTAGTGACAAGGGTGAACTCAAGGAGACCTGTTTCAGTGCAGAGGGGAGGAAACACTCAGCTGGGGTGAGCTGAGCCGCGTGTGGCAGCATAGAATATGGCGGCCAGACAGCTTTTTGATACTTTACGTATTTTTTTTATCATTCCCCAGCTAACCAATTAGAAAAAAGAGATGTAGGTCAAAGGATTGAAAAACCAATTTAGAAAGGAGATGTAGGTCAAATGATTCAAAATAGCAGATATGTAGGCTATAGATATGTAGGGTGAACAAGTCTGGAGATCTAACATACACCATGAGGACTCGGGTCAATGAAATTGTATTTTATTTGGGATTTTTGTTAAATAAGTGATTTTAGCGGCTTTTGTCACACAAAGAATCTATGGGAGATGATAGATATGTCCATCTGCTGAACTGTCGTGACCATTTGCCTATCTCTAAGTATCCCCTAACATCATGTTCTAAACCTCAAATATGCACAACCAAATTTATTTAAAAAAATAAAAAGAAAATGTTAGTACTTTGGGACTATGCATCTAGCGAGTGGCAGACACAGGATTCAAATACACGAATGTCTGCTCGGAGGGAATGAGCTTTTTACTGTGGTTATTTTTTACATCACTTTTGGCAGGACCGGGGCGGATGTGATCACTTGTGGAATAGAGAGCCTTCTGAGGCCATGGTATTCTAAATACCTTTGTGACTACAGGTACGATACAGAAGAGATATCCATGAGTTGCTCATCCTCATAGGAATATAACACAGCACAGGGAAGGAGTTTGTATTCTTAATCCATTTACTTAGCTAGACTTAACCATAGACATAATTGTCTCATTCACCCCAGTCCTCCCATATCCCTTGAAGTAACTATACTATTTTGGTGGTCTACAATCCCTTATCAGCAAATGTATAATGATAGAGTATTTTGCTATTAGATTTGTATATTCTATCGGTAGCTTCTAGAATAAAAGAATAATAGAGACAATTAGTTCTGCTAAATGCATCTTGGAGCCATGTGTTAGCTTATCTATGGATTTTCTCCTTAGATGTTTAAATATTCCCCCTGCAATTTAGGTTTCATCAAACAAAGGAGATCTGATTTAAGATAATTCTCTTGGTAAGAAAGCAATTGCGGCTGCAATCTGCCATTCACCCAGAGCCATTGATCCCAGGATAAACATTCATTTATCAGAGAATTCAAAATAAAACACAACATATGCTGTCGTTTATAGCAAATTGATGGATAGAATTCTGCATTCTTCCTGGGTTCTCCTAGCTAAGCATTGTTTCGTTTACTTTTTGTGAACATTACTGTAAAATATTAGTTTCATCTCCTGTAACCATTATTCTTAATTCAAACTACAAGCTGGTTAACATTTTACAAAAGCAGTCCATTATCTTAACCTCACTGTACAGTTATGTTTATTTAAAATTGTCTTTTCAAAGCATTAATGAATGTTTAAAATGGTCTCTTCTATAAGCCTCTCCATCCTTCACAGCCATTCATTCTGCAGTGTGTTAGTCAGGTGTTTGGGAGGAATTCAGGCATCTGGATTGTGACTTTGGCCTTCTGTGGTGACCTTCTTGCAGCAACCATATAATCATCTTCTGAAAGCTGCAGTCCAGGTATAAAGGGGTTGTGGCCATGAAGAAATGCCTTTCATTAGAGTTGTTATTGGATTTTGCAATCTGCACGTAGCAGGCAAAATGACCATGAGATGATAATTAAGTAGTCTCTTTATTATTTCAGAGAGGAAAAAAGTTCACAACTCTGGTGGTTGCAAAGCCTCTGAATTGGAGATTAAATATAAAAAAAAAAACATAAAACACTTGTGTGAGCATAGATTCTCTCCTTTCAATTTTTAAATGTAGGTGATATTTTTTCTTGAATAATGAGTGTCTTGTAGGACAAGAGGCTCTTGACTAAAGGTTGGCATTAAAATACTTGCTATCTAACAACAGTATAAGCAGATTGTACAAAGGAGACCAATGTTTAATCACTGAAGTTCAAAACCAAGGTTTCTCTCTCTGAGGGTGTTTGGAGTCTCTAAAAAATGCAACAGATGGGTACCTCAAATTTAAATTCTTTTGATAATGATTAAGGATTTTCTGCTTAAAAATGATGAAAATAAAAATGTTACTGACAGTCTTTGAAGATGACAGGAGAAGATCTATCAGAAAATTATAAATTTTTTTTTGTGGAATTTATTTTAGAGTAAGTGGTTGTTACTTCTTTGTTCTGTTTTGTGACTTTTCTGAATTTCAGTAATAGTTTTCATTTGAGCTCATGTAAAACTCAGAAAGAGCTATAGTTATAAATGAGAGTATGTGCACTATTTCTTATGCTTTTGCTAAATGGAAAGTTAGAATTTTTTTTTTTTTTAATCACCAGTGCAAAGAAAATAGAGATAGTCTCAACCTAACTGCTAAATCGCTTGTCTTTTTCTTCTCAGTGATTGCACAGAATATCACCACCTCAAACAAACAAAGTTACCGATAAGCCACGGGACACAGTAGTGCTAGTCATGTATCTGTCTGCTAGTTTTCTCATCTGTAATCTGGATGGGATTATGTAAAATTTCATAAATACTAATAATGAACGCATTTTGTTAATTCCTAATAACTTCTTAAGTTGTTTACCCCATGTCACTGAGGAGTTGTTTTGAAAACTTCTTTCCACTGTAGTGGGTCCTTAAAGCATTTCCAGAGAGTGGCCACCCATGGTTTTTCTATCCAGAGAAAGGCTCTCTTGAACATTTTCAACTTTGATTATGCTTAATGTGTTGACTAATAAGAAGTACATTATATCTCCTTATAAAATTTGTTGTTATGGTGGTACATCAGTACTTGGCTAATTCAATAATGACGTAGCTAATAAATTAATGCTATCCCTTTATTGAATGTCAAAAAGCACATTATGTAATATATCTAGAGGATAATTTTTTATATTATAAACTAGCAATAATTATTGATTGGTTTAGAGAAGGCTGTTGAATTCAGGAGTAGCAAATCTGCATTCAGTATAAAAGGAGCACCATATAGAATCATGGATTTTTTTTTTTTTTAAGTCCCAGAAGAAGCTTTTTCTTTTCTTTAATCATCAATCTATTTTGTAGTTTGGATGGCACACTGAATATAGATAAAAAAATCAATATTAAATGCATTTTATTTGAATTAAAAAATATACATCATATCCAAATGAAACGGCTCAATGGTTGCATTAGAACAATCTAAAAGTTGTTAATTCCATAGCACGAGGCCCTATCTATGCAAAATAAGATGAAATCTACTATGTGCCAGTGCTCCAGATTGCTGACTGCCTTTGCCTTCTGATACATGTGTAAGCTCAGTAAAATGTGCTATGTGAGAAAAGAAATCAGTGGGTTTATTTTTTTATTTTTGGTAGAACAAGCTGCATAACTTTGCTTATAAAAAAATCCATTGTTTGCTTTTCTCTTTCTTTTGTATGATAAATTCCTCTTAGAATTTAGCAAAATTTTTTTTTTAATCATTACCTTTAAGGACCTAGTCATATATCTACATATATTAGGTGTCTTAAAGCTATATTTGCATAACTGACTTGAAAGTATCATTTGTTAGAAGTGTAAGTCTTGATGCTATTACCCCATGGCAGTTAATTCCAACTGTGGGGAAATGTCAAAAGTGATTTGTGTCCAGTAACCTTTGCTCTTTTCTTGTGCCAAAGTAGAAGCCTTGGCAAGGTACCCAGACTCCAGGAAGTTGAAGGATAGGTGCTTGATTCACTGATGGTGAATTCATCTCCCTCTCCCCCAAGTGCAGTCCAAGTCATTCCCAGGTCTTGGATGGCTTTTCTCTCTTTGATACCTCTGGACTGCTACTAGATTAAATCCTAAAATGGACATCTGATTGTGAGTTTTCACCTTCTCAAAACTTTCAAGTATCCTGCCTAGATCTTCCCTTAAAAATCCTACTCTTCCTTACTTCAAATCTTACTATCCAAGTTGGAATTAATTATTCTTTCCCACACTTTTTTCATACCATTGGCTTTTCTGTTATGTCGTTAGGACAGCCTCGTATTAATTACTTATATGCGTATTTTTTTGAGTAGATATTCACTTGTGATACTTTCACTAGAGTATGAGGTATTAAGTAAGCAAGGAATTTATTAACAGAATTTATTTCGTTCAGTATTATATCTCCAGCATTGAGCACAGTATTTTGTACCTAATGGGTACTTAATAAATACTTGTGGTATGATTGAGTGAATCGAATAGGCTTTCAAATTTTTTTTTGTTGCAATAAGCTCTGAGGAATATTATTATCTTGTCCAACACAACATTCTCAGTATAGAGGGCTCTGAACATAGGATCTTGCAGAAATAGAAGGCTTCATAACTATTTGCTCAGTAAGTAGCTGATTAGTCAAATGAATGAATGGAGTTGCATTTTCTTCAAAGCTCATGATGCTTCTAAAAGGCAATTGATTTTTGGAGGGCATAGATCTGAATATATTAAATTTTTTTATAAATTATGTAATTAAAGGAGCAATATACCCACAGTGCTAAATAAATAGCCCAAAACAAAAGAAAACAAAATGTTCTATAACTTAGTGTTTCCAGTTTTTGAATAATAATGTATTAGACACCAGAGGGTTTATGATTTTAGTTTTAGTTTTTATTTAGTGGTTTGTGACATGTTCAGGCTGTGGTTGAGTAGATAAAAGGACACCATTGGCAAATGGCTTTCTCATTTAGATTATGACTATCCATCTAGTCAGCTAGAATCTCTTGGAAAAAATCACACCACCTTAGTGATGTCAGTAAGAGGAAAGTTGAAGCACTAGGTATTAAAATATGGTAGGTCAGTTGGATAACGGCTGTCTTCATTGGGAAAACAAGATGACTCAATATAGATGAGTTTAGCAGCTATAGGTTTAATTAAAGAAAATCAGCAATGATCTGAATACTGCCTCTGTATGACTGATTCATCAAACCAGTGAAGAAAGACTTGATTTTTTACTAAACTACTGTGGGCAATTTTTTTCTTTTTCCTTTTCCCTTCCCCCTTCTCTTTTCTTT
>NW_003852398.1:13093501-13112250 GCF_000181295.1 Otolemur garnettii | reverse complement strand
GATTCGAACCCACCAGCTCTGGTGTATGTGGCTGGAGCCTTAGTCACTTGAGCTACAGGTGCCAAGCCCCCCCTTCTCTTTTCATTAGTAAGTGATGAGGACCATGAAGTGCCCGGGTACCACAGTGGATAGATGTGGTAGGAATACAAGGGATTGTGCAGTGACCCGGGCATTGGAATATCTTCTATAAGTCCCAGGGAGCTTAAATATGATTCTGTATCATAACTTCTTTTTTATACAGAAAGAGAAATTTTTATACAGAAGAACTAAGTTCTTTAGTGGGAGCTCAAAATAAAAACCCCTGATAAAGAAAAATTCATTTCTCCATTCCACCTCCATGAATATTGCTTTATTCAAATCGTTTTTCTCTCTCTCCCCTAGAATACCATAATAACTTCTAATCTGGTTTTATTCTCACACTTCTGTCGTCAATTCTCCCAACATCAGTCATAATTCTTCAAAAATAATAAATAAGATCATTTAGCTTTCTCTTGTGGGTTCCCGAGTATCTTCCCCTTATACTTAGGAAAGAAATTCAAAGTTTTTTTACTATAGCCAATAAGTCCTTACATTATCTGGTTCCTAACTGCCGCCCTGTGTTAACTTGTTGCTTTTCTCAACCTTGAACATGACATTCCAGCCATGCTGACCTTCTTGCTGTTTGTTAAACAGACAGAACATGTTCTTGTCTCAAGACCTTGGGGCTCACAGCTCCATGTGCCTGGAATGTCACTGCTGGGGATAGTCCCATGACTCCCTGCTAACATGTCTGTGACCTCTTCGGAGAGGCTCTCCGCAACCACCTAACCTATAGCTGTACCTCTTATCAGAATGTAGTTTTTTAACTATTTTATTTTCATTTATAGCATTTATTCTCACTGGACATAATATTATATCAGTTTATTGTTTTTATACAGCTCAATTTCCAGGGTTCTCCTCCATGGAAAGGAGGTAGAATTCAACCTCTGTGAGGGTAGAGGTCTTGTTCCCTTCCTGCTCTGAGGATTGTACCTGGAACATCACTCAGGAAACATGTTTTTTGAATTGGTGAAACGATTTTCTTTAAAGGCAAATTGTATCTCAGTATTACCTTCAGCAATACTGGTCCCACTGACCTCAGGAATTTGTATTACTTCTCATTATTTCTTAACCTTATTTGAAAATTGAAAGCATTTTCCTGCTTGGAGATTGTGTGTGGTGTGTAGTCTATGTTTGGAGATCCCCTGGTTAAAGATGTATTCATGAGAAATAATCAGTACAAATGACAATATTTATGTTAAGCTCTTTTTTTTTCCCTAAGAAATGATTTCTTTGGAAATTTTGCTTCCTCTAATCTTTCCAATCTGCTGTAAGATTATCTGTGAAATTGCTATAAGATTTGCCAGTGGTCTCAGGGTAGAGGGGCTGCAGCTTGAAAATTACACTACCGAATTTTAGAAAAGTACATCAGGATTAATTTATTATTGTTTTTGTTCTGATCTATAAGCAGTTTAAATTCATACTGGCCGCTGCTGTGTAGAGGAGAGACCCATAGGCAATTCGTGCTTTTAATGATAGAGGTTCTCACAATTCTCTACGTGAATGTCCCGACAGGGAAGACAAAATTGCCTTTTTGCCACTTAGAAATGCAGGACAAAGCAGCTGACAAATGTTACCTGGCATTTTATACCATACGAACATATTCCTTGTGTCAGCAAGGGTACGCCTATATGATTCTAGCCGTGTCCTTCTTCTTTCTCTAGAAATAATGGGTTAGTTCACGTAAAGTAGTCTCAAGATTATTGATATAATCACAAATTGAAATGGGACCCTGAGCTCTCTGTTCACAGAAAAGCTTGCCTGGCTTTCTCTGTATTTGAAGTGATTAACGGGGCTGCAGCATTGTGGGAAAATGATATGTCTATAATTATGTGAAACCACAGGAGGGAGAAACTCTTTCTGATTCCTGATCTTTGAAGCCACCCAAATTATTTGAATCTTTGCCATTAGGGGAGGAAAAGACAGGAAGAAAAAAGCTAGAAAAATATATCTATAAAAAAAAGAGAGAAATCAGAATACCTAGTGACATTGGTCTACGGGGAGACTGTGAGTGAGAAAGAAAATGACGAGGCGGGGGGGGGACGTAAAAAGCTAACAGATGGCAGGAAATCCTGGTTCAGCAGGTAAACGGGAGACCCCACAAAGTTGCAGAGCCCTCAGCCTTTTCTTTGACTGGCGTCTCTATCATTTTTTATCTGTAATATGGAGACAATGTTTCTCACCATCTTCTGTGGGGCATAATGACACAGACGGACTTTGTTAACCATAGAAAATAGTATGTCCATTTGTCAGTATTATAAACAATCTGGAGTATGCTGATGTCTTGGTTCTCATTGCTACCCCCTCCCTTGAACAGTGTTTGTTCAAGCGTGGGCCTCCTTAGCAGAGTTTAGGACTTAAGTGCATTTCAGAATCACCTTTAAGGCATCCGGGATGTCTGGGACTCCTTTCCTCCCGGGAGGTACTGGTAACTTGCTGTCAGGAGTGGGCCTGTGACCTCTGTGTGCCTGGGAATATAGCTGGGCTGATGCAGGTGCTGCCTGGCTAGAGGATGCGAATACAAATTGGCAGTGAATTCCAATCCTGGCCACTTGGTGCCACTCTAGCTCTAGGAAATGCTCAGTCACAACCAAATCCTGGGAAACAAGCTTCCTCCTAGGTTGGTTTCTGTGGTTTCAAAGACAGTCATTGTTTTGAAGAAGGTCATTTGGAGAGTTCCGTGGCTGATGTGATTAGAATCACAAGTTGCATTCCAGGTGCTTTGTGTGCTAACACTTAGGTGTTATTACCAGCATTAATTATCCAAGGGACATGTAACAAACACAGGTGGGCCCTTGTTGGTTCATTTAAAAGGCAAGACTCTGCAGAAAGCAAACCTCCAGGTAGTCACCCACCCTGGCCTTTAATTTGGAGTTTAATTTGGGGATAGCTGGAGCCCACCAGACCTAGTCTATTCATAGATCAGATGTTATAAAAAGAAAATCAGTTCAATAGAGTTCCTCCCCAATATAGTTTCCAATCCCCCCATCCCTACAGCACAAACAGTCAGCAAGAATTTGAAAATGTTGTGGTAGAATTTGGTTCTCTGCATACCATAGCTTAGGGTTTCTTTCCACCATCATTCTCTTCACTTGCACAACTTTTTATTCATCGATAAAAAGGACATTTTTCTTCACAGAGAAAACCATCCTTCGGGTGAATTAACTACCTTTAGCATTGTAAAACTCACTACCGTGAAGGACACATCTTTCTCTTTTCCCCTATCTCCTTTGCTCTTCTGGGACCAAAGGGGATTTGAGGAAGGAATCCGTGCACGGGTTTTTGCAACATAAAGATGACTTTCTAAGATGGAGAAACTGTGGTGTTGAGCTGAAGATCTTCGTGTTCTGTTTTAATGGGAGGCCGGGAGGGGGGCTTGCCCACTTGTAAAGATGCTAGTGAGAGCAGTGCTTTTCTGACTCATTAATTTGGAAAGGCAAAAGGAGGCTGCCGTTAAGAAATGTCTTTGCAATTAATTGCATATAAAACCTTAAGTTTCTTTCCTGACACATTTATAGAAATTGCTTTACCTTGTTTATGCTGATACACTTCTGCTGGCCTTAGCGTGAGTGGAACTGGCCCTAGGCAAAACTGAGATGCTGGTGAAATCTGTTTTTCAGCCCCTTCTGCGTTTGTTGCATACCTCTTTCCATTCTCTGAACCTGAACTTTCCTTTCCCCTTAAACCTTATTAGTTTTGAGTTTAATTGCCTCTGGCATTCTGCTTGTCAACTTTGGGTTGTCCTTGGGTTTGGACAGCAGGCGACTCTGTTAAGATCCTGATTCTGCCATTTTCTTGTTGCGTGTGTTTAGGCAAATTATTTAATTTTCTTGGACTTCTCTTTCTGTAAAATAGGGCAATTTCAAGCAAGCAATGGAACACTGCCTGTGAAGCTTGGGGTCTGGCTTCAGAAGAATGGAACCCTTAAGGTACTCATTAAAAATGTAGTTTTCTAGGGCGGTGCCTGTAGCTCAAAGGAGTAGGGTGCTGGCCCCATATACCAGAGGTGGTGGGTTGAAACCTGTCCCTGGCCAAAAACTACAAAAAAAAAAAAAAAAAAAAAGAAAAGTAGTTTTCTAGGGCAGCACCTGTGGCTCAGTGAGTGGGACGCCACCCCCCAGGGCTAAACTGCATAAAATAAAAATAAAATAAAATAAAGTTTTCTAAATCTTATTCTAGATCAGTGGTTCTCAACCTTCCTCATGCCACAGCTCATTAATACAGTTCCTGTGGGTCCAGACCCCGCTCTAGATAACTGCCTCTGAATCTTGAGGAAAAGGCCCAGGAATCTGTACTTTTAAAAAGTATTTTTAGGAAATTCTTAACACTCAGCAAAGTCTGAGATTCTTGGTTTAAGGAATAAATCTTCTCAGGGACATAATCCATAATCACTGGGGGGTGAGTAATGGGACTCAGACTTCAAAGTTGTTTGGTAGGGGAGAGATTTTGGACCAAATACAGGGTATGATTTGATCAATGCTACCCTGAATCTCGTATAGAGAAGAAAAAAATGGGTATTGGATGCAATATATTGCTTAGGCCAAGTGTCTACTTCTAAAGTGAAGATGCTAATCCACCTACTTTGCCCTGTCATTTTTCCCACCTTGTTTTCATTTCTTTGTGTATCCAGATGTGGGTAAAGGAGGCAGGGACTGTTCCTCTGCTGCAGCTGATTAGTGGGGTCCTTTTGGCTGGACTGTAAGTTCCATGAGGGTGGAGACCATGTTTTTGTGTTTGAGGTTTCAGGGACTAGGACAGCACAACACGTAGGGCAGGCTCACGGTCAACGAGTACCTGACTTGGGGAGGAAAGTAGTTTCTTAACCCGCAAAACATGTTGACCAATTTCCCCTTTTCCTCTTCCTGATCTAGTCAGATCTAGTGAGCAACACTTATTTCGGGAGAGTTGATGCTCTGAATGAAGGTTGGTTGCATTTATTGAAAATCAGGGACCAATGGAGTTATGAAATGCCAATCTTAAGGGAATGTAATTCAGTACTGGCTTGGGCCATCTCCTGGGCCCATCTTTGTAGTTCAGATCCGCTAAAAGATAAAAGATCCACTGACCTAATACCAATCTAGTTTGCAGAACTTATTGACCATTTGGAAAATTCAGTCATGGAGAGCAGGTTGCTCCCTGCCAGGTTTTGATGCTGACACCGCTACTTACTACCTCGTTTAAGAAATAACAGAGAGGATTGTATTGGACATGGTTTACATTTCCCTGAAGCATTAACAGCCATGTAATTCTCAAAATGCAATGTATATAGGAAAAACTCAGATTCTTGGGGGCCGTGTTTCAGATCAAACCCACATATTGCAAACCATGGGTCTGGGGCAGAGCATATGAGGAGCTCAAGAGATTCAACTGGACTTGGGCTTATAAGGGAGGCTATCCATGGGGGGCCAGATCAACCTGCCCCTCCCTCTCCATCCCCCATCACGGGCCTGAAGGGATGTAATTTATTCACTGCTTTCCACATGGGAAGGTCTGGACCAAGAGTTGGAAGTGCAGTCTGGTCCTTATATCATACAGCCTTTGACTCCAGGCCCTTGCCACTGGTTCTATTAACAAGGATCAAGTCGCTTTTTTGAATTTTTTTGCTTCACCTGTAAAATGGTTTAAGCTAGCTGGCTCACTTGGGCCAGTTGTTCTTGTTTCCATGTTTTAAGTAGGAAAGAAGAAAAGTTTTTCAGATTATTGTTTTTGTTAATGTTGAACTCTTTTTTTAAAAAAATTTTTTGAACTCCAAATATTATATGGCTTAGAAGCCTGCCTTGTTCTTTTGGTTTAGAGGAGTAATTCTCAAAAAGTGATCCCTAAGCTAGCAGTGTTAATATCCCTGGGGAACTTATTAGAAATATCCATTTTTGGAACCCACCCCAGACCCACTGGATTAAACATTGGGATGGAGCCCGGAAAGCAGGGTTTTAATAAGGCACCCAGGTTATTCTAATGCTACTATAGTTTGAGAGCAGCTGAACTTTAGGGAAATATGGCTCATTGAATTAAACTTTTAATGAACACCAATTTGGCTGAATGGATAATCCTTCAAATGGTTGAATTTAAAGAAAACAGAAAAAGTCCAATCGGGGTCAAATGAGGTCAAGGCAGTATCAGGGATCAACTATATCATACCCACTTTAATTGTTTTGCTTAAGGCTGACCTTATGAGTATATTAGAAGAGTTACTTAACCTCTGTACTTCAGAGTCCTAGCTGGTAATTTTGGGGAATAACAAGAGTTCTATTTTATTTGGCTATTTTGAGGTTAAATGAGGAAGATGGTCAAGTGCCTTATGGAGTCTGGTGTGCCGTAGGTATTCTGTGATCGGCCCCCTTTCTCCTGTTGCTGACTGAAGTGCGATTCCCATAGACTTCAAGTCCAGGGATACCAGGGGCAACACCTGTGTCTTTTTTGCTTATCATTAGAGTCCTGACCCAGAAGTTATTTAATACATATCGGTTATATGAACAAATAAATTAATGAATGAGTACAAAAACTGAATGCATGAATAAAGACAGTTTTATTTGTATACATTGGTGGATACAGTATAAATATGAAAAGCTTATGCTTTGAGGCAAAGTTTAGACCTATAATAAAAAATTTAAGGGTACATGAGCACTTTGCATGTCATTAAGGATAAGGGAAATAGGGTTTCTCACTAAAATATAAAGGCAATTAAATTAGCTTGGGTATTACAGATTCCGTGTTCGTGACTAATGGATAATTTTTAAACTTTCAAGTTATGAAACAGAATGTACAAATCCATCACTGAAAATGCCTAGACAGACTGGAATCCAGGATGGATCAATTTTGAAAACATAATTTTTTCTCTGATTTCCTCATGATCCATTTGTTTCTAACCCCCTACAAACAAAAGATGCCAAGAACAAAAAAGTTTGCAATGAAGTACTGCTTGTACTTTCCCCCACTTTTCTTTTTCATGTTTATTTTCACAACTATTTCTTTTATTTGAGTTCCAGCAGCATGCCAGTTATATTAAACATACTGTAAGCTTTACTTTTTCTTTTAATTAATATTCTTACTAACCATGCTGTAATCACCCCGTTTTACAGATGGAAAGATCGAGGCTCTGAAAATGTAAGCAATGTAAGCCAAGCCGGGACTGGGACTTACAGTTGATTTCTCAGTACATATTTTTTCCGCTATAGCACTTGGTACAGAGAAAGTTTTCCTTTTGGCAAGATGTGGTCACCTATTACTCTGACACTGAGCAGGGGTAGGTGAGCTTACTGATTCCTAGAAGACTTGCAGATATAAAGGGAATGGAGAGAGACCAGCCCCAGGGGAGCAGAGAAGGTGGCTTTTCTCTTCATCTAAGAAGTAGATGTTTAAATAGCAAGATGGAAAAAATTGGGTGACCTTGGAATTGGACCAAGGAATGCTCTCAGTGCTCTTTGCTATTTACTCACAACCCCCTTAGTTGTTTTCATTCCAAGTTCTGTGATTTGCAATAATTTTACTTTTTCACTGGCCTCCACCATTGATTACCTGTGCTCTCTCCTGCTTTCTTTTCACTTGTGGAAACTTGAAGCTTCCTTCAAGGTATTTCTGACCAGTCGAGGCAAAAGTGATTTCTCCTCTGCATTTGTGAGTCTGTTTGACATTTATTGACCTAATTACATCTTGCCTTTTGGTACTAATAAATGAGCTAAATCAGAGCTATTTAATATTGAATAAGTATTGTATTCTTTCCCAAACACAACTGTATTGTGAAAGTCCCCATAAAAATAGATAGGACTTAAAATGACAATAAAAATGAAATAGCAGCTAGCTAATATTTATTAAAGCAACTAAGTATCATGAGTTCATCTATTCCTCATATGAATCTGTGTTGACATAGCTGAAAAATATAGTCCAAGAGAGAAAATGAAAATCAGCATCATTCCATAATCCAAAGATAACTACTCAAATTTTAATAGATTGAGGAGACAGACCATTTTTTATAGGCTTAAGTAGCTTAACAAAGTTCTAATCCCATAATGAACACCCACTATACATTTACTGAAGAATCCTATATATTCCACAAATATGGAACCGACTCTACTTCTGAGGGAGCTGAATCATTCTGTTGACTTAACAGTTGACTTTAGCTTCTCCTTTTCTGGTCACACAGCTGACTATTCTGTAGGATGTTTTCTTACCACTGATGACAGAGACTGTTGTTATATGGAAATTCTAGTCGTAGGAAAAAAAAAAAATCACACTTTCCCTGCCCAACACTTTGCAGATTGTTTGAAGAAGCCAGAAAGACTAAGTTCTAATGTTTTCCTAAGTAAACTTCCAGGCTCTAAATTTTAGAAAATTTTTACTCAATTCTGTGATGTTTTCTTTAGAAAAATCTCCTAAAATAGCAGAGCCTCTTTGTCTCTGAAACATTGCTCTTCCTTTGGTCTGTGAAGATTTATGATTATGTTGATTAAAAAGAAGGTGGGGGGGAGAAAACATTAATAGACTACAAGTGGAAAAAAAAAAAGGAAAACAACTTTGACAGTATTTCCCTCTCTTGGTGAATACTTCATCCTTTATGATAAAAAGAGATATATGCTTTGTTTTCTGGAACCTTCTCTTCCTTTTTTCTCACCCTTTCTTTAAAAAGAATGTTATGTCAGCAGTTTTGGCTCGGCGCCTGTGGTTCAAGCGGCTAAGGCACCAGCCACATACACCTAAGGTGGCGGGTTCGAATCCAGCCCGGGACCACGAAACAACAATGATGGCTGCAACCAAAAAATAGCCAGGCATTGTGGTGGGTGCCTGTGGTCCCAGCTACTTGGGAGGTGGAGGCAGGAGACTCACTTGAGCCCAGGAGTTGGAGGTTGCTGTGAGCTGTGATGCCATAGCACTCTACCCAGGGTGACAGCTTGAGGCTCAAAAAAAAAAAAATAGTCTTGACCTGGACCTCCGCAGAATGCAATGGCCGTCAGTATGAGATTTTGGAGTTTCCTATCCTCCCTCCATCACTCTTTAGCACTGTGATCTTGGACAAGTTGCTTAACTATTTTTTTGCATCTGGAACATGGTAACAATAATATTAACAACATCACAGAATTATTGAGGATCTTGGACAAGTTGCTTAACTTTTTTTTGCATCTGGAACATGATAACAATAAATATTAACAACCTCACAGAATTACTCTGAAGATCACAAGAGATATTACTCATGAAGGGGCATAGCATTCTGCCTGATGGATACTTCAACAGAAGGAAGGCTGTGTTCCCCACCCCCAAATTATCATCCTCCAGAAGATAGAGTGGCTTTTACTGAAAAGTTCTTAAGAAATCTTGCATACGAGCTGCACTGTAAAATAATGCATAAGAGGATGTAAACCCTCAGGACCTCAGTGAATACCGGTTATGGATACTTAAAGAGCTCATCTGCCATGATAAGTTTAAAAATGCAGCAAAAGAAAATTAAGAAATATTTAGTACATGTTACTGGAGATTTTACCTTATGACTTTAAGTACTGCATTGTCATTGTAAACAAAATCTGAAGAGTTCTTCAAAGAGAAAAATTCTATGGGTTTGAGTTGTAGAGATTAGGAATCTTCTTTTCGAGGATGATGAAAAGGGAAAGTAAGTGTCCTCATGCAAGTGCTGATGAGTACTTGAGGCGCGGGTAATACCGCCACCAATCGTATCATGCACAATTTCAACCAACTTATATGCAGCTGAATATACGGAGCCCACAGAACTGTTAGATGTCTTGAAATGTGGGTCCAGAGAGGGTAATGACATGATGATGAAGATTCATGTGAAGAATTTAAACCAAGTTATTTCAAGGCCTATGAGGATAGTACAGAAGGGTCTGTCTGAATCATGTCTAAATTAGTGACGTTTCACACAGTATGTAATTTGAAACATACTAGGTGAAAGACATTTTAAAAAAGGAAATATTTCACTCTTTTGTCTTTAAGAAAAGTTAATATGCTGAAGTTGGCTAAAAACCGTTTTAGGATTCTTCTTATTGAGAAAATGGCGAATTCATATTCTGGGTCACCATCTATTCTGCAATATATGGTATAGAGCACTAAAAACCTAGCCAGAATAATAGGAGTGATGGGATGCATTTCAAAAAAGACTAGTTCTTTTTAAAAGTAAAAACTAGTCTGGTATTTTGAACTACTTTGTACATGTCTTTTGTTCTTATAAGGATGCTTTTTCTCTTAATTCTACCTTTTCTCATTCTATTGATCTTTTCAACTATCGAGTTATATCTTCTTCCTTGACCACCCTTTTTCTACTATCTCAAACTGCCAGCTCTATTTCTTTTTTTCCTTTTAAGAGACAGCATCTCCCTCGGTCAGCCAGGTTGGAGTGCAGTGATGTAATTATAGTTCACTGCAGCCTCAGGAAAGAGCAATCTTTCCAAGGGACTACAGGGATAATGCCCAGCTAATAATTTGATTTATTCTGGAGTGATGGGGTCTTGCTATGGTGCCCAGGCGAGTCTTGATGTTCCCTTAAGCTGTTCTCCCACCTCAGTCTTCCAGATTGCTGGGATAATAGGCATGGATCACCTTGCCTGGTCTCAACCTACTACCTTTAAATATAACCCCTCACCTGACACATGTTTTTGTGCTATAAAAAGAAACATATTCCTCAGATAGATACAAAAGTGACAAACTGAGGCATGAAGAGATAGAGCAATTTTTTTCTAGGTCACATAGCCCATAAGCAGTAGAGCCAACATTTGAATTCCGAATTTGACTGTAAAATCTAAATCCTTAACCAGAATCCTATAACCCTCTACCGGCTAGGCAGTCTTGCTTATGCATACTCAATGAAAATACAACTTTCACAAAATTATAGTAATAGCTCATACTAAACATTAATAACTAGGAATAAAATAAGCTAAATTTTAAAAACTTTAAACAATGGTAATATAAGTTGGAAGTGCCTCTTAGAGATAGCTATTAAAAGTTTGTTGTGTATCTTTTTGGTTGTTTTTACTCTTTATCTTGACATGTCTTTTTGTTTTTCTCCAATGAAATTGTACAACATATATTCATTATTTTCAGTTTTACACTCAGTATTGTATTTTTATTAAATCCAATATTTCCATTTAACCTTTCACCCCCAAATAATGGCTCCACTTAAGTTTAAACTACAGCTCCTACTTGCTTTCTGAGAGTCCTGCAACTTGTCAACCTCTCTGTCTTCCTTTAATACGTCAGTTGACTTTTTTTTTTTTTTTTAATGTAATCCTTATGGAATTCATGTTTTCCTTATGGAATGTGATCTTGGAAAATTCAGACCATTATCCCAGTCTCTTATGGCCAGCTTTAGTCCTGGCTTTCTTTTTTTAATTTTTTTTTTTATTTTTAGGATTCGTTGAGGGTATAAAGAATTAGTTTACACTGATTGCATTTGTTAGGTAAAGTTCCTCCTATAATTATATCCCACCCCCAAGAGGTGTGCCATACACTGGAACCTCCCATTCCCCTTCCTCCCACCTCTCCCCACTTGCTCATTCCCCTACCCCTCACCTTGTATTAGCTCATCTACTGCCTTCATATTAGAAGTGAGTACATTGGATTCTTGCTTCTCCATTCTTGTGATACTTTATTAAGAAGAATGTGTTCCACCTCAGTCCAGGTTAATACAAAAGATGTAAAGTCTCCATCTTTTTTAGTGGCTGAATAGTAGTCTGTGGTATCCATATACCACAGCTTATTAATCCATTTCTGGGTTGGTGGGCATTTAGGCTGTTTCCACAATTTGGCAATTATAAATTGAACTGCAATAAATAGTCTAGTGCAAATGTCCTTATGATAAAAGGATTTTTTTTTTCCTTCTGGGTAGATGCCCAGTAGTGGGATTGCAGGATCAAATGGGAGATCTAATTTGAGTTTTTGGAGGTTTCTCCATACTCCCTTCCAAAAAGGTTGCATTAGTTTGCAGTCCCATCAGCAGTGTAAACTTCTCTCCACATCCACGCCAGCATCTGCAGCTTTGAGACATTGTGATGTGGGCCATTCTCACTGGGGTTAGGTGATATTTCAGGGTAGTTCATATATTCATATTTTAAAAGTTAAAAGTATGATTAATAATAAATATACTCAACCTTGTTTTAAAAATTAAGAAAATAAATCATTTCAAATATTCAAAATCATTTGAATTTGGAAGTTTATTTGGAATAACTTCACAATATGTAATTTTCCCTAAGATCTCTGAATTCAACATTTTACCACGTTTACTTGTTAACATCGTTCTCTGCATATTATCCTAAACAACAGTGTTTTACTCAACTAACCAGAGCAAGATGCTCAACTTGGCACATGCCACCTCTAACTTGCCCTGTGTGACTCTTCCTAAAACAAGGAGATTCTCTATATGAAACCTTATGTCCTTCAATCCAGAAAGCCAATGTTGACAACACACTAAGGCTTAATCCACTGACTGAATATTTTTTGCATTTTATAGATTATCAATAGGTATAAAATACTTACTGACGACACCACAGTAAACACAGTCTTCTGGAACTAGTGACTAATTCAACTATATGTTGTGGATCTCTTTCTACATCTTTCTGTCTTAGTTTATTATACTGTCATTGGTGGAGTGATTATCACCTTGGGAAAACAGGGCACTGTAGGGAAATGAATATCCTACTTGTTACCATCTCTGTAAATGTCAATTTCCTTCTTCCAGCTCAGGTGTCAAATCTTGATACTGCCCTTGATGCCCCTCTTTCTCTAACACCCCACGTACAATCCCGCATAGATTTTTAAATCTAGGCAGGTATTTGCCATTTCTCAGCATCTCTTTCCACCATCGTCTAGTCCATTATTTTATATCTGGACTATTTTCATCACTTTGTAGCTTGGTTTTTCACTTCCCAGTCACAGCCCAGGGCGATCTTTTACAACGCAGTCGGATATAAATCACTCTGCTCAAAGATCTTCAGTGACCTTCCGCCTAACTCCCTCAATCTCGAGGGCTTGTCATGGCCTTTAGGGCCCTCCAAAAGCCCCCTACTTTTCTAACCTTGCACCACTCTCCCATGTATTCAATTCACACCAACCACACTAAAATAGCTGCTATTTCTTGCATGTAATAAGCACAATTTCTCTTAGGATATTTGTGTTTCTTGTTCCCACTGTCTGCAAACCTTTGAGCCACTCCCCTCTTTATTTACCTGACTCGTCCCCTCATTCCTCCTTTAGGTCTGTTCAAATGCTACCACCTCATCTTCGTTGAGTGAGTGTTGAGGGAACATGCCTTTCCCCAATTGAATAAATATTTCTAGAGGACAAAATTCTCGAAATGAAATTGCTCACTTTTGCACTTGAGCGCAATTATTTTTCCTTTTGTAATCCTTCGTTCTTACAGTCCTCCCACTTACAGCCCTGCCCATTTTATTTCAATCTTCGCTCACCCCTTTTCACAATGCTTCTGTGCTCCTGTCTGCTGTTTCTACGGCGGAAGGCTGGCTGGCTTTCTCTCCCTCCTGGGAGCTGTGGAGGAAAAGCAGGCACTAGCAGCTGGTCTGATCCTCGTGGGCCACTTCTCAAGGCTGTGTTTTCAAGAGTGACCTTGGAGTGTGACTGAGTTGTCATTAAACAGTTTAATAGATGAAAGAATCCTCTCTTTGTACTTCGGTCACATTTATTTCTCTCCATATATCTGGCACCGACTTGTAAACACTCAATGCCGTGAAAAAAAATGTTTTTCTTTTTTTTTAAACACAATTATGATTTATCCTGTTACTTTCAAATTTGTAGGACACATATAGAAATTAGAATAAACCATAGAAATCCTGGGGTTTGAGTCATAAAATAAAACTCTTGTTTGTATGTATCTTTAAAAAAAATACGCTCTTTGTTTATCCCTACCACGTTCCATTTGAGAAAATGGTATGCTTACTGTTAATTATTAGGCGATTTAAGATTTGGATTATCTCCTGGATAACTAGGCTAAGGATGATAAGAATAAATAATCAGGACCATAAGATATGGAATTTTTGAATTAGGAAAGCCCATTTACTTATTTTTCTACTTTTCTATTGAAAGGGAAATAGACATCAGCAGAGGTTGGGCGACTTAGTCAAGGTCACATAACTAGTACAGGTGTGTCCTCTGACTCCCCAAATAGTGCTCAATGGCACCCACTGAACAGTGTGTAGGAACGAAACCCTTTGCTACATCAAGTTCTATGGGCTAGATAATTCCTGTTCCTTCCAATTGTCCTGACACCCTGCAGTTTATTTAGATTATGTGATTTGGCCTCATATTTCTTCCGGAGCTGGCAGGATAAGGATCACTCTATTAGGGTGCTTAATTTTGTGCTAATGATCCTTCTTTCTGTCTGAAGTCTTCAGGTTACAGTTTTTTTCAAAGGAACTCTGTGCTGCTTGTCCTTTTCTGCTGGCTGCATGATGTGCACATCAGTGCCTCCTGCAGCCTTCCACTTTTTAATTGCCTCTCCTTCCTAATGAAGCCTGTATCAGCTCCAGTGCTAATTGAACTTCGTCCTTCATTCAGACTGTGTTATTAAACAAATAGTCACAGTGTTTGGTCTCACTTTAATAGGAGCATTGATGTTTGCTTAACATCAAAAACTTATTAGTAATCCATTGAAAAGGCAATTAATGGAGGACATGGGGGTAAGGAAATTGAACTAGTCTGCAGAACAGGACAACGAATGGCAAAGACATTCTGGCTTTCTAAGGTTTAACTGTGTGTATCCTGGAAGTTGCAAGTGGATTATTAAATTCTGGAATGTTAACCCAAGTCAACAAAGTTATCATTTATGTGAAATAGCACCTGCGTATCTGATATCTAATTGAAGGACAGGTGGGTCCGTCTGTCTCTCTAGCATCCAATTCTTCTCTCTTTAAAACATTTCTCTTATGCCTTTTGGCATATGGATTAATATTCGTCACTCTAGAAAACATTAGCAAGTAGCAATAAGGTAACACCTACAGTCTTACCACTCTATAAACACTGATAAGATATTGGGGTATATTCTTCAGTGTTGCTTTCTAATACCTACCTGAATTGGATCCCATGACATATTGTTTATTTTTTAATTAATAATATGTCCTAAGTGTATTTCCTGGGCAATGAATAGAGGTCTATGGCATCATAGTCAATGGCTTTGATGTATTCCTTTGGTTGGTTAGGCTGCAATTTATTTCATCATTTTGTTATTTAATTGTTTACATTGTCCTAAGTGAGCTTCATTATTTGGGTGAGTAATAGTAATATTCACTGGCTAGGCAGTCTTCTTTGTACATACTCCATGAAGATACAACAGACACAAAACTATAATAATAGCTCACACCAAACATTAATAAATTATCATAAAATATGCTAAATTTTAAAAGCCTTAAACAATGGTACAGTACAAGCAAATTGGCAGCCTGCTCCATTGTTAAACAATCACCCTCCATTATACAAGAATATGCAATATTGAGTGTTATTAGGGCACAAATTTATAGCCTATGTAACAACTTATCTGAATATCAAAATTTCCTTGACTTATAATTATGCTATGCAAACAAAAATGATTAAGAAATGACAGGAGGTTTATCAATAAGTTTTCTTAAACTAATGGCTTAAGTTGTGGGTTTCCTTCTACCTGTAAATTCACGAGGATTCCTGACATCAAAGGAAAAACAAACTCTAAAAATATAAAACTCAGGATGTTTGGCAGTGCAGTAAGGCATAGAAGAGCAAATTCTTTTTACAATCCAAGTCAAATAGATGTGGGAGGAGAAGAACCAATAGTGGGTTACTCCGTTTATTCCACAGACCTGGATATGACGGCGAAACTCCCATCTGTGTTAGTATCTGTGTTAGTGTGAGTCATCCATGCAAACTTCCTAGGCAATATTTAGTAAATGAAGAGGGTTACTGCCTGGTGGAGACTCTAGAAAGTGCTATTGTCGCAAGAAGCTATATATATATACACACACATACACACACACATATAGGTATATATGAAGGTGTATATATATGCATATATGGAGGCATAATATACATATACAAGCATATATAGAGGTATAATATACATCACACACACACTCACATACTCTAGTTTAGCAAGGATTATGATGCATAAAATGTTGATAATAGGTTTAAAAGATTAGCATAGCTTCCCTTGAGATCACTCTTTATATAAAAAAAATACCTAAATGTTATTTCTAATATCATCATAAAAGTAAGGCTGGAGAATTATTGATTTTTTGAAAGCTTTTACTAGATAGCTTGGTAATTGACTCCCTCAAGTTTTTAGCACTTGGCCCTAAGTTTGCTGTTTACCTAGCTCAAGCAATTTGGTGTAATTAATTTTAATAGCTGTATTTACTTTCAGGGTTTATACTTTGGTGGAAAACTATCTCTCGTCAGAGCCTCGCAGAGTTGTTTTTTCTTTGAATTAAAGCATAGAACTTTTTAAGAATCTCATCTATAAATTTAAATGAAGACAGCAGAATGCAAAATCTTTTAACGTGTTTACAACTTTCTGATGTGTCTGTAGATAAGGATTAAAAAGAGAAGTAGAACTGAAAGCGGGTAATGTGTTAGGTGGTAGAATTTTTGTATATTTTGATAAAGAATAAATAAAAATTGGGAAAAAGGATTTAGATGGGATTTTTTTTTAAAGGTCTCCACAAAGCTGTGAGTTGGGCTAATCTGTCAAAAGATTTGGGTGAAAACTAGTCATTAATCATATTGACTGATATTGTGATCAATCAGAAATCCCGTATACTGCATGCACTTCTAAGAGAAAAAAAAAGACCTTCACTCCCAAATGGGTGAAGGTTATAAAAAGATAACATCTTCAGCAATGGAGAAACATTCTTCCTTTTTCTCCTCCTCCTCCTTTTTGTATCAACAAAGTTGTTGTACTTGGTCTTTCTGAGGTACATTTTTCACTCTATCATTCCAGATCTCTATCTCTTAGTCTGACACCCTCCCTATTCCTTCTAATCTGATCCTTAAGGCAAATACAGAATTTAAAAAACAAAATGGTCATGATCAGACCACTCTATTTTTTAAAGGGATTTTTCTTAAGCATTTTAAAATTCTAATTTTAATGTAATATGCGTTGATTACAAAAAGTTAAAAAAAAGAAGCAGAAAGGGGAAGACAAGAATAATCAGTTCCTCCATTCAGATAGATCATAGTGTTAAATAGTTTTATTTCATTCCAATCTTTTGTTTCTCTCCAATATGGTTATCTGTTTGTGTATATTTTTGCTACTATAATAGAAAAATGTGATAAACCCTTCCATCCACAGATTTTGTGTACAACTCTATTTCCTTAGAATCAATTCAAATCTATTTAAATTACTCTAAAGTTTTGGCTCTGTGCCTAGAGCACAGTGGTTATGGTGCCAACCACATATACTGAGGGTTGTGGGTCCAAACCTGACCCAGGCCAGTTAAACGACTGAACAAAAAATTTGGGGGTGTTGTGGTGGGCACCTGTAGTCTCAGCTAGTTGAGAGGTTGAGGTAAGAGAATTGCTTAAGCCCAACAGTAGGAGGTTGCTGTGGGCTGTGACACCCACAGCACTCTACCAAAGGCAACATAGTGAGACTTTCTCTCAAAATAAATAAATAAATAAAGTTTTAACATTATCATGGGGCTTGGGGCTGGAGAGAGGAATTGGTAGACTAAGTTGTGGTTTAGAGGAGAGGAAGAATAATGCCCCTGTAGTATTTTCCTCCTTTCTAATAACCTCTCCCAGATTTGTGGGATAGCATGGAATTGTATCTGGCTAGATCAGGGGTTCTCAACCTTCCTAATGCTGTGATGTACTTTCACTGTTACAAAGGGGTCATGACCCACAGGTTGAGAACTGCTGGGCTAGATTATCATTCTCAGGATCCCGAGCTGATATTTAGGGTAGATGGGAGGAAAATGTTAGGAACAGATTTTAGGCATGTAAGTCACTCCTGAAAACTTATGTAGAAAAAATGGAAGGTTATTTGAGATTATTACGTGCTATAAATATTCTAGTCTATAAGTTCGATTTTTTTTTTCCATTGGGGAAAATATAAACCAAAGTATCTTGAGTATTCTTTCTTTAAAAGAAAACATGGGCTCCATAACAGAGGTTCACAAATGGAGAAATCAGAGAAATATGAAGTTTTGGTTTTGCAAACATACTGAAGTGGAAAATAGAAAAGCTGAAATCAACAATAACAACAACAACAACAAAAAAGCCACATCTATTTGGACTAAAATACATGTATATATAACACAACTTTCCAAGCATAAAACGAAAACTCTCGCCAAGGGAATGAAAGAAATACCTTTTGAAAAACTGCTGAAATAGGCCTGTTGTTGAAATAGTTTTATTTCCCCCTTTAGAAGATCTATTTACTACAATCCTGGGAGTGAGAAGGAAGATTTTGAATAAAGAATAGAGCTATTTAAGAGGTTGTGCACAGTACTAGAATTTATGAAGAGTGGTTTGAATTAAAATTAAATGTCACCAGCAAATAGAAGCTGACAGAAATGTACAATTTCATTTCCTTCATTGGGAGTTGGGGAGGGAAGTAGGTATGAGCTGACACTTAACAGGACTTCTCTTTTATATGGCACTAATTTTTATGTGGAGAATTTAGACGTTACAAAACCGGTGTTTCTCTTAAATCTTCTCAGCCATTTAGATTAATTCATTAATGGACAAGA
>NW_003852398.1:13091792-13092796 GCF_000181295.1 Otolemur garnettii | reverse complement strand
GAGGGATGGTGCCAGAGATGAAATGTGCATCTTGGTTTGATTTCTTCCCCTCCGGCCTGATTCATGAGTAAAAACCAGTTTTGCATTTTATGAGAGGGCTCATATTCAATATTAATAACCATAGGAAAAAATCCCATTCCAACTTTACTCTTTAATATCTTTATGCCCCAAAGTTGTATATTCAAGTGTTAAGAGAGTGGGCTGACTGCATTTCTGGTATCTTTACTTGATGGTGCCATGTGGTTCTTTAGCATAGATTGTTAGTGCACTAATTCTGACACTTGGGATTTCAAAGATCAATAAAATGGCAAAAATTAATTAGATAACTATTTATGTTTTTATATGTCAGATGCTGATCTAGGGTATGGAGAAATAGCAGTGAACAAAAAGGATAGACATTGGCAGAAATGGCTGCCCTAGGTTGAGTATATATCCATAGTGAGGGGGAGAAAGTAAACATATAACTAAGTAGTGCACATGGTGATAAGTACTAAGGAGAAAAATTTCAGAGAAGGCATAAAGGAACAAACAGAGGGGAAGTGAGACTGTAATTTTGGAAAGGAAAAGGTAGGCTTGGGAAGTTCTTCCTGCGTTGGTTACTTGCAAGAATTGCTGTGAAGGTGGTCAGGAGAGTAAGCCCATGTGAATGTCAGGGGGAGGTAGGGAGAGCAAGTGCACGCCCAGCTCAGCCTAGGGCAGTAGGGGAGACCGTGTGGCCAGAGTGGAGAGACGAGCTCAGAGAAGGTGAGGGGGCCAGATGATGTATTTCTTTATAAGCCCTCAGGAAGAGTCTTGGGCTTTTAGTGACTTGAATAAAGAGTCATTTCAGGAATATGAGCACCAGAATGTCATGATTAGACTTTCTAACACTACATCAAAGGTGGGGGAGGAAGCAGAGGGACCAACTGGGAGATTAGTTTAATAATCCAGGCAAGAAGAGACGATGGCTTGGACCAGAGTATTAGCAGTAAAGGCAGTAAGAAGTCATTTGATTCTGGATATGT
>NW_003852398.1:13088369-13089857 GCF_000181295.1 Otolemur garnettii | reverse complement strand
CATTCATCTTTATTTAATGAAGACTGCTGACTCTTTGAGATAAGTCTTATTTCTAGAAGATTTGGAGATGACAATTCAGGGCTGGACTTTGGCAAAATGGTAAAGTGTGTTGAGTTAGGAATCTTAGATGCTCTCCATCTCTCCCTATTTTTTCAATCTCTTTGTACTTTCTCACTTACACAATGCTTTCTCTATTCCTTTGTGCAAATAAAATGAATGAAAGTAGCTTACATTTAACTCTTCCCTCTTGCCTGCCAATAACTTTATCTTTATGATTTCAGGAAGGAATTTTATTGAAGAAATTTCATGCAGGCATTACAGCCTGGATGATAAGGCCTGAGAGGATAACCCGAAGTGCCTTTTAGTATCATCAAAGAATTGTCAAAGAATTATTAAGTACGGCACAACAGAAAGAGTAGCAACGTTCAAGTTAGATAGAATTTGTTTTTACTTCTGACACAAACATGTACCAATTGTGATATGCTGGGCAGAATATTTAAATTATTGGAACCTCATTTTCCTCATCTAAGTAGCATTAAATAATTTCTAATATTTGGGTAGCGAGTTGTTCTTTGCCTAGTACTTGATAGGTATTTACTATAGTTGTTGTTAACATTCATTCAACAGATATTTGAATTCCTGTTGTGTATGGACTAAGTTCTGGGGAGACAAATTACAGTGCATTGCAAATACTGTGAGTGCTGACATAAAAGACAACATGGGTGGTCCTCACTCTTAGTCACAAACGGTAGAGTAGCCATCCCCCCCCCTCACTTTTCCCCTACCTCGCCTTGTTATTGGTGAGAATGCTGATAGCTAAAACATTTTTCTTAGTGCTCCTTAGAGTCCTTTTCTAGTAAGAATTGACTCTGGTGTTCACCTTGCCCTTTTTCCTAAGCTTCAAGAGATTGGCTGGGAATGTCTCTCCTTCCGTTCCAGTGGGTTTCTCATCACTGCTCTCCCCCTACTATGTTCCTCTGGAGGATGTGGGATCTGAGAATTCTGATGGTGTGCCTACATTCTTAATGTCTGTGCTGCTGCCTTCTTGAAATGGTGATGCTCTGAATTATTCTTTCCTGGGAATAAAGTCGGGACTGGATTCCGAAGCAAAGGAGAGGGAATTGTTTTGCAGAGTTCAAACCTGCAGGGATGGTATTATCTTTAGTCAAAACAATAAACACAGAAAGAAGAGAAGGTTTTCAGTGGTTTAGGGGAAAGGGTGATGGTTGCAATAAGACGATAGTTTCATCTTTACGCATATCAATTTGACACGTTCAGTGTATGTCAAAGTGGAGGTTCTTTAGCTATGTTTACAGAGATCTGCGGAAGCAGAAACACTGTTGTACATTCCTTAATCCCTGCTACTTCCCATAGTATAGAGGGGCTGAATGTTTGAAAGTTGAATTCACTTTCACCAATAAAGAGACTAGAATTAGGAGGAGAGGTCTGGGCTAAGAAGAGAGAGATGTGAAATATTTCAGAGTCTTA
>NW_003852398.1:13087000-13087576 GCF_000181295.1 Otolemur garnettii | reverse complement strand
ATTCCAGATTAGGAGAATAGTAGACACGTATATTGGAATATATCACCTCTGTGTCACAGTTTTCTTCAGGAATGCTTACAGCCACATATGTGCTTCAACATTAAACTTTTGTCAGTTTATTGATAATAGGGCTTTCACTATAGAAATTTATGATTTTACTTCCAATGTATCATCATTATCTCCTTACGTATGTTGCTGTTGTTCTATTCCCTATTTCTAGTCACATATTCATTTTAATCATATTTTTGATGAAGAATGGTTTTAAGAATTGAAGGTATCTAAGGGGTCACACAAAGTAATCTATTAGGACTAATGATTTTAACTTATTAGCAGCCAATAGATTTTTGTCCCTTGTGTTTTATTGAGGACAAGACCTTCCTTAGAATGGTAGAATAATCCTATCTCTGTAGCTCTGTCTTTTCAAAGACAGGTAGAGAGCTGAGATTTAAGAGAGACTAGTTGTTATTCATGTGGCTTCAGTATATTCTTATGTCATAGGGCATTATAATATCTGTCTATTGTAGCTCCTGAAGTGAAGATTAGACAGTATAATTTTAAAATCTTTTTTTTTTTTTT
>NW_003852398.1:13073646-13085146 GCF_000181295.1 Otolemur garnettii | reverse complement strand
TATCACAAGAATGGAAAAGTAAGTATCCAATGTACCCAATAATAAGTTGAAACTAGTAGATTAATAACCAGAGGCCCACATAGAGAAAAAGACAATCAAGTCAGAAGGGAGGTGGTGGGGAGAGGGTTTGGTGAACTCTCACCTCACAGGTACAATGGAGGGGTATACGGCCCATTTTCTGAGTGAACGGTGAACTGTAACTTGGACTTTACCTTATAAATGCAAATAATGTAACCTAATTGTATTTGTCCTCATATTGATCTGAGATGAAAAATTTTTTTTCTTCTATTTTTCCAAATAGTAAAATGCTTATCTATTTCTGAGGGACAAAGATAAACTGTTTACTTATTAATAGTAAAAATAAAGTAATCAGCTGATTTGGACAGGGTTCCTGAATCCTGAAACACTTTAAAAAGCTTTGTGTGAAAGTTTAATTACACGTAGTAGTGAAGACTGGAGCATTGATCCAATGGGAGATAAAGCCTGTTGTTTCCAGAAGAATGGAGAGATACTGAGAAGGTAGAACAGTAAATACCCCCACTCTGTATTTGAAGCCTGTGTCCATTGTTGTATCGGATAGTCTCTGAAGAATGGGCCAGTGAAAAATTTCCTTCTGTAAAAATATTTAATGCTAGGAGTCTAAAGAAAGCTCAAATGTAACATCATTACCTGCTAGATTAACAAAAGCACAAAGAGAAGTTGCTTTGACAGCTCACTGTTGTAATAGAACCCAGGTGTTTTTATCTCTTTTCCATTTTTTCCATCCTCTCTGTAATCCCTCCGTTTCCTCCTGAAACCTATTACTTCATGGTCCCAAAATGTCTGCAAATGTCCAGAAATCAAGTCCTGATGTGACTGTTCAATGTAGGAAACAGAGGATCTGCTAGGATGATGAGAGACAAGGAGAGAGCGATCTTACATTCTTCTATCTTTTTGCCAGGCACAAAAAATCTCAAGAGAACTTCAGCGTATTTATTTTATTTTTTAAAAATCAGCTTTATGGAGGTATAGCTTATTATAAAATCCAGCAGGTGTAAGGGTGTAAATTAAATTAAGTTGTCACCAGTTATACGATCGTGACACCAATAGTGCAATCATGATCTAGAATCTTTTCATCACTTCGAAAAGTTAGGATGTTTCTATTTAATGGATCGTGGTAGAGTACAATTTCTTTAACTGGCAGTCTTAAAAATGCTTCTGTCTATGATGATATTTTCATAGAGCTGATCCTCAGATCTTAATGAAAGCTGACTTTTCAATAATAGCTAGCTTGTGCTAAGTACATGCTATTGCTAGTCACTACACTGAATGTTTGACATCCATTACCTCCTTTAATTTTTTTTAAGTTAAAAAAAAATTGATACATAGTAGCTATCCTACATGGAGGTACCTGTGATATTTTGATATAGGAACACCTTGTGTCATGATCATATCAGGGTTGTTGGGATATTAATCAACTCAAACATTTATTTTTGTGCGTGTTGGGAAAATGACCATTATTTTCTTCTAGCTATTTTGAAATATACAATAAATTATCGTTAGCTATAATCTCTCTGCTGCACTATCGAATGTTAGAACTTAATCCTTCTCTCTAACTGTGCATTTGTTAGAAGGAATAAGCCCGTTAACCACTTTCTGTTCATCCCTTCCCCAGCCCTTCCCCATCCTTCCCAGCCTCTGGTTCCTCTTTCCCACCTTTCTGTTCCTCTTTTAATTCTTAAAACAACAGGGTGGAATAGGCTCTACTAACAAGGCTGCCACTAGTCTATATGGTGCCTTTGTATGAAGTAGAAAAAGGCAGGCCCTCTGGTTGGATGGGGGAGATAAGGCCAGCTGAGCAGAGCAGTAATGGAGTCTGGCCTTCTCTTTCCTCCTAAAATAGACTTTTTTTGTGGAGTGCATTCAACATTTGGATGAGCAAGCCTACTCAATTGTACCCATTTTATAACAAGAAAACTTTAGAGGAGTGATTCAACTTATTCTAGGTTATAAAATATGGGCCTTTGATGATGAGATTTAATTCACTGGCATTTTTGGTAGGTCAATGGAGAAATGTCCTTGACCGATTTCTTTTTCAGGAATTTCTTTCATAAATTTTGCCTTTTTCCCTATTAGCACTTACTGACTCTCATATACTTAATCAAGCTTATCTCTTTCTTCATTGATTTAACAACGTGAAAGAATGTTCTCAGTTATGACACTATTAATAATTATTGCAATTACTATTTGTTTGTAGAACCTCATATAATTTTATTTATCTTTTTAGTGGAAATTAGCTATAGATGATAATTAGTGCAATAATTTTACATTGACTAGTTACCAGCACCCCACATGAATAAGTGTGTTTGCATTCAGACACATGAAAAGGTCATATGGTATGAGGTTTCCTCTTTTTGCTAAAATTATTCTTGCTAAAAAAACCAAACCTTTTTGAATATCCAATATATCTTCTTTTATTAATCATAGAAGGTTATTAAGTTCTATTGAAATTGCTTAATGATGCCATAACATAAAATGAAAAATCTGGTTCAACATTATATGCCTTGCACAATTTTTGTATAATTTTATGATTTTAAAACTGTCATAGAAAATCTCAGGGGACCTATCTTTGAGAATTGCAAAACAATTGTTTTTGGAATGAATTGTTTAGAGGTTGTCAGTCTGTACTAGATTTTGCAAATATAACCTATAATTGGAGTTTTCTTCTTTTTCCTGATGTTGAGAGGAAGTAAATTAAAGTCAGATGTTCATTTCTTGCTATTTAAGGCCATGGTTTACCCATCTTGTCTCCTGAAAAATAGGTATAATTAGATCTCCTGCATAATTTACTCACTATTCTATAAAAAGCAGTGTACAGATTAGTGAGAAACTAGAAATGTTGGCAGAAAAGACTTCCAATTAGAAAATGATTGATTAATTTGTTGCAGTTGATAAAGTATTGGTGTTTTATTTTCAGATTTCAGGGCTGTAGAACAAATAATCTGAAGTATCCACCGTGGGTTAAAATCAAAGAGGCTGCTGAGTCTTTGGCAGGTCACTTTTTTTTAGACTAACCGTTTTATTGTTTCTTCTGTTTTGTTTCTCAGAGACAATGGTTCTTAAAATATCAGGGGGTTCTGTCTTAAGTGAAAGAAGAATTTCTTTCCTGATATGCTTGTATCTAGATAGAAATTGGGGACATCGCATTACTCTAGAGCAGTGGATCTGGAAGTGTGATTCCCAAACCAGTACTGTCAGTGTTACCTGGGGTCATGTTAGAAATGCCAGTTTCAGGGCTCTTTCCCAGAGTTAGTAAATCAGAAATTGAGGATGGGCCCAGCAATTTGTGTTTTGAGAAGCCCTTCCAGGGAATTCTGATGCAGGCTAAGATTTAAGAACTACAGCTCAAAAGGAAATTAATATATCCAAATTTCCCATTGCTGTTAATTATTTGCAATATTTTACTCTTGGGTAGAATTGCAAAATCATAGGACCTGGACATATTCAACTTTACAAAGTAAAGTTCAATGACTAGTATTTATACAGTCATTTATACAGTATGAATACGTGTTCTACAGTAGTAAATGAAAGTCTTATTGTCTTTTACCTATCTTCAGGAGACATTTTAATTTTAATAAA
Organism: Otolemur garnettii; assembly: GCF_000181295.1. Lineage (NCBI taxonomy): Eukaryota > Metazoa > Chordata > Mammalia > Primates > Galagidae > Otolemur > Otolemur garnettii. The sequence continues at coordinate 13,081,528 of NW_003852398.1, read as the reverse complement.
GCTGGTGAGTGTGAAATGGTACCAAGTTGTAGTTTTAATTTGAATATCCTCAATGAGGCTTAACATCTCTTCCTGTATTTATATATGTAATTGGCTAGACATATTTGTACTTGAGTTAATTGCTTACTTTAATTTTATCATTTGTCAATTAGTTTTTCTTGACTCATAGGAGTTTTAGAAATATTCTGGATACTAATCCTTTGTCATTTTCTGTTTCAAATGTCGTTTTCCTGATAACAATTGCTCTTATCACTTTATTGTATTATAGAAGTAAGAAAGTTTATGATTTTAATGTAGTCATATCTATTCATCTTTTTATTTATGATTTTTTTCTATTATTTATTTAGTAAAATGATTCTCTATCCAGAAAATGTGAAATTATTCTGTTTTGTTGTTTGTTTGTTACCTTTAACATTTAAATTTTAAAATTTAATATAAGCCATATAAAAATAATATATAAATGAGGGGACTTCAAAAAGTTCATGGACAGGTGGGGTGTGGTGGCTCGCGCCTGCAATCCTAGCATTTTGGGAGGCTGAGGCAAATTTATTGCTTGAGCTGAGGAGTTTGAGATCAACCTGATCAAGAATGAGACCCTGTCACTATCAAAAATAGAAAAACTAGGCAGTGTTGTGGAGCATCCCAGCTACTTAGGAGGCTGAGGCAAGAGGTTATCTTGAGCCTAAGAGTTTGAGGTTGCTGAGAGCTATGATGCCATAGCAACTCTACAAGGGGACAAAGTAAGAGTCTATCTAAAAAAAAATTCATGGAAAAATAAAATATAAAGACAAAAATTAGAAACTTCATTTCTCAATATAAGCTCCTTTAAGGTCAAGACACTTTTGTGTTAATATAAGACATTTAGTTTAGCCCTAAATAACTGAGGATCCTAAGAATTTAACCATGTCAATGCAGTCATTTTTATATTATTAACTAAAAAAAAATTGGTTGCCTTTTTTGGTTTTTTAGGTTTAGGAAAAAAAAAAAAAAAAGTCAGAAGGAGCCAAATCAGGACTCTAAGGTGGATGTCTAAGGATTTTCCATTGACGTAAGCATGACTTTATATTGGTGCAGAAAAATTTGAAATCCATGCACAATTCTTTTAGAATATACATTTTCATTAAGTTTTTGAAGTCCCTTCATAAATATGTGTATATATTTGCACACATCTTACTGAGGTTTAATTCACATGTAATGAAATATAAGTACTCATTTAAAGTATACAGTTTGGATATTGACAAATGAATATAGGCATGTAAGCAGCACCATAATCAAGATGAAGAATATTGTCATCACCTTAAAAAGCTTCACTGCATCTCTCTGTAGCAGTTGCCCCAATGTACCTGACCTCAGCCCAACCATTGATTTGTCAAATAATCAGAGACCAAAGATGAAATTAGTTTTTTTAAATTTCAGACTATTAGGAGGTACACGTTTTGTTTATATACTTTGTTTCTCCACAGATTGAGTCAAAGCTGTAAGTGTGCCTTTCACCCAGTTAATGTGCACTGTACCCAGTAGGTGTGAATTTACCTATCCCTTCCTCTTCCCTCCCTCCAGCTTGATTTTCACTGAGATTTACTTTTGTATGTACACTTAAGTGTTGATCAAACAGTTCCAACTAGATATTGAGTATGTGCGTTTATTTCTTCATTCTGATGATGTTTCACTTGAAGAATGGTTTTCATTTCCACCCAGGTGCTGCAAACAGATACTAGATCACAATTTTTTTATGGTTGAATAGCCCTCCGTAGTATGCATATATATTTTATTAATCCATTCGCGTGTGGCTGGGCACTTGAGTTGTTTTTAAGTCTTTGTGATTGTTAATTGTGCTATTATAAACATTTAAGTGCAGGTGTCCTTTTTATAAATGACCTTTCTTCCTTTGGATCCATACCCAGCAGTAGAATTGCTGGATCAAATGGTAGGTCTAATTTGAGTTCTTTGTGGCATCTCTAGACAATTTTCCATAGAGTTTGTACTAGTTTGCAATGCCACAACAGTGTATAAGAGTTCCTGTCTCTTCCCATCCATGCCAGCATCTATTGTTGTTTTGGAACTTCTTAGTATGAGTTACTATCATTGGAATTAAATGATACCTCATTGTCATTTTAATTTGCATTTCCCTAGTGATTAGAGATGCTGAGCATTTTTTTTTGTGTGTGTATGAGTTTATTGGCCATTAGTATAGCTTCCTTTGAAAAGTTTCTGTTCATGTCTTTTTTTTTGCAGTTTTTGGCTGGGACTGGGTTTAAACCCACCACCTCTGGCATATGGGGCCAGTGCCCTACTCCTTTGAGCCACAGGAGCTGCCCAGTTTGTTGTTGTTGTTGTTGTTGTTGTTTTTTGTTTTTGAGACAGAGCCTCAAGCTGTTGCCCTGGGTAGAGTCACAGGCTCACCACAACCTCCAATACCTGGGCTTAAGTGATTCTTTTGCCTCAGCCTCTCAAGTAGCTGGGACTACAGGTGCCTGCCATAATGCCTGGCTATTTTTTGGTTGTAGTTGTCATTGTTGTTTGGCAGGCCTGGGCTGGATTCAAACCCGCCAGCTCTGGTGTATGTGACTGGTGCCTTAGCTGATTGAGCTACAGGCACCGAGCCTCTTTTGCCCATTTTTAAAAAGGAGGTCATCTGGTTGTTTCTTGATGATTTGTCTGAGTTTTTGGTAGATTCTGGTTATCAGTCTTTTATCAGATGGATAGCATTATAATATTTTTCCCATTCTGTAGGTTGACTATTTGCTCTTTTGATTGTGTTCTTGGCTGTACAGAAACTTTTTCATTGGACTAGGTCTCATTTATTTATTTTTTTTCCTGCTGTGCTTGCTTTGGGATCTTCTTCTAGCCTGGTATCTTTAAAAGTTTCCCAACATTTTCTTCTAGAATTCTAGTTTCCTGTCTTTTTGTCTTCATGATTTGACTTTTATGAGTGGTAAGTGATGTGGATTCCGATAGTCTTTTTAATGTGGCTATCCAGTTTGCGCAGCACCATTTATTGAACAGGGATTCTTTTTCCCAGTGTGTGTCTTTATGTGATTTGTCAAAAATAAGATGGAAATATGATGATGATTTTACCTCTGAGTTCTCAGTTCTGACCTAGTAGGTCTATGTCTCTGTTTTTGTGCCTGTACCATGCTGTTTTGGTTACTGTATTCTTGAAGTATAGCTTGAAGTCTGGTAAAGTCATGCCTCCTGCTTTGTTCTGCTATTCAGGGTCTTTTCTTGTTCTGTACAAAGCATAGAACTGTTTATTTCTCTAGACCTGCGAAAAATGGCATTGGTTTGTTTGTTTGTTTGTTTGTTGGTTTTTTGCAGTTTTTGGCCGGGGCTCGGTTTGAACCTGCCACCTCCAGCATAGGGACACCTTACTCCTTTGAGCCACAGACACCTTCCTGGCATTGGTATTTTAATGGAAATTGCATTAAATCTGTAAATCACTTTGGGTAGTATAGCCATTTTAACAATGTTGATTCTGATGATTCATGAGCATAGTATATTTTTCCATCTGTTTCCATCTTCCACACTTTCTTTCCTCGGTGTTTTCACCTCCTTGTTAAGTATATTCTTAGGTATTTTATTTTCTTTGTTCCTACTGTTAAAGTTTTTGTATCTTTGATTTGATTCTCAACTTGATTGTTGTTGGCATACATTAAAGCTCTTGATTTGTGTACATTGATTTCGTAACATGAGGCTTTGCTCTATTTATTTGTTAATTCCCAGGGCTTTCTTAGTTGAATCTTTGGAGTTTTGTAAGATCATATTGTTATCAAAAAGCAATAGATTGAACCCTTTTGTCCGCATTTGGACCCCCTTGCTTTCCAAGAGATTAGTTTTGTCTTTTCTAAAATTTCAAATAAATGGAGCTATATTATTTTATTTCTGCCTACTTACCCATGTTGTTTGTAACGTTAGTTGTTTTTATTTCCTTTTGACTGAGTCCCAAACAATTACATTTTGTGGATGGTTTATAATTTGTGTATCAATTTACCTGTTAATAGACTGTTTTTTATTGTTTTCTGTTTGTTTTTTACTGTTGTGTTAAATGTTGCCAGAAACACTTTCATTCAAGTCATTGTATGGACACATGCTTTTTTTTTTTTTTTTCAGTTTTTGGCTGGGGCTGGGTTTGAACCTGTCACCTCTAGCATATGGGGCTGGCACCCTACTCCTTTGAGCCACAGGTGTCACCTTGGACAAATGTTTTCATCTTAGAAAAATACCTAGGAATGGTAAGTCAATATTTAATTTTATATAATACTACTGAAATGTTCCAAAAGTGTCCCTATCATTTTGCATTTCCATTAGTGGACACCCATACTTGTGAGACTAATTAGTCTTATTAATTTTAGGTATTTAAATGTGCATGTAGTAATATCTCATTGTAGTTTCTGCTTATATTAAATTGATTCATGTGATGTATGGGATTAAATTTGATTCTTCTTTTTTATATAGTCAATCTATTGTCTCAGCATTATTTAGTGTATAATGCATAATTTCCTCATTGATATGCAAAGATTATTCTATCTTATTTTGAGATGATCTGAAAACTATTTAATAACTGCTATGAAAAGGGACACTCTACTCTTTTTAGAGCTTGCAATAAAATGTTAAAGTTTAACATGCATATTTAAAACTATGCTTTAAGTTAATTAATATTTGAATAAACTTCCCTTGGAAATTAGAATTCTTGTTAGTAAGATCATTGCTCACACAACCCTAACTGCCCAGTGTCTTGTTCTGTTTTTTCTCTTTTAAAAATACTTAGCCATAAATTTTAAATGTGTTCTTTTTAAGAAAATATATTATATTTTGAATTTCAGTGATCTGTGCTTGATCTGTACTCCAGATATCTGGTTAACCATATAGCTGGTAGTGGAAGTCTTCTTTGTTTTACTTTTGAGGTTTATTCTCTCTCTGAGTAAAAAAGAAGTATATATACCAAAGGAAAAGAATTTGAAAAATATATACAACTATAAAGGTAAAAATTAAATATTTGCTATAATTTTAACCCATATACATAATCAAAATCTGTATTTTTCGTTTCTATTTGTCTACCAAAGTTGTACATGCAAATTAAAAAAATTAAAATAGCTTAGTATTAAAAGTTAGTCTTTAGTATTTTAAGTATAGAGTTTGTTCTAGAACCATTATTAAGACTTCTGTATTTGGCTACTATTAAATTGTGAAGTTAAAACCTAATAAAAAGCATTTACATTATTGTGACTGTGTATATTTGAAATTTTTATATAAATTATAAAAAGCTATTTTCAGAAATAAATACAACAATAATAAAACTTGTGTTGGGTGGCGCCTGTGGCTCAAGGAGTAGGGCGCTGGCCCCATATACCAGAGGTGGTTGGTTCAAACCTGGCTCTGGCCAAAAACTACAAAAAAACAAACAAAAAAAAACTTGTGTAGCTACAGTCACAATTAAGATAATATGTTTAAAAATATAGCAGAGTTGCTAAATGTTTTGAGCTGAGAATCATGTTTGGTCTTTTTCTGAGGCAAAGAAATTAAATTGTGCTAATGTTTAATTTTACACCATAATTTTTTATAGAAACTCTATAGTGAAGTAAATAGTATACATTGAATTTATCTGTGTTTCATTTTCCTTGACAAAATTTGTATTTTCATCCTCAAAGTAGAAGCTTCAAATTTATTTTCTAATATTTAAATTCCCTAGTTAAGAGTGGAGACAAGAAGATTTAGAATGTCTAATCTCTTAGGGTTTAAAAATACAAGCAATTATTATGTGTCGGATTTATTACTTTTGTAGATTAAAATCAATGGGATTTCTGCAATTAATGACAAAATTGCATAATGGTTTTATCGTATTAATAGTCTTAGTAAGCCATCTGTAGCAGTTTTCAATTCTGAACATAATTGCATATAGTTTGTTTTCCAAGGGAAAAAATCTCTAGGCAAACTATGCCTCATTTTACTTCTATTTTAAACTTATCCCCTGACTGAATATGAGATCTATGAATTACTCTTCTTTGGGGGTTTGGGAGTTTGCAAAAGTATGGAGATAATAAAAGCATGATTTGATAAGCTGCATACTGTTAAGGGATTGCAGTGTCTTCCTATACCGGTGTCAGCCTTTTATTGTTTTTTTGTCGGGGGGTGGGGTGGGGTGGGGCAGGGGAGAGGAGGAAATAACATTTTCCCCTTGGTGTGCTGGTTTACCATTTGGATTTAAGAATGTTTCACCCACCTAGAAATCAAGTGGATGGCATGCAATCTGTCAACTGACATCTAGTTATGTGATACAGATGGTCATTTCTCTCCTAATACATCCATGTGTGCCTGAGATGAAACTAAGAGACCATTTTGCTCTTCCTAGTGTGAATTTCAGGTTCAAGAGTTGAGTTATTCTTGTTCAATTCATGGTAATCTCATTGATATGGTTTGGATGTTTATCTCTTCAAACTCATGTTGAAATTTTATCCACAGTGTTAGAGGCGGGGCCTCCTTGGAGGTGTTTGGATCAGGGGGCAGATACTTTTTAATTCACTGGTGCTGTCCTTACTCCGTTAGTTCCCAGGAGAGCTGGCTGCTGTAAAGAGCCCACACTCTTTCTCTGTTTCCTCTCTCACCGTGTGATCTCTGGGTAGTTGGGCTCCCCTTGCCTTCCATCATTAGTGAGAAAGCAGTCTGAGGCTTTCACCACATGTCCAATCTTCCAACCAGCAAAACTGTAAGCCAGTTTTTCTTTATAATATTTCTTTGTAATATTATAATTCTCACAATATATGCAACAAGAAATTATTCTTATTGTAACGGAGGTCTATTCATCAGTTATTCCTTTATAGCAATGCAAAACTGACTAAGGCACTCATCACTGTTTTAGCATTTGTGATATTTTTTCCTTTTATCCTTAGACTAATTCCACATCGTCTATAAACATCTTCACTGAGTTTGAGATATGCCTTTCTAATTTTATGTTCATATGCTTATTTAGGTATATAGCCATTATAAAAATCCTGCTGTCTTTTCATGTGAGTTTTTATTTATATAAATGATGTTATGCTATAAATTGCACTACTAATTTTCCCCTCAACATTAAAAATATTTTATTTATTATTAAAGAACATTATTTCATGTTCTCACCACATATGTGTATTACGTTTTATTTTATCCATTCATTTAGTGATGAAAACCTTGGAAGCCTTTAGCATAAGAAACAATGCTTCAACAATCATCTTCATATATGTCTCCCACAGGACAATTTTGGGTGCTCGGATGTTCTCATAAGTCTTTTTGTAATTGATTTTACCAGTTCTTTTACATTTTGCCATCCTAATGTATGTAAAGTGTCATATCCTTTTACTTTATATTTCGCTGATTACTAATTAGGCTAAATGTCATATGCTTGTTAGCCATTAAAGGTTTTTCTTTTTTTTCTTAATTGCCTATTCATAGCCTTGCTCATTTTATTTAATGTTTTTCAAGATTTTTTTCTGGATGATTTATAGGAATTGCTTATATACTGTTGTAATTATTCTTTTTTTTTCTTCCTTTGTTCTTTTATTATTGAGACAGAGTCTCACTACTTGCCCTTGTTAGAGTGTGGTGGTGTCACAGCTCACAGCAAGCTCAAACGCTTGGGCTTAAGTGATTCTCTTGTCTCAGCATCTCAAATACCTGGGACTACAGGCACCCAACACAATGCCCAGCTACTTTTTTTGTTGTAGTTGTCATTTTTTTCTTTTAAAGATTTTTTTATTAAATCATAGCTGTATACATTAAACCAATCTGGTCCTGGGATTTTCTTTTTAGAAAGATTTTATATAGTTAATGCTATTTCAGAACTTGATATAGGCCTATTCAACATTTCCACTTCATTCTGGCTAAGTCTTGGGAGATGACGTGCTTC
>NW_003852398.1:13068243-13071978 GCF_000181295.1 Otolemur garnettii | reverse complement strand
ATTTTCTCTTTCATAGTGACTTTAGTGAAGTTAATTATGATGTGTCTGGGGGATGTCTTATTCAGGTTGAGTTGTGCTGGGGTTCTGAAACTGTCTGCTATCTGAATTTCAGGATCTCTTGGCATATCTGGAAAGTTTTTCATTCATAATTTCATGAAGAAGATCCTCTGTGTTTTGTGAAGCAATTTAGTTGCCTTCAGGGATTCCTATGAGGCAAATATTAGTTTTCTTCAAATTATTCTAGAGCTCTCTGAGAGAATGATCTGTTTTTACTTTCCATTTCTGTTCCTCTTTGGATGCTTGGGCAAGTTCAGAAACTTTGTCTTCTATATCTGAGATCCTTTCTTCTGCCTGCTGCATTCTATTTCCAAGAGATTCTACTGTATTTTTTGGATTTTTGAGGGCTGCAAAGTCTTGCCTAAATGTTTCAAAATCTTTGGTGGTTTTGTCTTTGAATTCGTTGAATTCTTGAGTGAACTTTTGGAATGCTCCTTGAATTTCTAATTCTATCTTTGCCTCTATTCTATTAATCTTATTTGAAATCCAAATTCTGAATTCGATTTCTGATATCTCAGCCATCTGTTTATAAAGGGGATCTTCAATTTTGTCTGCCACATCCTTTCTTGGGGGGAGGGTTTGACCTACTCTGGTTATTCATATTACCAGCCACATCCTTTCTTGAGGGGGTTTATCTACTCTGGTTATTCATATTACCAGAGGTTTTCCACTGATTCTGCCCCATGATTATTTTACCCTGTTTGGCTTTTCTCCTTGAACTTTGTCAAGGACCCATATGGTGTTATGGCCTGAGAGACTGGGGACCTGCTTGGTGTGATGGGGCTAAGTGGCTCTGTCTTATTTTAAGCTGGTCTCTGTCCTACCCTAGTGAATTAGTTTCTCTTGGTTGAAGTCTTAGCTGTGGAGAAATACCAGCAATTAAGTCACCCCATGCCCCACAAACAACAATTGGGCAAGGAAGATCAAACCTTCTCTCAACCATACCCCCAGGGTGCCACTTTGGATAGTCCTTGGGTGATTTGCCTGGTTCAAGGGGTCCAAATTGGTTGTCCCAGTCAGCACCAGTCTCAGGTGGGAGAGTTCAAATGTCTCCAGCAGCCAGATAAGAGGGGTCTGCTGGCAGCTTAGATATAACTTACTCCAGTGCTCTGTGAGGGCAAAAGGACCCACCCATCAAATGAATTAGTCTGGGAAGGTTGATACCTCCTTTCCCACCTTGCACCCAGTCACTGGTAATCCCACAGGTCTGTGACCCAGTTCATTTCAGTAAGCAACTGCTCCCGGGGTATATGGCTGCTAGAGTCACCAGGAAAGCTGAGTCCCCAGGAGATCTGAGTCCAGCAGAGGGACCTTGGGTGTCTAATTTAGGCTGGGGAAGTTCACTCAGTTCCAACCCCATGCCTACTGTTTTGGCTAAATTCCTCTGTAAGTCAGAGACTGATAGAGCTGATAAGAAACTCAGCCCTGGGCAGCTAGCAATTAGAGTTTACACTCAGGTGTCAATTCCAGCCTCTGCCTGCCAACTGCCTTTGGCTCAGCTAAATTCCTCTGAGGGCTAGGTGCTAATGGTCTCTTTACACAAAAGTTCCCAAGCCCATTCCACCAGTGGCTGCTGTCTGGAACCTCTGGTTTCCCAGAGAGACTGGGCATGCCTATCGGGAATGGCGTTAGGCAGCTCCTGTATGGTTTCCTCTGAGCTAACGTTCCTCTCCTCACTCCCATGCCACAGAGTTAGCACAGAGTAGCACCATCCCTTTTCCCCTCTACTCCTCTCAAGGAAATGCCCAAGAATCTGGTCTCCATGGGTGACAAACCTCCAGACCTCAGAGTGAGAGTGGGGGCGGGAGGGAATCCTTGGAGTTCAGAGTTGCAGGTTGGGAATATATACAGATTTATACAGTTTTACAGTTTTATGCCTGGCAGGAAGGTGCCATGGCATGCCAGCAAGGGGAGGAGGTCCAGTTTTTAGGGGGATCACTCCTGTGGGACAGAGTGGGAGGATGTTTGAACTATGCTTGCTTGTTTGTATGGTGTAAACTGCAAGCCCTTCTTGTGTGGGAGGGGACTCCCGTCTGCTTGGTGGTGGATTTTGTACCTTTTGATTATATTTTGGGAGTCACAGTTCACCTCAGCAAGATTGAAATGCATTCTTCAATTGTCTCTCTCAGCTCCACTCCAAACCATCAGCTCCCTTGCTAAACTTCTGTCCTTTAAGTCTCCTTCTGAATGGGAGCCTCTGTAAAAAGCTGGCTGCAGTCCGCCATTTTGCCTCCAGTCCCCCATTGTCATTGTTGTTTTAGCAGGCCTGGGCTGGGTTCAAACCCGCCAGCCTCAATGTATGTGGCTGGCACCCTAACCACTGAGCTAGGGGCACCAATTATTCTTTTCTTATTGTAAATAATGTGAGTGCCTTCACACAGTCTGTCACTTATTTTGTTTATGAAATTCTTCATTGAACTGGAATCTTTCATGAAATCTGACTGCATTAAAATTAATTTTTCCTTTTAAAGTATATACTTTTGACTATTTAAAAATTATTTCCATCTTAATCTCCAAGAGAGATTCTCTCTCTCTCTTTCTTCTTTATTTCTGTATTTCCTTTCTTCTTGTCTTCCTTCCTTCCTTTCTCTTTCTCTCTCTTTCAGGTTAATGTGAAGGTACAAATAACCAGGTCACAATATTTGAATTTGTTAGGTAAAATCTCTCTTGTATTTGCTTCCCACACCCAAAAAGTTATCCATACAGCTCTACATTATGCCCATTATGTGGGAGCACTCCAACTCCCCCTTTTTCCCTTCCTTGTTCTTCCTCCCCCCCAACTTGAGTCAAAATGAGTTTTTTTCCTATGTGGAAATGAATTAGATTGTTTACTTGCTTCATATTAGAATTGAATACTTTGGATATTTGCTTTTTCATTCTTGTGATACTTTACTGAGAAGAAGGTATTTCAACTCCATCCAAGTTAATACAACAGATATAAACCCATCATCTTTTTTATGGTTGAATCATATTCTCATGTATACATATATCACAGTTTATTAATCCATTCCTGAGTTTGATGGGCCTTTAGGTTGTTTCCACATCCTGGGGATTATAAATTGAGCTTCAATAAACAATCTACTGCAAATTTCTTTATGATAAAATGATTGTTTTTTCTTCTGGGAAGATGCCTAGTAGTGGGATTGTGGGGTAAAATGGGAGATCTAATTTGAATTCTTAGAGGATTCTCCATACATCTTTCTAAAGAGGCTGTATTAGTTTGCAGTCCTACCAACAGTGTAAAAATGTTCCCATCTCTTCCTATCCACACCAGCATCTGCAACATTAGGACTTTGTGATGTGGGTTAATCTTACTGGGGTTAGGTGTCTCTTCCATTAACATAGTATAAGTTTCTATTCAGTTTTAAAAACATTTAATAGAATTATTATTTTTTCTTGCAAATTTCCTTTAACTTTTGATCTATTCATAAATATTTGATAGATACTTTGCCTTGGAAGTTACTAGTATCTTGTTCTCTATTATATACTTTACTTGTCACTGATAAAGATGTATCTGTGGATTTTTATGTTAATATTTCACTTATAACCATTTCTCAACTTTTATCAGTAGAAGTATATTTTTGTGTGTTTTCTATGTTAATACAATCTACTAAAGAGATAATACAGTCTACTAAAAGTCAATTTTTCTTCAAAATCTTTACTTTTTACTTTTTTTTT
>NW_003852398.1:13065844-13067931 GCF_000181295.1 Otolemur garnettii | reverse complement strand
GTCATTGTTGTTTGGCGGGCCCAGGGTGGATTTGAACCCACCTCTTTGGGTGTATGTGGTTGGCGCCTTAGCCACTTGAGCCACAGGCGCCGAGCCTGTTTTTGATTTTCTAAGAAAACCAGAAGAATGTTGTGTCATTTTGTTTGTTTTTTAAAAAATAATCCAGTAAGATATTGGGATTTAAATGTATTCATTGCATCCACTGAAGTAATCATGTCTGTTTTCCTGCTTTAAAGCATTTATATAGTACATCATGAAGATTAGACTTTCTGATGCAGCAGTTGCAGAATTCTTGGGATAAACTCCATTTGACCGTAACATAGGCATTTTAATACAGTGTTTGAATAGTTAGTATATACTTAATTTAGAATTTTGGGGTTCATATTTATGTTAAAATGATCCTATAATGTCATTTTCTTATATACAAACTTGTTTTTTTTGGTTAATACTTACCTTTGTGATATAATCAGGGAGCTTATGTTTTTTCTCTACTTCCTAGAATTTCTTTTTTTAAAATTCAGATTAATATGAGGTTATAAATGATTAGGTTACATTGTTTGTGTTTCTAAGGTAAAGTCCAAGGTGTAGTTGAGGCCGTTGAGCCCTTCATCCAGAGGCGTGTTGTATGCCCTCACAGCGTGTCCCTCGGGTAAGAGCTTACAATCCTTCTCCATTTTCTTCTTTCCACTTTCCCTCCTCCCACCTACCCTCACTTGAATATACTTGTATTATTCTCTTGTATGGGCATGTGGTTGTTCTTCTATTAGATTCATAGTAGTATTGAGTACATTGGATACTTGCATTTCCCTTTTTGTGATACTTTACTAAGAAGAATGTGTGTTTCAAATCCATCGAGGTAAATACAAAAGATGTAAAATCTCCATCTTTTTTTTTTATAGTGGAATAGTATTCCATGATAAATATACTACATTTTATTAATTCATTCATGTGCTAATGGGCACTTGGGTTGCTTCCATGTCCTGACAACTGTGAATTGAGCTGCAATAAATATTCTAATGCAAATTTCCTTGTGATAAAATGACTTACTCTCTTCTGGGTAGATTCCCAGAGATGGAATTACAAGATCAAATAAAACTTCTACGGTTAGTTCTTTAAGGATTCTCCATATTTCTTTCCAAAGAGACTGTATTAGTTTGCAATCCCACCAGTAAAGTGTTCCCTTCTCTCCACATCCATGCCAATATTTGCAGCTTTGAGATTTTTTGATGTCAGCTGTTCTCATTGGAGTTAGGTGATATCTCAGGGTGGTTTTAATTTGCATTAAAAATGATTGTTATATCCATAGATAGAGATCTTTATTGCCTTTGTAGCATTTGTTAATGGGCCTAGTGTTGATAAGTAGGAATCCTATTGACACCTTGGTGTCTATCACAGATTAGATTCCATTCCTATGCCCAATCATTGTGTATTAGCAAGTTTTGGGTGGTCAGACAAGGCTTAAAAGCAACCAAGCTGCTGCAGCAACCCATCAGGGAGTCCTTCAATTGTATTGGAAGCTTTCCTCTCACCTATAAGCTATTGTTTTCATTTATCTGTGGTCTGTGAATTCATTCTTTAATTACTAAGACCAAGAATCTGGTGATAAAAAGGAAATTTGGTATCACCATAATTACCACTAAAATTTATTTGGTGGTTATTGGCCTGTTCAATTTTCCTATTTGACATTTTATATATTTCCAAAAATGTATCTTTTTTATTCAGTCTTCAAATTTGTTAGCAATAGTCTTCCATAGCATTGTGATATTTTCAATATTTGGTTATATTGTAATAATTTACCAACTTTACTTCTAATATATATATAAAATATATATTTAGATTTGAGACACAAGACAATGAAAATTCTAGAAGAAAGTGTGGGAAAAACTCTTAACAATATTGGTCTATGAAAGCTTTTATGAAGAAGACCATGTTGGTAATTGGAGCAACACCAAAAATAAATTAATGGGACATGATCAAGCTAAAAAGCTTCTGTACAACTAAGGGTATAACAGCTAAGGCAAACAGCCTTGAGAATGGGAGAAAATATTTGCATGCTATGAATCTGACAAAGGGCTAATAACTAGACT
>NW_003852398.1:13063373-13065460 GCF_000181295.1 Otolemur garnettii | reverse complement strand
AGACTTGAACAGTCTTCTCTGAAGATAACAGATGAATGGCCAACAAACACATGAAAAAATGTGTTTCATCTTTAATCAGAGAAATGCAAATGAAAGCTACTTTGACATATCACCTAACCCAGGTCAGATTAGCCCATACCACAAAGCCCCAAAACTGCAGATACTGGTGTGGATGTGGTGAAAAGAGAATACTTCTACACTGCTGGTGGGAATGCAAACTAATACAACCTTTCTGGAAAGAAGTATAGAGAATCCTTAAGGAATTAAAAGTTGATCTTCCATGTGATCCTGCAATTCCATTACTAGGTATTTGCCCAGAAGAACAAAAATCATTTTACCTTAAAGACATTTTTACCAGAATGTTTATTGCAGCCCAATTTGTAATTGCCAAGTTGTGGAAGCAACCCAAATGTCCACCAATCCATGAATGGATTAACAAATTATGGTATTTGTATACCAGGGAACACTATTCAGCCAAAAAAAGGTAGAGACTTTACATCTTTTATGTTTACCTGGATGGAGTTGGAACATATCCTTCTTAGTGAAGTACCCCAAGAATGGAAAAAAAATCCACTGTACTCTGTACTATTATGAAACTATTGTATAAATACTTACACACTCATACGAATGATAAAACACAAATATAGTCTACTAAGAGGAGAGGAGAGGAGGGAAAGGGGAGGGGAGGGAGGAAGGAAAGGAGAGGGGAGAGAGGAGGGTGATTTGTGGGAGGAAAGAGGGCATTTGGTAGGATCTTGCCTAATGTGCACAATGCAAGGGTACACTTCAAAATAACTAAGAGTAAATTTTAAATGTCTTACTACAAAAAGTGAGGTGATGGCTTTGTAAATCAGTTTGATTTAAGCATTCCATATTGCATATCAAATCATCACATTGTACCCCATAAATGTATACAGTTATGCTTTACTAAAAAAATAAATTAAAAAAGTGGAATATATAAGAAGGATTACATGAAAAAAATAAATAAATGTTTAAGCCATCAAAAAAACAAAACACTCTGAGATATTACCTCACCCCAGTGAGAATAGCCTATATCATAAAGTCCCAGAGCTGGACTGGGCATGATGGCTCATGCCGGTAATCCTAGCACTCTGGAGGCTGAGGTGGGTGGAGGATCACCTGAGCTCATAGGTTGGAGACTAGCCTTAGCCAGAACGAGACCCTATCTCTAAAAATAGCCAGGGCTTGTGGCCAGTGCCTGTAATCCCAGCTACTTGGGAGGCTGATGCAAGAGAATCGTTTAAGTCCAAGAGTTTGAGGGTTTGAAGTTGCTGTGAGCTATGATGCCATGGCACTCTACCGAAGGTGACAAAGTGAGACTCTGTCTCAAAAACAAACAAACAAACAAACAAAACCCATGAAAAGCAAAGTCCCAGAGCCACAGATGCTGGCATGAATGTCAAAAGAAAACAACACTTTTACACTGCTGGTGGGCTTGCAAACTAATATAGCCTCTTTGGAAAGAAGTATGGAGAATTCTCGAAGAGCTGAAGGTAAATATTCCATTTAATCCCATAATCCCAGAAGATTTTTTTCTTCTACCCAGAAGAAAAAAATCATTTTACTACAAGGACATTTGCATTAGAATGTTCATCTCAGTTCAATTCACAACTGCCAAGATGTGGAAGCAACTTAAGTGTCCATCAACCCACGAATGAATTAATAAACTGTAGTATGTGTATACCATTGGATATTATTCAGCCGTAAAGAAAGATCATGACTAGATCTTTCATATTAACCTGGATGGAGCTGAAGAACATTCTTCTTAGTATAGTATCATAAGGATGGAAAAGCAAGTATTCAATGTATTCAATACTAATATGAAATCAATAGATAAGCAATTATACACCCACATGAGAGAAAAACACAAATCAAATGAGGGGAAAAGGGAGGAGCAAGGAGGAAAAGTGGTAGAGGAGGCAGATGGAGAAAGGAGGGAAATTGGTAAGCTCTCACCTAATGTGCACAATGTAAGGGTATACAGCACATCCCCTGGGTGAAGGGCTCAGCTATAACTTGAACTTTACCTACAAACATAAACACTGTAACGTAATCATTTGTACCCT
>NW_003852398.1:13059921-13062348 GCF_000181295.1 Otolemur garnettii | reverse complement strand
TAAGTGGTTAAACTATAATGTGAATTCAGAGCTGTAAATGACTCGCTGAACTTTGCTTACCTGAACCCTCCTCTTGAAGCCAAATGGTTCATTCATCATGTCCCAAGCCTATATTATATTTCTTGTTTCTGTTCTTTTGCTTATATTTTGTTGATCTTTTGCCATGTTTCATGAATTGCATGTCAAAACTTACCATGGGCCCAGTTTAAGTTTTATTTGCAAATATTTCCTTATTTTCTCAACTTTTAACACACCACTTATGTCTCTTATTGTCACAAAAACATTTATTTCAGTGATCTTTGTGCCTTTCCTCTCTGGGTCAGGGATCAGAGGGCACATGATGTCTTTAGTTCTCCTTCAGCAAGTTAGCACCAAGATTTGAATCAGCAAAAGTTAGATTTGGATGCTACTATTGTCATTTTGTAGGTGCATGATTTTGAGCCAGACGCTCTGTAGGTTTCTTTCCTCACCTGTCAAACATGAAGGGCTAAGATGAGAGAGAAATGGAGTAACCCAGGCAAATCTGCTGGCAGGTGAGTGGTATGTACCCAGTGCTACCTTCTGTCCAATCCCCATTGAGTTCAAATGTGGGTCCTTGTTCGTATTGGAAATTCAGTAAAAATTGTTGGGACAAAAATGTATGAATCTTCATTATGTCTCTAATTGGTGGGCTTTGCTAGTGTGCCCTGTTATTGCAGTCTTTGTGTGAGAGTGTCCTGATGTTGCCCCACCTCCACTCAAATTAAAACCACCAGCCTTGTACATTTTTCAGGCCATTTTACTTTTTCTAGGTGATAGTAGCTTTAATTTGTTCAAGAGATAAACCAATCCTTTCTATTGAATCACTTGTCTAATGTTTCTTTCTCTGAGGACAAGTAAGTCTTAATCCATCTCAATGCATAGTCTCCTACAAACAATGAGCCCTTCGAGGAAGTGCCCCTTCAGGTTTAAAGGAATTTACTCTGGATGTGCTGTAATGGCTTTTCATTTTTTAAGGACACTTTAAAACTGCTCTTCTCCTTATTCATATGACTAATTCTATTTATAGTTTTCTTCTTATTCTTATGAGCAAATGATACAGAGTTTGTCACTGTACCGTTTGGAGAGCTGGAAATGTTGGAAATAAAACTCTTTGTTGCTGAGTTCACTTTCAACTGAACAGCTGAGATGTGAAAACTCCTTTCATCTGTGGGTTCCATGTGGCAGCACCATGACCAGGAGGTTACAATGGCTTCTGCCATAACTGGATACGGAATTCCATCTTCTCACTCCATGTCACGGTCTGTCTGCCTCCTCAGCAAGATTCAGGAAAATTCTTTCTGAGCGTCAGCCTTTGAGATAAACACAGCGTTCTACATGATAGTCTTCTCATAACTTCTTTCATATCTATTTTCATTTAGAAGATGAGAAACAGTTTTTTGGAGCTCATATCTGGACTCTGAAATAATGTTTAAAAAGGTCAATTGAACTATATAGCCTCTAAAGACTTATTTCATTTACATATTAGTTTTCTGATACTCTTTATTTATTTGACTCTATCTTAATAGTAAGAACAATTCTTGTGAATACCTTGGAAAAAGGACACAAAACTGCCCCTCTGGGTACTTTGTAATCACTATTATCATATTGCCGACCCTCTCTGTGAAGGTAATCAAGCAAAGCAATCTTTTATACGAAGCAAAATAAAGCTGTTGCTGTAATTAGTGTGAGCACACCAAACAAAACAAGTCTAATTACTAGAGGAGAAGGAAGAGAATAAACTTTCTGAGAAATAGGCCATATCTGCGCTAGACAGGTTTGTGTGTGTGTGTGTGTGTGTGTGTGCACGAGCATGCTGTCCCCCCAACTCTGGAGAATAGGGATTTTGATGACATTAACACAGCTTATTAATGATCATTGTAACTAACTCCATCCACTTAATTAAATCATCAGCTACAATTGGTAACAGGGGAGCGTAATTTAAATGGATCTATTCTGACAAAGTAGTAGGCACCACACTCCTAAATATTTAATATTCCCTATGGCTGGATTAGTGGGAATGTTTAAAGAGTGGTTTAGCCAGGTCTTTCGAAGGTGACTGATAAACATATTCTATGTCTGAAGAAAAAGATAAATTAATTATAAATAAATTTCTGCCTAAAATAACCTCTCATTGGTTATGATGTAGATTGAGAAATTATAAGTAAAACCAGTTTGTTTTATTTCATTGGTAAGACTGCCAAGCCCCGTAAGGAAAACTTGTTTATTTTAAACACTTGGTTCGGACTAGGAAATAGAGTTAAAAATACATTTTGTTGCATTAAAGCAGTTCAAAAATAATAGACATTCATCTGAGGTTTACCTTATAGGGGTACAGGTGAATCTTTCTAAGAGTAGAATGTGAATGTTTTAAAGCAATAACTGAGAAAATGACATGAAGGCTGTGTT
>NW_003852398.1:13053417-13059591 GCF_000181295.1 Otolemur garnettii | reverse complement strand
TTTTTTTTTCTGTTTTTATTTCTTTAGACAGGTGTGGGCTACATTTCCTTGATGGGCTTATGAAAAAGAAAAGTATTGGTATCTACATCCTGGCACTTAGACAAGAAAAGGGCACGCAGATCTACACGGCTGCCACCAGCCATGCCCCTTACTTGTTATTAGGATCAGGTTCATAGTCTCTGCAGACCTAGAAATTTCCCCCCCAAATGGCCCTTGGCCTCGTATTTATTGATTATTTTCATTCCCTCCTTGGTTGCAAGCTGGAGCAAAGGAGTTGCCTAAGGCAGCTGTGGGCTCTAGGTAGCAGAGAAAGTGTGGTTGTCCTCGTAAGAGAAAATGAGAATGGAACAAGAAGTTAACTTTTCCTTACACTAGAGCATCTTTGTCTCGTATTAAGAAAATTGCCCACGACATCTATTTATTTTGCATTAGGGCTTTTTTTTTCTTTTTTCTGACTCCTACCAAGCTCAAAGAAAAATTTACTCTGCCACTGTGGTCTTTTAGATGGCTTTGCGAATGTGTGGGTAGGCTTTTCTAGCAGGTTTTGTGGATTATTTCAGACAGACAAGAAAGGGCCAGAGAGGTAAAAAGAGGGGAGAGATTTGGGGGCAGAACAGCATGTTCAGAATCCTGAGGACATGTCATCCTTAAAGATTGGAAAGAGGTCCAGCGTGGCTAGAGAGGAGAAAGAGTTGTTTGAGATGAGGCTGGAGAAATTAGCAGGATAAGTTTTATTTATTTATTTCATGAAACTATGTAGAGATTATAGATTTGTGGTTGCCAAAAATATCGTCCTTGTTGGATTTGTAAAGATGAACTCGTAAATTTTAGAATAGTTTGAGATTTGCATTAAAGTTGCAAAGATGGTAGAGAGAGTTCTGTTACCACGCCCAGTTTCCACTATTATTAGCCTCTTATAATAGGGTGGTTCCTTTTTCACAGTTAATGAACCAATATTTATAATTATTCTAATTTATAACTACATCTACACTTTCTTCGAATTTTTAAAATTTTTACCTAATGCATCCTTTTTTTCTGTTCCAGGATTCCACTAGGATAGATTCCACATTCCTTTTAGTTGTCCTGTCTCTGTGGGTTCCTCTTGGCTGTGACTTTTTCTCAGACTTTCCTTGTTTTCCTTAAAAAGAGGCTTTCTTTGGGTCTAAGGTAGACTAAGAAATTATAATTAAAGCCATTTTCTTTTATTCCATTGATAAGACTGCTAAACCCCTGAAAGAGAATTTATTTATTTTAAACACTTTGATAGGACTAGAAAATAGAGTTAAAAACATTCAGCTGTATTAAAACAGTTCAAAACTGAATAAGAGACCTTTGCTGTTTTGAGGACTACAGATCAGGTGTTTTATCACCTGTCCATCAGCTGGGATTTGTGTGAAATTTGCTCATGATTGGAATAGGGTTATGAGTTTTGGGAAAGAATAATAGAGGTAAAGTGTCATTCTCAACATAGTAAATCAAGGGCACATGACTTCTCTATGTTGATATCAACTCTGATCATGTGGCTGAAATAGTATCTATAGGTTTGTCCCTTTTAAAATTTTTATCTTTCCTGTTTCTGTATTGGACTCCTTGAAATGAAGTCATTATGAGCAGCCTACATTTAGGAAGTGGGGAGTTATACCCATGAGGGCGGAGTATCAACATCAATTATATAGACTTTCTTTGCATGGGACATTTGTCTCTTCTCTCCCTTTTTTTCATCATCTTCATATTGTTGCTCAAATTGCAGCTTTAGCCATTGGGAACTCTTTCAATTGGTTCCTGTTTCCCTTTGACCAACTCATTGTAGGATTTATTGTTGTTTGTTTGCATAAAAGCATTTCTTTACTTTCTAGTGCTATAAAACACTTCCTACCTCATCTTGTATAGTCACTGCCCCAGCTCTAGAATCAGACATTTCTCCAAGGAGCTCTGGTTCCTCTTATTAAAGAATGGTATCAGAAATAAGAGATCTGGGCTTTACATTGTCTCATTGCTAATGGATATCACTGCTTCTAACCTTTCCACGCTGATAGACTGAGGACACGTGTGTGTGTGTGTGTGTGTGTGTGTGTGTGTGTGTTCTAACCATGTTTGTAGCCATACCCATAAATGTTTTCAGGTGTGTCCATCTGTGTCTATATCAAGCTAAATAAACACGGGTTAATACTGACATCTCCAACTCTAATTCACTACTGCATGATCATTCTAGTCTCCTCTCCATGTTTGTAACCTCCCACTCCAACAGTGAGAAACTTGCCTTCCACCATCTGCTGCCCATTTACTTAATTGTTGAGGGTTCTGGTGTATGGTCAGCATGGTTTCAGAATCATCCCTGCTGTTCTCCCCCTTCTGTTCCCTGATCCAGAGGACATGCATTAGACGGCGTCTGGGTTGAATATCCAAACGTCTGCCCATCTTCTTTCCTTTCTCCTCTCTGTCCATCTGTTCATCTGCGCATCTATACATTTTTTTCCATTACTTAGTGAATACACATTTATAGAATTAAGTCAGCACATCAAGTCTTAGAGTGGTGTTACCAATGGTAGAGTTGAGTGGATAAACTAGTACTGCTTATTATAGTAGACTTTCTCTTAACTAAACCTGTTACCAATATGCCAGATTAACTCATGTTTTCCATTTCTCTCACAAAATGTACTGTTTGTTGCTCTTTGGCATGCGGGAGCCTTTCGGGGAGCCAGCTGTTCTTTATTTTGCTCTCGTATATCTGTTTTCACCATTTGAATTTTGTATAGGAGAAGAGATAGTTCATTGTAATTGTTTCTGTAACTCTTTGACTTTCTTTTTATTTTATTGTACAGGGATCCCCAAAGTTGCCCATAGACTCGCCATACATAGGGAAAATGGGAAATACAGCTAAATGTACCTTTCTTTATAAAACATTCATTATAAAATTTTCAAAATATTTCAAAATATTCTCTACATGTGGGCCACCTCTTCATAAAATATTGTAATGACTATTTTGTAAATAAAAGTACATTTAGCTACAATTTCTCATTTTCCCTGTGTATGGCAACTTTATAGGCAACTTTTGGGACACCTTGTAGTTACGTGATATAACTAAATATACAAACTAATGAAATTAGCCAATGAAAGTTAAGAACTACATCAGATATTTTGAAATTCCTGAAGAAGATTATAAAGATGGCTGTTGAAATTGGGTAGGGAGGGTGATTATAAAATATGGGGGAACTTCTTTTTTAAAATACAGAAGGGATTTATGCCAATAGTATTTCTTAAATGTATTAGCGTTCTTGTGCAACTTTAGAGAAATAAATGCAGGGAAATTATGGTGATGTGCTGTGGAAATTGTTTATGAAGGAAAAACAAGGCGTAACTTAAATCGGTAGTAGACTCACATCAAATAAAAGTCCTTGGATCTTTCAAAGATGCACATTTAATGTACATTTGTAAGTTAACAAAGATATTTCCCACTTTGAGCTGGGGACAGTGGAATGTCCCCGTAGTTTCAGCTATTCTGGAAGCTGAGGCAGGAGGATCAGCCAGGAACTCCTAGTACCCATGACCATACCTGTGAACAGCAGTACACTCCAGTCTGGGCAACACAGTGAGGCGTGTCTTTCTTAAAAAAAAAAAAAGACAAAAAAACCCAAATCAAAACAAACAACCTCCCCCCCCCAAAAAAAACCTTCCACTTTCACTGATTTTTTCAGTGATTTAGTTACCTATTGTTACCTATCATTTATTGCCACTGCTTTGGAGAAGAGGGTTTGTTGTATTATAGCTCTATTTATGAATTTAAGCAGACATCGTGGCTTAGTTTGGAAAACTAGTCATGACTAAAAGTTTGTGTTCAGAGTTCTAAGCAACTACAGTAAAAATGTGAGTGAGCACCTTTGGAAATCGCACTGGACATCTTGCATCTGCCTCTTCCAGTTCACTCTCCTCCTTACTCTCTCCCCTGTGCCCAGGAGGCTGACCTGTAGAAAGGATGTGATGCAGATCCCCTACCTTCTGGGTTTCTCTTGGATTAGGCTAACATAGTCTCCCCTCCTGGAGACTGGGGACCTGATGAACAGGGAGACCTGAAGAGTGATTCTTCTCATTTCTTTCTTGCAAAGTCACCTTCAGTTAAGTATGTCCTTTAAACAGAGGGCATTGTTCTTCCCGAGGAGGATTCCTCTTTTCTTCTAGGTTCTGATAACTGTTCCTTCTGTTCATTCTTTTTCCTAGGAGTGGTAAAAGCTCCACTAATTTCAGATTCAGATTATTTGTGCTATCCATTTCTCATCTCTACACCCACATCTTTGTGGTTGAGCTCTTTACAATGAAATTCTTCAAATTATTCTTTTTTTTTTTGAGACAGAGCCTCAAGCTATCCCCCTGGGTAGAGTGCTGTGGCATCACAGCTCACAGCAACCTCCAACTCCTGGGCTGAAGCGAGTCTCTTGCCTCTGCCTCCCAAGTAGCTGGGACCATAGGCGCCCACCACAATGCCCGGCTATTTTTTGGTTGCAGCCGTCGTTGTTTGGCGGGCCTGGGCTGGATTCGAACCCACCACCTTAGGTGTATGTGGCTGACACCTTAGCCACATGAGCCACAGGCGCCGATCCGTTCAAATTATTCTAAACACACCCACAATTCACATATGATAGTCTGTTTGAAATATAATCTAGTGAAAGATAACTAGGTTGGGGGGAAGAATTTAAAGAACTTAGCTCTTTGTCCAAATGGTGTCATTACTTACAGGGTGACCCCAGATACTTTACTCTTCTCAATCTTAAATTTCTTTCTATATGAATTTGCTAGCCTATCAGATTTGAAAGAAGTCTTCTTATACATGTGGAGGAGGAATCTAACTACTCCCTTCCTGGTTCTCCATTTAGGTAGGGAAGTTAAAGGGAACTAGCATCTACTGAGCACATGCCAGGCATTATACTAGGCATTCTAACTTCAAATTCACACCCCATATGTGGTGCTAGTCCCATTTTCCCAGTGATGAAACCTAGGCTCAAAGCTGCAAGGCTGGTCTCATACATAACTAGACTATCAGGATCAAATGATGACTCCATACCGAGGACTCATCAGGGAACTTGGCAGAGTTAGGAGCTTATTAACATTTGCAGGAAGAATGAGGCTGGAGGAAGGTAGAGGAAGGGAGGCAGGATTTAGATCTGGGTCTGAATCATTCTAAAGCTCACTCTATTGCTGTTAACAAAACATAATTCCTAATATTAAGTGGATGATTCCAAATCCTTTTCTATTTTGTTTTGGACTAGATTATGAACTCTTATGTATTTACTGTTCTAACTCTTTGACTTAGATTTAACATGTTAACATTTATCAGCAAAACACCTACTGATGAGTAGGAGGGCACAAAGAAGTATGCTGGTGCTGATGCGGTGTCTCAGGCCATAGTCCTTCCAACCTGGAATGCCTTTGCTGATAATGCCCAAAGAACAGCTGGACATACTCAGCTTTCTTAACTGATGGGCATATCTCAATTTTCCTTATTGACCTATTTTCCTTAATTAGATTTGTGTCTTTCTGGGGGGCATCTATAGGAAGTAGGTAATGACTTTCCTAAGTTTTTTTTTTTTTACAGTTTTTGGCCCGGGCTGGGTTTGAATCCGCCACAGACATCGTGGCTTAGTTTGGAAAACTAGTCATGACTAAAAGTTTGTGTTCAGAGTTCTAAGCAACTACAGTAAAAATGTGAGTGAGCACCTTTGGAAATCGCACTGGACATCTTGCATCTGCCTCTTCCAGTTCACTCTCCTCCTTACTCTCTCCCCTGTGCCCAGGAGGCTGACCTGTAGAAAGGATGTGATGCAGATCCCCTACCTTCTGGGTTTCTCTTGGATTAGGCTAACATAGTCTCCCCTCCTGGAGACTGGGGACCTGATGAACAGGGAGACCTGAAGAGTGATTCTTCTCATTTCTTTCTTGCAAAGTCACCTTCAGTTAAGTATGTCCTTTAAACAGAGGGCATTGTTCTTCCCGAGGAGGATTCCTCTTTTCTTCTAGGTTCTGATAACTGTTCCTTCTGTTCATTCTTTTTCCTAGGAGTGGTAAAAGCTCCACTAATTTCAGATTCAGATTATTTGTGCTATCCATTTCTCATCTCTACACCCACATCTTTGTGGTTGAGCTCTTTACAATGAAATTCTTCAAATTATTCTTTTTTTTTTT